>NC_142660.1:19066119-19381119 GCF_026168435.1 Sesamum indicum | reverse complement strand
AATATGTATATATAAATGCATACACCTCTTGATATTCATTTTTAATATTCATTATGTTATAACTTTTTGTATCCCCCATTATGATTTGTAATTATAATAGATATGGTGTATTTTGTAAACTATATTTTTTATGGTCTATAAATACCACCATGTATTTCATTTGTAAGATAAGTTTTTTGGAGAGAATAAGAAAGTGATTTGGAGAAATACATATATTATTTACCTTATATTCTATTAAGAGTGATAGGTCAATAAATTTAGAATTTCTCTAAATTTATAACAATATATCTATATATATAATGTAATATCACCGAAAAATAAGTAAAATTGTTCAACCATAATATACACTATGTTTAGATTAATTCATTGGAATCATCAAATTATTTCAGCATAAGTTTATTAGCACTAAATTAGAAATATTATATATTAGATATCTTGTTATAGAAATATTTGCACATAAGCCTTCGTAGCATAGTGGTAGTGCGTTCGCTTCGTAAGTGAAAGGTCGTGAGTTCGATCCTCACCGGAGGCTCTGTTATTCTAACATTATCAACACATATTGAGTGGTTGGAGACTCTACAGTCACTGCTCAAATTCATGTGATATATTGGGGAAGCTTTTGATAGCTGATAAATCATGGTGTTGTCTTACCTATACACCTTATGTTCTATGTAATGAAGGCGCGAATGAGACGCATATGCAATACTTATTCTTTCATCTTTCGATGAAGCTACTTTTGGGACCATGCGGTGTTGATTTACATATATTGGGGAAGCTTTTGATAGCTGATAAATCATGGTGTTGTCTTACCTATACACCTATGTTCTGTGTGATGAAGGCGCGAATGAGACACATAGACAATACTTATTCTTTCATCTTTCGATGAAGCTACTTTTGAGACACATAGGCGCACTTATTCTTCCGATGCCTCTACTCCCGATGGTGCCAATGGACATAGATTGGGCTACAAGAAGATGTGAGAGGGCAACACATTATTAATCTGGTTTATCGTGCATTATTGACTTCATGTGTGTATCATATTTGAAAGGAATAGAACTTGAGACATTTTGATCAGTTTGAACCAAAACCGACCGCACTTGCTGGACTCATTGTTGAAAAGGTTAGACAGAGGACTCTTAGTACTTCTTTAGCTCGCTTTGTTAGTTCTTGTTCGTTGTATAGACTTTGGCGTATCCCTTGGCTTCATGTGTGTATCATATTTGATGAAGGCGCGAATGAGATGCATAGGCAATACTTATTCTTTCGATGAAGCTACTTTTGAGACACATAGGTGCACTTATTCTTCCGATGCCTTTACTCCCGATGGTGCCTTATAGCTATTCGACGATCTGTTAGCTTCAATTACCCGAATCGAGACTGGCCAATGGACATAAATTGGGCTACAAGAAGATGTGAGAGGGCAACACATTATTAATCTGGTTTATCGTGCATTATTGACTTCATGTGTGTATCATATTTGAAAGAAATAGAACTTGAGACGTTTTGAGCAGTTTGAACCAAAACCGACCGCACTTGCTGGACTCATTGTTGAAAAGGTTAGATAGAGGATTCTTAGTACTTCTTTAGCTCGCTTTATTAGTTCTTGTTCGCTGTATAGACTTTGGCGTATCCCTTGGCTTCATGTGTGTATCATATTTGATGAAGGCGCGAATGAGACGCATAGGCAATACTTATTCTTTTGATGAAGCTACTTTTGAGACACATAGACGCACTTATTCTTCCAATGCCTCTACTCTCGATGGTGCCTTATAGCTATTCGACAATTTGTTAGCTTCAATTACCCGAATCGAGACTGGCCAATGGACATAGATTGGGCTACAAGAAGATGTGAAAGGGCAACACATTATTAATCTGGTTTATCGTGCGTTATTGACTTCATGTGTGTATTATATTTGAAAGAAATAGAACTTGAGACGTTTTGAGCAGTTTGAACCAGAACCGACCGCACTTGCTGGACTCATTGTTGAAGAGGTTAGACAGAGGATTCTTAGTACTTCTTTAGCTTGCATTGTTAGTTCTTGTTCGTTGTATAGACTTTGACGTATCCCTTGGCTTCATGTGTGTATCATATTTGAAAGGAACAGAACTTGAGACATTTTGAGCAGTTTGAGCCAGAACCGACCGCACTTGCTGGACTCATTGTGGAAGAGGTTAGACAGAGGATTCTTAGTACTTCTTTAGCTCGCTTTGTTAGTTCTTGTTCGTTGTATAGACTTTGGCGTATCCCTTGGCATGTCGAGGGAGACGCAACTTATTGAGCACTGTTGTACTATAAGATTGTATTATTTATTTAATAAAAATTATATTTACCTAAAAAATATATGCACAAATAAACATAAAAGGTTATAAGTTACTTGTCAGAACTTATTAATTTATAAAATTACAAGAGATTACAAATTAATATTGAAATATAACAATAAAATTTATATGCATTATATTAAAAATTTATTTACAAAACAAATTATCAAAACTTGTTAAATTGTTTAGATAGATATTAGATAATATAAGTAAAAATATCATAGTTCATTATTATCTAAAATTAAAAAAATATTCTAATTAATAATTATAATATCTGGTGAATTTTGAATATGAACTTAATATAATATATTGGAATAATTACACCGTCCTCCCTTGAGATCTGGTGTAGTTATACGTAGATTCTCTGTGATTTAAAAAATTAAATCTATCATTGTGATGTTTGTTTTTGTCAAATAAATTGATCATTTTGTTAGTCAAATTCATCTAATTCGCTGATATTAACTAAAATAATTACATTAATTTTTTTGTATTTACTCAGATTGACTATTATTGACTTATTATAAATCAAATAAATCTTTTTCTAATCAAATTATTCTTATATATCTTCACATACTAAGCATGTGAGGAGGTGTATTTTCATTCTTATAGGGGTAATTTAATCAGAAAAGATTTTTTTGGCCTTCAATAAGTTAGTATTAAATTCATCGGGGATAAATACAGATTTCAATTTATTTTTTTTATTAATATCAATAAATATAATGAAATTTAATTAACCGAAAAATCTATTTGTTAGAAGAAAATAAATATCAAAAAATATAATTTTTAGGTTATAAAAATTTTACGAATAATTATATCAAATCTCCGAAAAAAAAAATGGGGTAATAAAGTTTGCAAGCCCAAATCCCGCCGAAAAGCTAAAAATCGAAGGAGGTCTACGACCCATAAAGTTTGATCCATAATCCAAAAAGCAAAAAAGGAGCCTCAACAAGCAAGAGGAGCCCACACCTAGCAATTTCTCTACATTGTTTGGTGACGGCGGCGATGGATGGAGCACCTCCGGTTCTTGATGATGGATACCCGGCGTCGAGGTTATTCAGCCAGGGATAATCTTATACGTACGATGAAGTTATCTTCCTTCCCCATTATATCGACTTCTCCACCGATGCTGTTTCTCTTTCGACCAAGCACAGCTACCGCTTCTCGCTGCCCACTCCATGCGTCTCCTCTCCCATGGACACCGTCACTGAATCCTCCATGGCCACTGCCATGGCTTCACCCGGCGCCATCGGTATTATACACTCCAATACACCCGCTTCGAACCAGGCAGCCATGGTACGCCTCGCTAGGTCGCACAAAATACCATTTAATTATGAGTTCGTCTTTAAATCTCCCTCCGACTCAATTTTATCCGTTGAGGAGTTCTCTTCCTGCCCATGCATTTTTGTGACGGAGTAGGGAAGTGAAAAGTCGAAACATATTTGGGTACGGTGAAGAAATCTCATTGGCAAAAATTAGCTGATAAGGAAGTGAGGGTCTCGGAGTACATGACAAAGTCATTGGTTTCGCTTCCGGGTAGTCATAATTTTGAGGATGTTTCGGGTTTTTTAGCCAAAGAGAAGCTTGATGGAAAGCTTTCTAGGTGTAATGATGGGAAGCTTTTTAGCTGGAACCAGTGAAGCTCCTGGCACTTATGAATATCAGGTTTTTCAGAAGCACAACCATATGAACTCTAGTTTCTCATTTTTTAGCTTTTAGAGAAGAGAAGAAGACAAATGGAGGTAAAGATTTTCTCACTCTCTGTTGAGTGTTTCCATGCTCAACATTGTTGTAAAAATTAAAAAGTTTATATAGCTTCTTTGTGCTCTATCTCTCCACCTTTCTGATTTCTTTTGTCATCCAAATGTGTCCTACTTATCTCCCACAAACTAACCCTTTTCTAAGAATATGAAGTCCCAAATGCGAATTTGCTAGAGTTGATACCTCATTTATAGATTTCAAAGTACCAACCCTATCCTTGTATGTATAATTACGGCCTCCAGGGAGTTTTTACACAAGTATTAGAAGATAGTGATAGAGATATACCCGTCACAAAGAGTATTCATACATCTTATAAATATTCCAGTTAATTTCTCATTTATGCATTAAAAGATTCTATTGAGTGTATTGTTTGTTTGTTGACAAGTATTGGGATTTTGCCATGACAGGGTGGTCGGCGAGTCAAGAAGTATCGAGGTATGGGATCCCTAGAAGCAATGATGAAAGGGAGTGAAGCTCGGTATTTGGGTGGTAAAGCTAACTTGAAAATTGCTCAAGGAGTTGTTGGTGCAGTGGCTGATAAAGGTTCTATTTTGATGTTCATACCATACGCAAGGGATTCCAGGATCTTGGCGCTTCCTCCCTGCAATCAGCTCATGATCTCTTGAGATCAGGCGCGCTAAGGCTAGAGGTATGTTTGAGAGCATCTTATCCGTTTAACAACTTTGGGGTGTGTTGAGGTGGAGCTGCTGCTGCAGTTTCTTCATGTGCAACACAGCAACAACTTGTTACAGAGCATCACGCCTTCACGACTTATCTTAGGGACTTTCGCACTTTCTTTCTTATTTAGTAAACTTTTATCTTTAGCTTTTTTTATTAGTTAATATCGCTTTTCTACCTAAAAAGCTTGAGGTGGCTAAAGTTTGTTGTTCTTCACCCGCACTGTACCTCTGTATATTTAGATGGGTATCCACCCCCACTTAATTGAATGAAATACATCCTCTCAAATTTTATACCTGCTTGCAAGATCCTCTCCATGAATGTAGATTTTTGAAGCTTCTCAGCATGGTATCAGAGCTATCGATTGAAGGTCTCTGATCCTGCTTCCGCGATACACAAAACAAAGCACTTGTGAAGCACAGTAGCCATGGCAATGGAGGCTGCGATTCAAACCATTGTAAGTGCGATGGATCGTTTGAAGTCCGAAGCTCTACAGCTTCATAGCTCAGAGCATCCAGGTATGATGCTTGTATCCACGCCTCTTGATGGCAAAAATTTTCTGAGTTGGAGTAGAGCGGTTCATCATGCTCTAGGAGCAAAATCGAAGCTCGGTTTTATTATTACTGGCACATGTGCAAAACCTGTAGAAGACCCTGAGTTATTGGAACAATGGACGCGTGTTGATTGTATGGTGACGTCCTGGGTACTTAATGCGATGACTAAAAACATCTCTAATGCTTTTATATACACAAAATCTGCTAGAACCTTGTGGATTACCTTGAATGAAAGGTATGGTGTGTGTAGTGGGCCACTCTTATAACAATTGGAGCGGGAGATTGCATCTGTTAGATAGGGAGATTTGTCAGTTGTAGACTATTTCACCAAAATCCAAATGCTATGGGATGAACTAATTCATCTGCGACAATTACCTGAGTGTACCTGTGGATGCGCCTGTACATGCAATGTTGCTAAGGCGAAGGCGGACCTGATTGAAGAAAATCTTCTTATGCAGTTTCTTATGGGTCTGAATGAAGAATCAGATAATTTCAAGAGTTAGATTCTAGTTACTGAACCTCTACCGAGTATAAATAAAGCCTATTCGATGATTTTGCGAATAGAGAGGCAAAGGCAGGTACACATGGGTGAATCACTTAAGGGAGCAACATTGTTTGCTGAAGGGGCAACCAGGAAATGAGAGGATTTACTAAGAGGACAGAGTTACAGAAAGAGAGGAGTGGTGGAAAAACGAAGTATGAAATGCGAGCATTGTAGCAAAACAAGTTATGACAAAAGTACTTGTTTCAAGTTGCACGGAGTGCCTGACTGGTATAAAGAATTGAACGAACAAAAAATGAAAAGTGTTGGGGGTTCGAACAGAGTAAATATTGTACAAGGACCACAACCTAAGTTTCAAAAGGAGGTGCAAAGGGGAGGATCAATCTTTAGTTAATGATGTGGTTATGGAGCTTATGAAGATGCTGAAAAAGTTGCCTACAGACACTATCCAGGCAAGTTGTTCAGAAAATTTTGCAAGTATGCACTACTGCACTTTTATTGGTATTGAGCATTTGCATCCAAGTCCTGGATTATAGATTCTGGTGCAATAGTCATATGTGCAGTGATGTCAATGCTTTCCACACTTTGAGTAAATCTTTTTTCACATCATCTATATATCAACCTAATGGCACCTCAATACAAACCAAACAATCTGGTCACATAAATTTATCTAAGAGACTCGTGTTCAAAGATGTGCTATACTTTCCCACTTTTCATTGTAACTTGATCTCGGTTATCAAGTTGTGTACCACTTCTAAACTTCGTTTTTCTTTCCCTCTTGTTGTTTGATACAGGACCGGATGACTAATGAGGTGGTGGCAGTGGTAAAGCAAACTAAACATCTATATATTCTCAATAAACAGTCTTTTGATATAGCTTTTATCAAATCTTTCCAATCTATTTCTTCGAACTTTGTATCTCGTGTTATAGAATCTGATGCTCTGTTATGGCACAAGAGGTTGGGGCATCCCTTGCTCAAAGTGCTTGACATATTCCCACCATGAAAAATGCAATTAAAAATGTTGAAATATGTACTGTGTGCCCTCTCGCTAAACAACATAGGTTGTCTTTTCCCCATAGCAATTCTTAGACCTCCAAACCTTTCGATCTTATACATATCGACATATGGGAACCTTATCACAAACCAACTTTGTCCAATTGCCATTGTTTTCTTACGATTGGTGATGATTACACTCGTGCGACTTGGACCTATTTGATGAGACACAAAAGCCAAACTTCTACTTTGTTAAAAACATTCTTTAAATATGCCCAGAATCAGTTTCATTCATCCATTAAGCACATACGAATTGATAATGGGGCCAAGTTCTTGGGCAGGGATTGTCAATCTGTTCACATTACTAGGTATCTTCCTGTTAGAATAGCTGACCAAAAAGCCAATTGGATTGGCCTTTATGTAATCTGTTCCGACAATTTCGGTATAATTTTAACATTGTTTATGAATAAAGTGAGTATTTATTATCTGACAATTATATTTGTTGTGTGCTCACTAATTATGTTTATAGGCTTAACATCACAACAAAGCCACAAACCAAATTGTACAACCTATGAGGTTAGGCTGCGATTTGATGGTGGCCATGAAACCAACTTTTGAAGGTTAGGTTTGAAATGTTCTAAGTCTAGGACCTCGAGACTGGGCATCGAGAGTCCTATTGAGACTTGCACTAAAATTGCATTCATTGGATGAGTGTCGTACTTCATTGACGACAGACATTGGACGTCTATGCAATGTTAGTGGGTGGTTGACAAGGTTGTCAAGTCAACCGAATTGATTCACGGTAGGTCTTCATATGGAAGCCTTGGAGGTTTGGTCGGCATGACTAGATCTTCCTGGCTCCGATAGTATGGGATTAGTCCTTAGACTTGAGGAACCATAGTAGTTGAATGCATGAGATGGTTGTATCTTGGATTTGATGAAAGATGACCGTATCTTTGATGTGGTCATTACAAGTCCTGTTCAGTGCAATTAGAATATGTAGTGAGGATGATGGGTTCCAAGATAGAATCCGTCATCTGTCAGTATATGACAGTCCAGTCTCCTATGCGCTTTGAAATGGTTGGTGCTCTTAGAGTTTGTGGCCACAAAGATTGGTTGAATAGGAAATGGTTTCCTACGTCAATCAATAAAGCAAACGCATCTTGAGATATCGAGCATAGTATCTAGTCCAGGATGAGAACCGACACCCAATTCCATGCCCTAGACTTAGATCGAGAGACGGATGATGGAAGGACCGTACCCGTATGGTACTCGGGAGCATAAATATTCACTCCAACATTCACCTAGTCTCTAATGCCATGGACTGTTGCTAGACGGCCACCCATGGTGACGAGAATTTTCGATTAATGGTTAATTAAAAATAAATTAATTAAATTGAATTTAATTAATCATAGTGTTGGACACAAGCTTAAGTTTAGCTGAGGGTGAACCTAAAGAGTGTCACAAATCATTATGGAATTGGTGGAATTAATTCAAGAAGTAATGAATTAAAGAGAATATATATAAATGATTGGATCATTTATTTAGCAATCCATTTGATGGATGGCTCAAGAATTAATTAATTAGATTAATTAATATTTGGGCATAACACCTTTAAATTAATTGGATTAATTCATGGAGTTTGGCTTAATCAATTGATTAGATCAATTAATTAGTAACTGAATATAGATTTATTTAATTGGATTAAATGAATTAATGGACTTTGATTGGGCTTTATTTAATTTGATTAAATCGAGCCCGGTGCATATTTGAAGTCCAAGCCCATCTGAGGGTGGTTGGAGCAAGTTAAGAAGGAGTTGAAACTTACCATGATGAACATGATGGAGGAGTTTTTCACTATGGTTGGAGGTTATATGAATATGGTTGTATAGGTTGTCTTGGAGGCAAGCTTAAAAGTTATTGAATTTTGAATTTAATTGTATGTGATATACAAAACTACACAAATATCTATCATAACCACCACAAAAGCTACGAATTTTCTCTAAAAAATATTCTCCTTTTGGTTCTTTTTTAAATTGGATTCAAATTAGAACACAAAATAATCCAAACGCACTAAACAATAGTGTTGTGTTTGGAATTATTTTTCTTCTTGGTTCTTTGTTCTATCTAGCAATAGAACAAGAACTTTACCTTTTCATTTTGTGGTGTGGACAACTAAGAGGAATTCTAGTTTGAATTCTCAAGTGAACGGAACAGGAGAACATAAAGATAACAACGCACGTTACAGTTTTCTAAAGAAATAAAAGGTAAAGTTTCAGATTATGTTTCTGTACTTTTTGTTTCATCATCTAGCACATGTCTAACATGTTTACATAGTTATTATTATGCTTTTGACAAACACCGAAATCTCGGAAATTTCAAAGGGAACACCCCTTTGAACCGGTTTTTAAAATTTTTATTTCACGCTTCCATCGCATTCTCGGGCCATACCGATTCTTTTACTTCCATAAAAAATCTTGCCCATATACTCCCCCATCAAAATGGTTTAGTTGAGAGACGTCATAAACAACTCCTTGAAATAGCACGGTCAATCATGTTTGTCTACCAAATTCTAAGGCGAAGCTTTGCTCACTGCCACCTATATTCTCAACAGGCTACCTTCTTCTGTACTATCTTGGAAAAGTCCATCTGAGATGTTATATAGTACTACTCCAACTTATGATCACTTACGAATCTTTGGGTTTCTATGTTTTGCCATCGTACCCAAGCCTAAGAAGGATAAATTCAGTAAAAGGGCTCTAAAATGTATCTTTCTTGGGTATTGCCATGATTACAAAGGGTATAGATTGTAATAGACACAAATAAGCTCGTAGTATCTCACGATGTCATTTTCCATGAACATGTTTTTCCCTTGCAATCTCCTTCAATTCAAGCCTCAGATACCAGTCTACCTCTTGTCCCTGACATTATACAGACCCCTTCCCCTCAGTCCACTGACATTTCCTTCTCCTGTACAAGATCCATCACCGAGACCTCTCAGACATTCAACACATCATGTTCACAAGCCCGCTTGGCTATCCGATTATGTCTGCAATCATCACTCTACTCTCTCCACCGCACATTTGCATTTTGTTCCCAGTTATCTGTTTTGCAGGAGCCTAGATCTTATTCTCAAGCTCAGGGACGCGTTGAATGGGAACTGGCAATGAAGGAGGAAAATTTAGGCTCTTGAAAGGAATAATACGTGGTGTTTAACTTATCTACCGCATGGGAAACAAGCCATTGGTTCACGATGGGTCTACAAGTTAAAACTGAATCCTGAAGTAAGTGTCAGTTGATATAAGGCCCATCTTGTCGCGATGGGGTACACTTTCTTTCTTATTTATTAAATAGCGTTTTCTTCATTGTACATATTGCTCTTTTCTCTTTTAGCGTTTCCTATTAGTTAATAGCGTTTTTCTACCTGAAAAACTGAGGTGTCTAAAGTTTGTTGTTCTTCACTCGCACTGTACCTCTGTATATTTAGATGGGTATCCACTCACACTTCCAATTGAATGAAATACATCCTCTCAAAATTTTATACCTGCTTGCAAGATCCTCTCCATGACTGAAGATTTTTGAAGCTTCTCAGCAGGGTGTTCAATTAGTAATCGTACAATCTTCCTATCGTAGCAATACTAGTTGCAAGTACGCACAGGAATTTGTGTGAATATGGAGAAAAAGTTCAACTTTGTAGCTCGCATACCTTTGGTGCGTTCAGCTTATGCATCAACTGATCACTCACTTTTCTAATTGTTCAGGTAAGAACTGGGGCACCGTAAGTCGAAGGCGGAGTTCACGGCTGGTTGGTCTCTTATGAAAAGAAGTCCTTCTAGATGCTTCATCTGTGTCGAAAGTTGTACTGTATCATCTTGAGATTTATTTGCTGGTACGAAATACTGCCCGCGTTTGGCAAAACAACAATTTCACAAATATGTATTTTGACAAGTTTCTCATTTGCTTCTTTTTAGTTCGGATTTGCGGCATGCATAGCATCATATGAGTGCAATCAAGTGGCAATAGAAGATGTTGGGACTAAGACATCTTGGAGGATCTGTAACTCTGCATGCATGGCTGGGATTACGGTCGACTGACATAAAATACATGCCATCTTGCTTGCAAGGTTAATTTTCTTACAGGCGAAGAATCAAGAAGAAAAATGCAGAAATTTTTCTGCTGCTTTCAGGATATAATAGCAGTTTGGTTGTACAACAAAATTCAAATTTTACATACTACCTACTATCTTACCCTCTGGAACAAAGCACTGCATGAATCTGTGGTCTTTGAACTTAGCTATCCCATGTACCATTGTGCATCACTATTCTCCAAATTCTGATAGAAACTGAACCTTGACACAGTTAATGAAATTACCAAGATTGCAAGTATATCTTCACTAGTTTCTGTCATATTGTTTTCCACCGTAACTCAATGTGTATGACTCCATCCTTGGAATCTATCAAATGGTACTTCTGGTTGATTCGGCCGTTGTAGACGACATCAGCTAGGTTGATGTCAACGTGTCCTAATGATTCCTATGTCAAACAAGGATGATTCGAGAGGGTTATATTTAGCGGATCGTTCTTGGGCAAGAATGATGTCCAGCGAAAGTGAACGCAATGAGGTAATAATGAAGTACCTTAGAATGGAAGCTAATGCTTGTCCGCTTGCTCATAACCTTGATGTGAATCTTCTCCTGCAACGGAGGTTCTTCGAGCAAGAATTGGAACTCTTCGTTCCACAAAGGGTTACGAGTCTTTTTCATTATCTGGGAGAAACCAATTTTGGGTTTAGCCGTCGTGAAAATCAAAACAATAATGAAATGAGAAAAGAATAAAAAGAGACTAAAACAATGACTATAGGTTCGGATCTTCTGTTACAACTCAGGTTTTCATCTTATATTTCCGTGTCAAATATGCATGTGTATATAGTTTCTTTTTTCAAGAAATAAAAATGAAAATTCACCTTTGATTTTTTTATTTCGCCTCTGAAAATCACCAGCACATAAGGATTATTGTGACGCGAACCTTCTACGTCTTGAGCGCCTTGAACGGTGACCAGAAGTAGGCCTGCTCCGGTTGGGCTCACGTTGCTAGGCGCCCGGTCGACTATGCTGTCTTTCTTGGCATAGCCGTCCATTATCCCGCTGAAACTGTCATGATCTTCTCTAAATGGAGCATATGTCAGCTGCAGCAAGATCTGCCCTCTTTGCCTTTTGTTGTCAGGATCAGTAACACCAGTATCTTTTAACAAGTCGAGTGTTACTTCTTTTAGCTCATTGGGGGTCAGCAGCTTCAGAGGAAAAATCTGAGTTCCCAACCGGTCGTGTGAGCCTACCTGTTGCAATGCCAAAACACAAAAGAGGTTGCCGGAAAGGTTTGTTAGTTCAGCAATTTGACGGCATTAAAATGCATATCGGTTATCGCATGACATTGTCGATTTCCTTCAACAAAGCTCAGGAAACTAACTTAAAGCAATTTCAAAGGAGTAAGCTTAAGAGGTTTAAACCTTGTCCCAGTCGAAGACGTTTATGTGAAGCATTTGAGATTGAGGGTCCTTCACTGAAAGCTTAAACTCCTCATTCCACTCAGGATTCAAGGTCTTTTTCTTGATCGTAGTTTTCTTTGCTGGAAGCTTTTCTCCACTGAGGCTTAGCTTAACGTAAGGATCTGATAGGCCAAGGAAATCCATCTTCAGAAGCTTCGTTGCACGGACGACTTTCACATGTAGAATTCCAACGGGCTTCTTTATGGCCACCCTGGTATTTAAGCAAGAAATGAACTGTGAAGAAACAAAAGATTCCAGCAAATCTAGAAAACTTTTCGTGATAATAGACAACTTACGTTGAAGCATCAAGGACGGGTATTTCAAGAGACTTGGGCCAAAGGTAAAGACTTGCGACTTCTTTTTTAATCGTCTCCTGCTGAAGGAAAAAGTTAGAATTATTTCAAGAACAGAATGGGTTCAGGGGAAACATATAATTCATGCATAATTCATAAAACAAAGAAAAAGGAAGAAAAAAGAGAATAAGCCGTGTTACCTGGACGTAACAATAAAGGCCGGGAATGGACATGATATCCCCGCCCAACACTTTCAGTCCGAAGTCTATATGCGGCTGTATGGATGGAAATGATTAAAAAGAATGAATATCCTGTGAACAAACAAAGCGAAATTCTTTTTAGTTTTTAAACTCAACATCTGAAACATTCTACTTACCTTCTTCATCAAAGAGACCGCTATGTTTGCAAAACACGGAATAGTAGGGACGAGTGGTTTCAGAGTTATGCGCGGTGCAGCAAATACTTGCAGATCCACCAGCTGTGAAGTAGCGAAATTAATCCACCGAAGGAAGGGAGTTCTGTTATCAAGAAGAATTTCTTTGAGCTCGACTCACCTGGACTTTGACTTGTATAGATGAAATGCTCACGGAAACAATTATATTTGGATTGCCGGCCCATCGTATTGCTGGTTCCATAACTAGTTCCCTCTCATTTGTCTCAAAAACTTTAATACCTGTCAAGAAACACCAAGACATTCTATATCATGCTTTGCAATCATGAGTTACATTACAGTCGGACTAATTCTTGATCTGTGATCAGTTAAAATATGCAAACGCGGAATGATTTTACGCTACCCTTGTGGGTAGTGATCACCATGGCACGTGAACTGTTTGATCACAATATAGAATTTCGTAAAGTAACATGTTGACATCCTCGTATATGATCTTACTGTATGTACCCAAGTTGGGCTGCTATCTGCATAAGCAGCATATAGGTTGGCGATTCATCAACAAGAGAAGCAAGTAGATGAATTATGTAAACGGATACCGAACACAAGCTATGACAAACATTACCAAAGTAAGAACTCAATTTGATAGAATGAGTGGGAAAAGCAGAGGAAGCTCACCATGAATAGTTGGTGGAAGATTTCCGAGGCTTAGTTTCTTGAACTCAATTGCCTCAATCTTAAATTTCCCAATGTACTCAGTGAATATCGGTTCCGCCGTGCTTCTGATAATGCCGCAAATTGCCTGTGAGTAATAAATCAGTATAACTAAACCTGCTATTTTAAGTAATTTAAGTGTCTCGGAACTATAGAAGTACCTTATCGAGAAACGGCCACATATCTGACATAAATTTGTTTAACCAATCTACCTACATACGAGAAAACCATTTGCAACAGAATGCACTATAGTTCATGATTCAATTTGCATCATATGAAAATGTTAGAAAAATACTCACTCTATCATAGTCAGGATTCTTCACCCACGGAGGAATCTCAGGCATAAGTTCTTCAAGTGCGACCGTATCGAGTTCACAAAGTGGCCTGATCATCGGATCCTAACATCAACAGAGTACCAACAACTCAGAGTTTGTTCTCTTATCTCTGGCCGTTAAACATAAGAAAATATAAATGAAAAACTTTCCGCAGACATCTACGATCCAGAAGCCGTCAAAGATCAGAAGATTGTGAAATAAATAATCCAAAACTTCGAGCAAAAATCACCAGTCACAAAACAGAGCAAGAAGGAAATCTCTACATAAATTGAGCTACAAAACATTCGATGGAAGAAAATTCTACTTAGACAACCATTTCACATTTGTGATACAATTCGACATAAAGTTGATCAAATAGAGAATATGCCAAAAGGTTTAAGTAACCGCAAGGTAGGCTTGTTTGGCAGCTCTCTGACTATCTCTATGCTGAGAAAAATAGACAGCTAGTTAGAAAGGCGCTCATAAACCATTGATCATCCAACTTTCTCGAAACACATCTCATATCTGTGTAAGAATTTATATTGAACAGGTCCTCGGAGAAAAAGAAAAAGACCATGTTCTGATTTCTGAATAGCAGGCAGATGATTCTTGATCGATGACCAACACCTACATTCATAACCATCTTCTTATCTGGTTAAGTGCTAGAAAATTATACCAAAACAGTAGCTAATGTTCATCATAAGATGCAATTGAACAAATGCTCCACAAAAACCTTGTGGTATATAACCCTCGATAAACTGCTTCGACAGAGTTAAAATTGATTTTCATCTTCACCAGATTCTACTCTTCCATTTGAAGTGAATTCGTGAGAAATATAGAAACTAAAACCACACATCTCTCAGCAATCAAGAGATTAAACGCGCACACAGACACACATACACATATAGACACAAACATATATATTTGAATTGAACTCAGGAGAAATGCACATAAACCAAAGACCCACTCCCTCATCATTCAAGTGATCACACACACATACATACACATATATACAAACATGTTAATTTGGATTGAAATCACTCACTCCCTCATCATTCATGTGATTAAACACACACATACACATATGCAAACATATAATCTGGATTGGACTCAGGACAAATGCACTCAGACCAAAGACCAAAGACCAAAGACCTCACTCCCTCATCAATCAAATGATCACATACACACATAACCAAACTCCCTTTATTCTATTTCTGTCTAACTTTATCATCAATCACACAAAACTCCAATGCAACAGTGGAACGGCAGAAAACACACGCAGAGTTGCAAATGATTACCTCAACATCTTCTTCGGATTCAGAGTAAATGAAGAAGTAAAACCCAATAAAGAGACCAAATGGGAACCCAATTCCGAAACCAAGAACTCCTAATAAACTGCTCAAGAATCCCATCTCTTCAAACCCCTCAAGAAACAATCTTTGTGTGCGTCAATGGCAGCCCACAAGAGAAAAAAAAAAACAAGTGCCAGAAATGGCATTAAATGCAAAAACAATTCAAGTACAGATAGGATATGAAAAAGAGGAAAAAAAAGAGAGCAGGCGAAGAGAATCAAATTTTTGAAAGAAAAGATGTGTGGAGTATTCGACGACGATAGAATCTATGAAAATGGAAAAGAATTTCCAATGCTGAGTTTGAAAGTTGCGAAGGGACAGAAACGGAAACCGCCAACAGACAGACACACGTTGCATTCGGATTTCATTTCCTAGTACTATTCAGAAACAACTATTATTATTATTATTATTATTATTATAAAATACGGTTCGACATTTAAATTTAGGATGAATTATAATGTGGTTTTTTAAATTTTGATATAATTATAAATATTCTTTTATTATTTTAAAAAATATTTTAATATTTAATAAACTTATTTAATTTTTGTTGGATGAGGCATGGAAATATTTATTTTGCTCTCACTTTTTTTAATTATTATGAAAATAAAAATTAGAATAGAGAGTTGTCGAGTTGCAATTTTCTTCTTACTCTTCTAGTTTATAATATTGTTTTAGAAAATGTTAAAAAATAATTAAAATTATCTTATAGTTCCTGAAGGCATTTTAGAATAATTTATCACAAAAATAGATGAAAATGTAACGTAAACTAACAGAATGGCTAATTCTTGAGTGAATAACTGGATATTAAAATCAAACGGGTATTGATAATTTTTCAACAATGAGGAGATATTTGTAATTATACAAAACATCAAGAAGCTCATATAATTTGTTCATAATTTTAAAAATAATAATCTTTTTTAGGGAATGAGTTACAATTATTTGAATTTCATGTAGTTTAATTAATGAAATTAAGACTCTATAATTATGAAGTTATAAATTCAAGTTCCATCAATAAATGAGTATTGATTAAAAAAACAAAAATTATTTGAATGACAATATAGTTAGATAGAACAATATTCTAATGGATTTTGATCAAAAAATTATGTGATACCTTAATTCTTTTATTCAGTTTTTCAGTCGGAGAAATTGACAACCTTTTTATTGATTCGAAAAGGAAAATCTTGTTTTAAAGTTATAATATATATATATATATATATTTAGGACAAATGGAATATTATTTTTTGTAAAAAATACTCAAAAAATAGGTGACAACCAGAACATGTAAAAAGGCCTAGTCAAAATTTTTTTTTAAAAAAAAAAAGAAAGAGAGAAAATGGTTTATATGCATATATCTGGCCAGGTTTTATGTGCATTGCTTTTGCTTTCGGCTTTGACAATTGGAGAATGGATACAAATTTATTGGATTTTCTATTTGAATTCGTGTAGCCTTTTTTTAAGGTTAAATATTATATTTAGATTCCTTTTTAAAATTTAAAATAATACTTTTTTCTTAAGAAATTTTAGAATTATAGTACCTTCGAAAAAATTCCATTTACACTTAACCCCTTTTCATTAAAATTTAAACTGAAAATATTGAGTCAACAAAAAAAATTACTTAAAATTTTAATCTTACCACTCACTGAATATTCACTACAAAAAAAAAAGCGGGATTTGACACGGATGCAACGGTCGTTCCAAAGCCCATTCCATATTGGAACGGGTATTGAAACTCATGAGGAACGGAATGTGATAGATGACGTTATGATCTTCATTTTTTTGTGGTATTATTGTGGCACGGCCGAACCATTCCCGCTGGTGTTCCAGAATAATAGTTACAATTTTTGTTCCTAAGACCGGTCCAAACTTGTAATGATAAACAATTGGAACTCTGTTTGGAACGTATTATTAAAATTAGGGACAGTCTTGTGCTAGCCGTTCCTACATGTGTGACAATTGATAACCAAAAAATGACAGTTAGTAAATATATTATAAAATGAGGTACCATTTGGAACGGTTACCATGGGTGGCCGTCTAGCAACGGTCAACAGCACTAGAGATTGGGTGAATTTTCGAGTGAATATTTAGGCTTTCGAGTCCATACGGGTACGGTCCTTTCGTCTACCGTCTCCCAACCTTAGTCTAGGACATAAAATTAGGTGTTGATTCCCATCCTGGACTCGGCATCTATGTTTAATACTTGAATCGCGTTATGCCAAGTTTCTTGACATAGAAACCTCATTTTCCTATTCGATCAACGATTGTGGCCATAGATTCATAAAACGTGAACGCATCTTCAAATGCATAGAAGATACCTCTGTCACATACTGACAGGGCACGGATCCTCTTCTTGGAACTCATCGTTCTCGCTACATACTCCGACTGTACAGGATAAGGCTTATGATGATCATGTCTGTGATACAAACCTCCCGCACAGATCTAAGATATAGTCATCATATGCACATGACTACTGTGATTTCTCAAGTCTGAGAACTACTCCCGGAATATCAGAGTCGGGGACTCAAGTCATTCCGATCAAGCCTCTAAGGCTTCCATATGATGATCTCAATGATTCAGTTCAGTCAGTTGACCACCTTGTCAACTAACCTACTGAAATTGCATAGACGTCCAACGTCTATCGTCGATGAAACACGACACTCAACCAATGAATGCTATACTCAGTGCAAGTATTAGTAGAACTCTCGATGCTCAGTCTCGAGGTCCTAGACTTGAAACGTTTCAGACCAACCCTCAGAACTTGGTTTTATAGCCGTCATCCAATACGTAACCCAACTACATCGGTTATTAAGTGGTTTGTGGCATCTGTTGTGACGTCAAAATAATGCTTAATGTAATTTGGTAAGCACAACAGACACATGCTCCAAAGACGAATACTTACCATATCCGTCAGAACAATATTGCTTAAATAAAAATTGATTGAATGGTTCTCAAAACCGCCAATCTAATTGGCTTTTGGTTACCTATTCCAACAATTTATATATAGTATAAAGTTAAATAATTTATTAACGGTTACTAAAATCAGAAATAATATATTAAATAAGGACATAAAGGCATTTTATAAAATAGAGAAGGGCAATTGAGCTACGTGTATGAAAACAGAGAGGATGTTTTGCCTATTTTTAAAACAAAAGGGGGGTTTTGGCGGACTTTTTAAAACATAGAGGAGTTTTATGCATTTTAGCCTAAAATAAATACAGTTCCAAAAAAAGGCTTCAATATTACAAAAACCGTTCTAATAATAACCCGAATTAATTATAAAATTATTCCAAATTTTATTCAATGCGCTCCAATTGAATAAAAATAAATTTTTATATTCATATAGAACATTAGGAACGGTCACCACAAATGTGTTACAATGACTGTGCCAAATTGGAACGGTGCTTCACCGATCGTTTTTAAATATTAGTGACGCCTTATGCAGTGACGGTTCGTGAACCGTTCCAAAATCCAATTTAAAATAATTTCTTCAATTCGAGCCATGCCAAATGACAAAAACCATTCCTAAACCCGCCCTAAATCCGGTAATTTTTTGTAGTGCATATTCTCATAAATATTTTTGTATTTAAAAAGACATAAAAATATATAGAGAGAGTGAGGTTAATATTATTATATTTTTCTCCTTGCAAATATAGAACATTTACATAAGAATATTAAATAAAAGATAAAGTTGAAAATTAATATAATAATTTCGCTAGCATTAGGATCTTTCGTCCAAATTTTAACAAAGGGGTATCAGGTAAGAAGATGTAAATGTAATTTCAAAATTTTTTTGGAAGAAAAGTGTAATTCGCATCTTCAAGGAGTCTAAGTGTAATCAATCCTTTATTATAATTATTATATACACACCACGTATGATAAGATTACATTATTTACATACGTGGATTTAAAAAAAATCAGCAATAAAAGCACTAGAAAAAAGTCTTGATTATAGTATTTCAATACTTAAATAAAAAAGCTCGGGACAGGGTGAAATTCGAAGGTGAGAATCATGCAGTAAAAAGTTGTACATGATACTATCGAGGTTGTTTATTTATAGGTATGGATGAGTTGCACGATTCTTCATGAAACAGTGATCCAACTTTAATTGGATAGTTATCGATACAAATTACTCTTAAATACGATCCTTACATCATAATCAAATATTTAAAATCAATCATTATTATTTCATAATATACCCATGTAAAATGACGAGCTTTCACTTTCAATGAAGTTTATACTAACGTAACAACTAGATCATCTACGAGGCACAAATACTCTTAAAAATGATCACATATGGTATTAGATACTTTTCAAGTACAAATACGGCAATATAATTCATACGGGATATATTTCAAAATATTCAAAATTGGAATTAGAAAGTTTCGAAGATTAAGATGAAAATAAAATTTTGTGAGTATTTGATGCTTGTGGAATACGCAAATTGAAAATTAATTAATATTCAAAAGTATATATTAACACAACTTTCAATTCAAACTAAAAGAAGGAAGAATACTCTTTTGCCTTTTGGCGAAAAATTAAAGTCCCATAAATTAAAATTTTATCTTTTAATCCAGACCATCATTTTCTCACCATGAAAATAGAAAATACATTAAGGGTAATTTCTTTTTTATTAATTCCGTGGTTTACATATATCGTATAAATTCTCATTTTCGAAATACGTTACATTATGGTTCTTAATTTGGCATCTGGTGATGCCGTCTATGTGGGTTTGTACGTACCCACATAAACTACAAATCTTTAGATTACAAATGAAATCATCATTATGTGTTAATCCAATAATTCACAACTTGTATGGATACAAATTGACATAAATGCTATTGAACTTTCCTCTTAATTGTCAAATTAGACGGAATCTAATGTGCTGAACGAGATATTATACTAATAAGGGATCAAATTAGAAAGAGTGCTCGTGCACTTTTAGGGCAAATCGTATTTTTTGTCCAATATTTTAGGGGGAAAAATATTATTTTAGTACGCTGAGTATACCTAATTTTAATTTTAGTCCGATAACTATGTCCATTTTTGCTTAGGTCCATTAATTTATGAAATTGCTTACTTTTAGTCTTTTAGTAATTTTACCTCTATGCAACTTTTGAAAGGTAGTTTTAGTTCATATGTACTCATAGGGGTAAAATTATTCGAAAATCTGGTAGAGGACTAAAAGTAAACAATTTTGTAAATTACTGGACCTAAAAAAAATTAACATAGTTATTGGATTAAAATTAAAATTAGGCATATTTAGCGGACTAAAATAATAAATTATAACAGTTAAATTGAGGATTCCAACAGAAAAGGATTAAAATTGTCAAAAATTTTAAAGTTACAAGACAAAATTATCAAAAGCAATTCGAGCAGGATCAATCAAAGGACTAAAATTATATTTCTACACTCATTAGTATATATATTTTTTTGAAGCGGTAGTTGCATGATTAAATTAATATTTTAATAAATTAAATAATAATATATCGATTCAATTAATACACCATAACTAAGAGTTTGTTTGATTCAATAAGAGGCAGGGGCCAAAGGGGGAGCGGAAGTCAAAAGGCGAGATTTTTCTTTAAATTGTTTGATAAACTTGAAAGTAGAGTAAGAAATATAGATTGAGAAAGAAAGACTAATTGTTAAGATTTTACCGATTAACTGTTCTCTTTATTTTGTACTAGAAAATAAACAAGTTAATATATACTAAAATAATTTTAAGTTATTAAAAATTTAAAAACTTATTACTAAAAACATACATCAAACTAGAATAAGGATATTTTTGTATGGTTGTCTTTCCTCAAAAATTATGTAGGGATGTTATTAGAGGGAAAAGAAAAAGGAAATAAAGAAAAATTATATATTTAGGTTATATGTATCTTTTTAGTCTTCTCGACTTCATATTTTCACTTTTGATCGGAAACAAAATTGAACTTCGAAAGAGTCTCATTTTTCTCTTCCAGCCAAACAAGCTCTAATAACAACAAAATAAATTATAATAAAATCACATATACGAAGTGAGATAAATCACATAAATTACGTGGAGGGCCAATATGTGTGCCACGCAGGCTTCAAGGACCACCATGTATATGAGGATTGGTCCAGCTATAAGTGTCTGGACCGAGCGTGTTTGGCTATATGACCTGTGTTTCTTTCCCCGTCATGGGCATACGAAGGTGAGGCGTCTGGGCTTCTTATTTCGTTTTTTGGCCGAATTATGCTGGGCCATACCCATCATTCATTAATAAGTATTATAGGGTTAAGATAACTAATAACAAATATATTTTGTTATAGTGGATATTAAATATAATAGTAAAATTCATATACAATATATTAAATATCTATTTGCAAAAAAAATTATCAAAATGTAATACATTGTAGTTAAGCTTGTTTTCAGATAATATGAACCAAAATACCATATTTTTAATATCACCTAAAACTAAACTATGACATATTGACTAACAATTCTTATATATGGTGAATTTTGAAATAAATGCATTTTGTTGTAGTGGATATTGAAATCATAGGGATTATATTAAATAGTTATTTATAAAAAAATTATCAAAAATTATCTCATATTAAATATTTATATACAAAAAAGTTCATAAGAACGAACTAAATTATTGATTAAGTTTAACATTGGATAATATAAACTAAAATATCATATTTTAATATCATCTAAAATTAAAATATGAGATATTAATTATATATTGCAGTAAGAAATGAACGCTAACTATTTATTGAAAACAAAATTTAGTTAGGATTTAGTTATAGTAGCACACATAGCAAATAGTTCACTGTTCTTTTTATTTATCCAAAAAAAAATTATTTTATTCTTAACCCAAATATTCACTTTACCATCATTTTGAGGATTTTTGTAATTTAGATTTCGTAATTTTATGATTTTAATATATTAATTTATATTTTATAATATATCATTCGATTACTATAATTCACACCATTGTTAGATCCGATCGGTTAAAATTTTTAATCTATATATAATAAAATGAATTATCGAAACTATCCACTTAAGTGTCACGCATCCGTAGATGTGGTCAACCTAAATGAGTTTTATTATACCAAATACAATATAATGTTTTATTATGCCAAATAGCATATAATGCATTTTTTAGATTAAAATAAAAAATTATTAAATTTCATCCAAAAGAGATCTTAGCAATATTATCTAACAACTTTTGGATAAAGAATTAAAAATACTGAATTTATCAAAAAGAATCTGATCTATATTGTCTGACAAGTTTTTTAAGATAAACAATAAAAAATATTAATATTTGTACAAAAAATTCTAATTAATATCATTTTCTTTATTGTTTCTTTAAGTATATAAAAAATATGTATATTTTCAATTGGATAACAATTTAAATTTCCAAGCAAGAAGGTTAATTTTGTTATTTTAGATCAAAAAAGAAAAAAAATTGTTACCGTTGCCACTTCATATTAAAAGGCACTTCTCACCTTCTCAAGGCAGCCGCTCCTCTCCTCCCCCAACGCCACTCTCTACTGTAACAGCGGCATCAGTCGTCTTCTTAGGGAGCCACCTCCGCCGTCCGCCGTTCTAGTCCTGCGACCGCCAATCTCATGCGCCGACCACCATTTGGCCTCCGTCTCTTATTTCTTCAGGTAATTCTTGAAATTTATCAACTCAAATCAAACGAGTTGGTTTAATTTCTTAAATCAATGGTTTATCAAATATTAATTTGAATAATTTTTGAAGATCACCGACTTAGATTACACGGTTTTTTGTATATTCTCGATTTTTTTCTTGGAAGGTTTAGGCCAATTGTTCCGGGGGTTCTTTTATAATTACTTCAAGAAGCATGAGTTCACAAAAGTATTCCATTGTATCACAAATTGGTTCAATCCGGCTTTACTCAAGATTCATGAGGATAATTTTAACCAAAGAATTGTTGCCATTTTTCCAGGAATTGCAAGAGTCAAAAAAAAAGACAGTGTTGCACTTTCAATGTGGAGTGGAGCAGCAGTGGCAAAACCTGGTTCGAAGCTGTTGTGCGAGACAAGGGTTGAGGGAGTTGCAAACAAGGATGCCGGTGTAGACATTGATGAGGAGAACAGCCAAGATGGCTCCCCGAATTGGAGATTTTGGAGGGCTCTTCCCTTTGGGTACGGTTGTTTTTTCATATGACTATAATCTGTTGGTGCTTCTATGCTTTTGGTCACTTGAATGGATAAAATGCTTTTGTTGTCTATATATTCTGCTTTTGACCTTCTATAAGTTATGGCATGAAGAGAAAAAGGAGGAAAAAGAAACTCAACACTCTTGATTTTTGTAGACTTCCTTCCATGTTTCTTTGCTCTCCATCTCGAGGGATATTTAGATTTTATTCTTCTGTCCTTTTGCTGAGCGTCTCTGTAAAGTTGGGGCTTCATAATTGTTTATCGTAGTTTTGAGATACAATATTTGAACAGGGTTTAGCATCTTTGTGTGATGTGTTGGTTGATTGTCCTCAATTATTTTTGTTTGTACCAGCTTGTTTAATTTTATGGAGGAACACAGTTGTTCTCGGGGGGTTCTCGTTTCTATGTGTTCTCAAATGTTCTTGCATTTGGACATCCGATATTGTACAACAGTCAACAATTATGTTCAGATTTTGACCCCAAAAAACTGCTGCAATTGAACTTTCGACCGTCACCTTTTGATCAAATTTCAGCTGGTAGAAATTAGTAGATTTTTTCTGTAAATTTTCACCAAAAATGCATGTATATCTCGACTCTTCAAATACGAAAAATAATTTTATCTAGTCTTTCTTTTGACTTTTTGATTTTGATTTGGTGGTCTTTCCCTTCTTGTAATGGGATTTAATCACATTTGTATGCTTTCACAGTGGATTCCCATTTGGTGGTTGATAGTTGAAACCAAACTTGAGACTGCAACTTTGGCCTTAATCAGACTGCAATTTTGATTTCGTAGTTCTCTCCTAATCAGACTATTGGCCTTGAATTGGTAAGGGAGGTTAGTGATGTTTTCTCTTTGCTACAACTTTGGTTTGGAAAAGTTTTGGCTTTGATCGGGAAGAGCCGTAAGTTACTACTTTGTCTTAACTACTATTATCTTTTTCCAGTCAATTTCTCCTATCTCCTGTCGTAATGCATATATGTTATTCACTGAAATTTAAGTGCCAGCTATAAACTCTCTGCTACTCCAATTTGATCTCATCTTAAAATTTCTCGTTTTCTTCTATGTCTTGGTTTATTTGTAGTTCTCTCTTAATGTAAAGTACAAGGAGAAAGGGCTGATTGAATTGTGATGTCATATTATCTATTAGCAATTATTTTATTTGCAAGCTTATTGTTAGCAATATTGTCATTGTCTATGTCTTACTAGTGCCATTAAACTTGTGAATTGTCTAGCATGTTTCAAGTCCCAAAACGCATCAGTTAGATATGACGAGCCATCATTAGAAAATTCCGAAAGTATGTATTATGCAATCAAACATGTAGCATGCATATATTTGATTCTATAAGTGAAGCGCATTATTTAGTATTATAGGTTATGTGTACTCGTTTATTAAAGGTTGAAGGCGCTACAGTTTGAATTTGGTTTTGCAAATTCTGTGTTACCGGAAAACGTCATATTGTTAAAAACTGTGTGGGAATCAAAAGGGTTGAATAGGATTTAAAACACTCAATTGGGACACATTTTGGCCGCTAAAAGTATGCTTTTTGATGATATTTTAGAACCTAATGTTAACTTATGTATCTTTATATTCCTCTCTTCAAATTCCTAACCAAAAAGAGACCAATGTCCTTATAAGTTCTTCCTTGCCGACTTTTCTCCCATATTTTGAAATCAAGGAGGCTGAAATCATTGAATTTATGCTTTGTAAACTTCGAATCCAAATTTTGTGCGCTGATTTCTTTGAAAAACTCACGTGACCATCATTTTAACACGGAAAGAATAGGATTGTGAATGTTTGGGGCTGTTGAAATGTGAATGGTGCAAGTATAGAGTTGAGACCTATATTGGAGAACAAAGCTCCCTCTTTTTTGTAAATTTATTCTTGGTTAATTCGTTGTGTTGGGTTTTCTTCATGAGCTTGTTTTGAAACTTTTTGTTGTTATACATTTAAAATTATTGTATGAATTTACAGAAATCATGTTGGTTCATGTTAACATCTTATGTTTGCAGGTGTACCACAGGAAAATATCGAAAAATCTATATTATCCAACCATGAGTTATTTTATTTTGTGGACTTTGGGAAATTAAATACTATGCTAAAGTGTAGAGCGGTTGCCTAGATGCCAATCAATTTTTTTTAAGAAGATTTCATGAATTTTGTGAATATACGTAATCTCAAACGTTTGATAAATGTTTTTTAATAAACAAATTAATACTAGATATGAGAATTTTTTTAGTTTTATTGAGTAATTAACCATAGTATATTTCTAAAAAAATTGTTTTCTTTTTTATTCTTTTACTAAGATTTATTTTCTCTTGTCAAGTGCTTTATCAATTCATGTTTTCAAAATCAGTATGGAATGCACCAATTTCTCTAAGAAAAATTTACAAAGTTTGAATATTTTTGTCACCTTTAACAAATATATAGATGTATTTCATTTACTTGTTTGTGGATAAGTGCCTAAAAGAGTCACATGTTTTTATTTTAAAAGAAAATCATTAATTGATTTTTATTGTCATTTAAATAAGTTTTTGTATTCTTGGGAACACTTTGATGGTTGAAGTGCATTCGATTTATTACTTTTGAACAAATGGATAATTTTTTCTTTAGACTTCCAAAAAAGTGTATAATTAGCTTTGTCATGATAAATAAGTGAATTGATAATACTTAAAGAAATACATGCATTAACTATATTGCTACTTGCCAAAATGTGGTAACAAATCTTTTAACATGATAGGTGTACAAGTAATTTAAAAATAAACATTGAGATGGCATCTAGGCAACCGTTTTACCGTGTGGTGTATGATATTTAATTTCTGAAGTTCAAAAATAAACTAATTTGTGGTTGGGTAGTTGTGATTTTTTGACAAATTTTTCTATGATACACCTACAAAGTTCGGATGTATATGGACAAATATGGTATTTCTGTACAATTTGTACAAAAGTCTTAAATGTATGACAATCAAAATGTTTTGAAAAAGCAAATTGGATAAAACCTAACATAATGAATAATTTGAGAATAAATTAACAAAAATGGTGGAGGATTATCTCCCCTTTAGGCATCAACTCCGAACTACCTTGCATTCTTCACATTTTAAATTGGCCTCAGAATTCGTAGTCCTATTATTTTCCAAGTTAGAATGTTGAGAATGTGAAGGTTTCATAGAAATCACATACACTTTTGGATTTGAAGTATACAAAGAAAAAATACAATGATTTAACCCTTTCTTGAATTCTAAAATATGGAAAAGATCGGTGGAGAATAACTAGATAGGGGACAAAGGTTGCGCCTTTGGTTAGAAAAATGGTAGAGAGGAAGCCATAGATACATTAGGTTATCATGTGGTTCTAAATAGTGTCAAAAAGCACATTCTTTTTAGCGGTCAATTGAGTGTTTGAATCTCCTATTTCAATCTTTAAATTCCCGCACAGCTTTTAACGAGATGATGTTATTTTGGCAAGCACATTATTGAAAAACCAAATACAAACTCTAGAGCCATCAATCGTAATAGACGTGTATAGATAGATACATAATGCATTTTGCTCTTTACATACTTTAAATGACACTGATATTGTTGATTACGTGCAGGGTAATGCCAGTGAAGATGATCCCAAATGATACAGTCGTCAACTTGCTTCACAATAACACACTAGCTTTCATGACACACACAAGAGCCTTGCGGTTTCTTTTCCGGAACATCGACATTCATTGTACTTTGTTTGTAGTACTTTTGGTCTTGAGTGGAAAAGGCCTTTGTTTAGACTTTTTTGTATTATACCTATTGCAATTCCGTCAGTTTTTAATGTGACACAACACCAGTTACACTTATTACTACTTCTATTTTCTACTACATGTCCTAATCATAGTCTTGTGACATAGAACTATGATATACTTAAATAGAACTATTTTTATGCATTCCAAAAGAGCACTCGGCTTCTAGTATAACTCCACTTCATTAATCAGAGCAATGCTCTTAGTTGTCAACTTGTATCAAAAGTTTCATTATTCTTTTCCTCTCTAATTTGTTTTTCAAATATTTTCATAAACAACACTCGTAATTTTGCTATTTAAAATCAGAACCTAGAGGTCTCAGATTACGAAGCTCTTCAATACATTCAATTAGAGGGTGCAGATATACTCTTAAGGAGAGAAATCGAAAATGGACTGAGTTGCCGCAATGTAAATTGTATAATTCCTTAGAATGCATACATTGCATCATCGTTGCTGATACCAGTCACATTTGCTACAGCTCTAATCTAAAAGCAATGAAAATGCAAGTGAATCGACCCGAGAATGCGCAAGTGGAAGCGGTAAATAAAATTACGTTAATTAAATGCCGAACATAATAATACCATGATTCCAAGTGGTGTACCCTTGGAGTTGCTGGGCGTTCATATAATTAATTACAACACCAATAAAATTAAATGATGCTTATGGTAAAATTAAAAACGAGAAGTGCAAGAAACGTAAATCAAGAATTGTCTCTGATTTATTTACTTTGAACCTCATTCATTTGAGCCGTTTACGTGAAACTTCAATGTTAAAGTCCTTTAAAGACGCGTCCACACCACACCGGAATATGAGATCCCTTAATTCAATTTTCTAGAAAAGAATTAAGGAGAAAAAGAATACACCTTGGAGAGGGGCGCTGGACGGATGTTCTAGGGTAGGAAAATTATTTTTGTGTTGTGTGGTTTCATTAGTTATTTCAAGTAACTAATATACATATATATATATATATACCTTGAATGGATTCATAATTTATACAAAAGTATTAAATGTACGACAATCAAAAAATTTGCAAAAGCAAATTGGATAAAACCTAATATAATGAAAAATTTAAGAAAAAATTAGCAAAAACAGTGGAGGATTATCTCCCCTTTAGGCGTCAACTCCGAACTACCTTGCATTCTTCACATTTTAAACTAGCCTCAAAATTCATAACCCGTTACTTCCAAGTTAGAATGTTGATAATGTGAAGGTTTCATACAAAATGACATACATTTTGGATTTGAAGTATACAAAGAAAAATGCAATGATTTCACCCTTTCTTGAATTTTAAAATATAGGAGAAATCGGTGGAGAATAACTCGATAGGGACAAAGATTGCGTCTTTTGTTAGAAAAATGGTAGAGAGGAAGAGACAGATACATTCGGTTGTCATGTGCTACTAAATAGTGTCAAAAAACACATTTTTTTTAGCGGCAATGTGAAAAAATTGAGTGTTTAAATCTCCTACTTCAATCTTTAAATTGACGAGATGATGTTATTTAGGCAAGCACATAATTGAGAAACTATATACAAACTCTAGAACCATCAATCATAATAGACGTGTATAGATAGATTGCATGCTATACGTTATGCATTTTGCTCTTTACATATCTTGAAATGATATTGATATTATTTGATTATATGCAGGTTAATGCTAGTGAACATGACCCGTCAAGTGTTAGGCAAATGATACAGTCGTCGACTTGAGGATAGAGCAGTTGATAAGGGAGTATTATATTCCTCCTTCCTTTGTACTCTACACCCTTTCCCCCAAGAGTCGTCCCCACCTTCCTCTCCCTAGTTGCTTCACCTTATTTTCTGCATAGTTTAAATGAGACATTCGTTTCCCCATCCCCTCCTTTTACTCTGATGTAGCGTGTCTTTTTTGTGTTCCTCTAAATCAGCTAGTCCCCAACTCCTTCAAACTTTTGGTCAATTTCTTCATGATTTTTCGTTTTCATCAATTTCGCACTTCTACCAGTATCTTTGCTCAGTGTTAACATTTGAAAACAGTGGAGACTGGTTTTTTTTTTGTGTTTATGCCTCGTCTTGGAATCTCCTTCCTGCCTTTCCCCCGCTCCCCGAAAAACTGGAAGAAGAGTTTTTTTTTTTTTTTTTTTTTTTTTATCTTGCCTCTCCCCTTGGTCCTTCCATGATCATTGATTTCAGGACGTCCTTCCTCCTCTTCAAGTTGGGGAGAGGTCCATTGCACTGACCTCCCTGCTGGACATATTGAAAGGAGGGAGATACCTCCAAGGATGTCGATGCCTGTCTGTCTGAAACTTTTGTTGCTGTGACTTCCAAAGAAAAGAATGAAGGCCTCGCTTGTAGGGAAAAAAATTTGAAAATCTAGTGTAGTTTCCAGTTGGAACAATTTACTTCTTTTGCTTACTTTCCTCCAATGAAGATGGAGATGAGACGATTTATTTTTTTACTTTGATGAAACAAATTTGCCCCTGGCCTTAGTTTTTAGGCCATGGGTCTTGACGTGGTATCGACTTAACTTTCCTTCGATGTTTGTTGCTTTGCTTCTTTGATATGTGAGTACCCGTAGGCTTTGTCGTGGAGCATGAAACCTTACATCAAACTTCTGGGCCGGGGGTTCCCAATTTTTCTTGTAGGTGCCTCCTGGATATTTTAAGTAAGGAGGCTCCTTTTTACCTTTCTCTCTCTTATTTGTTTCTTGCTGAAGTATTTAAAAAGTACGGCACGAAACATATGTTACAGAAAAGAACACTGAAAAATAATTGAGGGCTTAAGGTGGAAGCCCCAGGTGGGTCCTTTCAACGGTGAAGGCCTGCATATGCTTAAGTAGCGTTACTCCTGAATGCTTTTATGCCTCAATATAACAAATGTGATACATCTAACCTTTCGAGAAAGATGCATGTCACATGTAAATTTAGTAAGGGGAGCCTTTATGGGAAGGCTAGTTGAAGGATATCCATAGAGAGGACAAATTTTAAGAGGGGTCCTTCAGGAAACCCATTGTAGGATGTCCTACAGGAGAACATTTTTTAGGGAGAGTCCTTCAAGAGGACTTTATTGCAGGATGTGGGGTGTAGAATGAGGGTATTCTTCATCATGAGTAGTACCTTTTAAGGTTATGAATGTTCCAGGGTCATGACAATGGTCGTCCTTCAGTATCTTCCAATTTCTAAGCACCTCGTCCTATTATGGTTGTGAACTTGAGAGGCCCTTCCCAATTGAGATCCAGTTTTTCTACTGATTTTGATGCATCTACCCTTCGTAATACCAAGTCACCTACTTGGAGGCTTCATATTTTTACTTTCTTATTGTGAGTGTTGATCATAGTGTTTTTATACCCTTGAATCCGAATGAAGGCTTTGTCTCTCAATTCTTCGATGAGGTCCATGTTTTCTCTTAGCAGTTTCCTATTATTTTATTCTGAAAATGGAGAATTTTGTAAGAGGGTACCCCTAACTCTGCAGGGATGATGGCTTCTGTCCCGTACACTATGGTGAAGGGGTTTTCTCCTGTGAACCCTCTAGGGGTTATGCTACATGCTCATAGGACACTGGTTAATTCATTTGTCCAATTTCTCCCGACTCGCTCTAGGTGTCTTTTGATTCCTTGATAAGGATTCGGTTGGTCACTTCTACTTGCTCATTGGCTTGGGGGTGGGCTACTGAAGTAGACCTTTATTTGATATGTAAACCCTTAGACCAATCTTGTATTATGTGGCCTTGGAACTGCCGGTCGCTGTGTAAGATTATTTTTTGTGAGAGCCCAAAGCGGCAAATGATATTTTTTCATATGAATTTTCGTTACTTCCATTTCTGTTATTTAGGCGAGTTGCTCAGCTTCCACCCACTTGGTGAAGTAGTCAATAGCTTCTAGTAGAAATTTTCTTTGGTCGGGTGCCTCGGGATATGGTCCCACAATGTATGTCCCCCATTATGCGAAGGGACAAAGTGATAACACAGTCGTAAGGGGCTATGCGGTTTGGTGTGTAAGCAAAGAATGTTTTTTATATTTTTCGTATTTGATCACCAGTTGCTTGGCGTCTTGCGTCATGGAGGGCCTTAAATATCCCGCTCGCAGTGCTTTATTGGCAAGCATCCAAGTATCCATATGTGCTCTGCAGCCACAATGTATTTCTTTCAGGACATGGATCCCTTTGAGTTGAGATAGAAATCTAAGCAAATTATGTGTGAAAGACTTCTTATAGAGGACCCCTCCCTACAACAGGAGACGGGATGCTCGGGCCTTAAGTCTCGTCAACAATGCTTTGTATTCAACCTCATTGTTCGAGGCCTTGAATCTAAATTTTGGCAGGAATCATCCCACTTCAAGTCTTTCGCTTTTCGAAGTGTTTTGAAGAAGGGCAGGCTTTTTTATGCTTATGTAGAGATGAATTGGCATGGTGATGCTATCATTCCTATCAACCTTTGCACTTTATTGATGTTGGAGGGGCTTTTATATCTAAAATTGCCTTGATCTTGATGAGGTTGGCTTCCATTCCTCTCTAGGTAACCATGAATCCCAAGAAACGTCATCTCTTCACTCTAAATGCACATTTTCCAGAATTGAGTTTCAATCAATGCTTTCAATATTTCCTCTAGGTCCACTACATGGTCTTGTGTTTCTCTGCTCTTTAAAAGCATGTCGTCTACGTAGATTTCCATGTTCCTTTCAAGTTAGGGGCAGAATATTTTTTCCACCAAGCATTTTTAGGTGGCTCCGGCATTTTCAGACCAAACGACATGGCTATATAGTATAAGGTCCGACAGAGATAATAAAGCTCACTCTTTTTCGGTCTTTAGGAACCAGCATTATCTGATGGTACCCTTGCGAGGCATCCATGATGATTAGAAGTCCACATCCAGACATGGATGTGCTGCAGGGCTGCATTCCCAAAGCGTAAAAGGTGTTCCTGGGGGTCGGTCGATTCATCATACTCGGTGATAGCAGGAGGACCGCAGTTGGCAGGGAGTTCGTTGGTCATCACAACATTTGTTAAGGGGATACTCTGTATTCTTCTCTTGGAACTCCTGCTATTTGGTGCTGGACATCTTGGAGGTCTTTATGAAGGCATTCTAAATAGGCCAGCCATTGCGGAGGGACCTCTGGCAGATTTGCTTCAGGGAGCCTCTATACCCCGGAGGAAGCGCTCCTGTCCCGACTATGTATTCTCCCAAAGGAATTCTTTCTGTCTCTTCTTGAAGGGCGCCTGCTTCCAGCGCAGAGGCTGGGCAATTAGAAACCAATATCACTATTTGTTCTCGTAAGGTCGTTGCGACAGCCTGTTGTGTAGCGCCCAGCAAGGCTAGGGAGAATTCCCCTGATGCGGTGTCGGAGGAAATACTCCGTCTTGGGGGATCGACTAATGGTTCTGTCACCCTAAGAGGCATCATAGAAGCTGGAATATAGGGGGCGGACCCTCCTACTGGCGTTAGGGAGGTTCCTGCAACGACCTAGAGAGGCTGAGTTTTGTCGGGTGTCTCTATAGTCTTTTGCTTATTGCGGTATTACTAGGAGTTTCCATGGTAATTCACGTCTTTAATTCAATTTCCCACAGATGGCTCCAATTGATGCATGCGATTTCAGCACCAGCCCAAGTCTTTGGGTCTTGATAGCGAGATTGGCCAAACAGAGCGAAAATTTTTAAGAAAGAGAACTTGCAAAATAAAATGTTAGCACTCTGGCCCCCAAATTAGTATTGGATATGAAGAACAATAGTTCAAAGTGATAAAAAAATGTTAATGAAATGAAACGTAATGCTGGAAAAGATAAATAAATCGCATTTTGTCAATGCCAGAGAATGATAGCAGAGTGATAACCAATGTTCTGTCTCTTGAAGGTATCCCCCCTCACCGGGGAACCGATCGTGCTCCATATTCTTGTGGTGAATGGGTAGGATTAGTTGAGATAAGATATGATCAAGTTCTATTTTTAGGGATTGTACTGTTGGAGCCATTATTTAGGTGAGGGAGAGAGTCCCAGACAGAGAATGGCTCCTAGCCCGCAAGGAGTCTGATGTGTGTTCTTGGGGGAGGTCTTCCTGCCACGCACATTCCATGTCAACAGGGGGGGCCTTACGTGGAGGGCCAATATGTGTGCCACGCACGCTTCAAGGACCACCATGTATATGAGGATTGGGCCAGCTATAAGTGTTTGGACCAAGCGTGTTTGGCTATGTGACCTGTGTTTCTTTCCCCATCATGGGCATACGAAGGTGAGGCGTCTGGGCTTCTTATTTCGTTTTTTGGCCGAATTATGCTGGGCCATACCCATCATTCATTAATAAGTATTATAGGGTTAAGATAACTAATAACAAATATATTTTGTTATAGTGGATATTAAATATAATAGTAAAATTCATATACAATATATTAAATATCTATTTGCAAAACAAATTATCAAAATGTAATACATTGTAGTTAAGCTTGTTTTCAGATAATATGAACCAAAATACCATATTTTTAATATCACCTAAAACTAAACTATGACGTATTGACTAACAATTCTTATATATGGTGAATTTTGAAATAAATGCATTTTGTTGTAGTGGATATTGAAATCATAGGGATTATATTAAATAGTTATTTATAAAAAAATTATCAAAAATTATCTCATATTAAATATTTATATACAAAAAAGTTCATAAGAACGAACTAAATTATTGATTAAGTTTAACATTGGATAATATAAACTAAAATATCATATTTTAATATCATCTAAAATTAAAATATGAGATATTAATTATATATTGCAGTAAGAAATGAACGCTAACTATTTATTGAAAACAAAATTTAGTTAGGATTTAGTTATAGTAGCACACATAGCAAATAGTTCACTGTTCTTTTTATTTATCCAAAAAAAAATTATTTTATTCTTAACCCAAATATTCACTTTACCATCATTTTGAGGATTTTTGTAATTTAGATTTCGTAATTTTATGATTTTAATATATTAATTTATATTTTATAATATATCATTCGATTACTATAATTCACACCATTGTTAGATCCGATCGGTTAAAATTTTTAATCTATATATAATAAAATGAATTATCGAAACTATCCACTTAAGTGTCACGCATCCGTAGATGTGGTCAACCTAAATGAGTTTTATTATACCAAATACAATATAATGTTTTATTATGCCAAATAGCATATAATGCATTTTTTAGATTAAAATAAAAAATTATTAAATTTCATCCAAAAGAGATCTTAGCAATATTATCTAACAACTTTTGGATAAAGAATTAAAAATACTGAATTTATCAAAAAGAATCTGATCTATATTGTCTGACAAGTTTTTTAAGATAAACAATAAAAAATATTAATATTTGTACAAAAAATTCTAATTAATATCATTTTCTTTATTGTTTCTTTAAGTATATAAAAAATATGTATATTTTCAATTGGATAACAATTTAAATTTCCAAGCAAGAAGGTTAATTTTGTTATTTTAGATCAAAAAAGAAAAAAAATTGTTACCGTTGCCACTTCATATTAAAAGGCACTTCTCACCTTCTCAAGGCAGCCGCTCCTCTCCTCCCCCAACGCCACTCTCTACTGTAACAGCGGCATCAGTCGTCTTCTTAGGGAGCCACCTCCGCCGTCCGCCGTTCTAGTCCTGCGACCGCCAATCTCATGCGCCGACCACCATTTGGCCTCCGTCTCTTATTTCTTCAGGTAATTCTTGAAATTTATCAACTCAAATCAAACGAGTTGGTTTAATTTCTTAAATCAATGGTTTATCAAATATTAATTTGAATAATTTTTGAAGATCACCGACTTAGATTACACGGTTTTTTGTATATTCTCGATTTTTTTCTTGGAAGGTTTAGGCCAATTGTTCCGGGGGTTCTTTTATAATTACTTCAAGAAGCATGAGTTCACAAAAGTATTCCATTGTATCACAAATTGGTTCAATCCGGCTTTACTCAAGATTCATGAGGATAATTTTAACCAAAGAATTGTTGCCATTTTTCCAGGAATTGCAAGAGTCAAAAAAAAAGACAGTGTTGCACTTTCAATGTGGAGTGGAGCAGCAGTGGCAAAACCTGGTTCGAAGCTGTTGTGCGAGACAAGGGTTGAGGGAGTTGCAAACAAGGATGCCGGTGTAGACATTGATGAGGAGAACAGCCAAGATGGCTCCCCGAATTGGAGATTTTGGAGGGCTCTTCCCTTTGGGTACGGTTGTTTTTTCATATGACTATAATCTGTTGGTGCTTCTATGCTTTTGGTCACTTGAATGGATAAAATGCTTTTGTTGTCTATATATTCTGCTTTTGACCTTCTATAAGTTATGGCATGAAGAGAAAAAGGAGGAAAAAGAAACTCAACACTCTTGATTTTTGTAGACTTCCTTCCATGTTTCTTTGCTCTCCATCTCGAGGGATATTTAGATTTTATTCTTCTGTCCTTTTGCTGAGCGTCTCTGTAAAGTTGGGGCTTCATAATTGTTTATCGTAGTTTTGAGATACAATATTTGAACAGGGTTTAGCATCTTTGTGTGATGTGTTGGTTGATTGTCCTCAATTATTTTTGTTTGTACCAGCTTGTTTAATTTTATGGAGGAACACAGTTGTTCTCGGGGGGTTCTCGTTTCTATGTGTTCTCAAATGTTCTTGCATTTGGACATCCGATATTGTACAACAGTCAACAATTATGTTCAGATTTTGACCCCAAAAAACTGCTGCAATTGAACTTTCGACCGTCACCTTTTGATCAAATTTCAGCTGGTAGAAATTAGTAGATTTTTTCTGTAAATTTTCACCAAAAATGCATGTATATCTCGACTCTTCAAATACGAAAAATAATTTTATCTAGTCTTTCTTTTGACTTTTTGATTTTGATTTGGTGGTCTTTCCCTTCTTGTAATGGGATTTAATCACATTTGTATGCTTTCACAGTGGATTCCCATTTGGTGGTTGATAGTTGAAACCAAACTTGAGACTGCAACTTTGGCCTTAATCAGACTGCAATTTTGATTTCGTAGTTCTCTCCTAATCAGACTATTGGCCTTGAATTGGTAAGGGAGGTTAGTGATGTTTTCTCTTTGCTACAACTTTGGTTTGGAAAAGTTTTGGCTTTGATCGGGAAGAGCCGTAAGTTACTACTTTGTCTTAACTACTATTATCTTTTTCCAGTCAATTTCTCCTATCTCCTGTCGTAATGCATATATGTTATTCACTGAAATTTAAGTGCCAGCTATAAACTCTCTGCTACTCCAATTTGATCTCATCTTAAAATTTCTCGTTTTCTTCTATGTCTTGGTTTATTTGTAGTTCTCTCTTAATGTAAAGTACAAGGAGAAAGGGCTGATTGAATTGTGATGTCATATTATCTATTAGCAATTATTTTATTTGCAAGCTTATTGTTAGCAATATTGTCATTGTCTATGTCTTACTAGTGCCATTAAACTTGTGAATTGTCTAGCATGTTTCAAGTCCCAAAACGCATCAGTTAGATATGACGAGCCATCATTAGAAAATTCCGAAAGTATGTATTATGCAATCAAACATGTAGCATGCATATATTTGATTCTATAAGTGAAGCGCATTAGTTAGTATTATAGGTTATGTGTACTCGTTTATTAAAGGTTGAAGGCGCTACAGTTTGAATTTGGTTTTGCAAATTCTGTGTTACCGGAAAACGTCATATTGTTAAAAACTGTGTGGGAATCAAAAGGGTTGTATAGGATTTAAAACACTCAATTGGGACACATTTTGGCCGCTAAAAGTATGCTTTTTGATGATATTTTAGAACCTAATGTTAACTTATGTATCTTTATATTCCTCTCTTCAAATTCCTAACCAAAAAGAGACCAATGTCCTTATAAGTTCTTCCTTGCCGACTTTTCTCCCATATTTTGAAATCAAGGAGGCTGAAATCATTGAATTTATGCTTTGTAAACTTCGAATCCAAATTTTGTGCGCTGATTTCTTTGAAAAACTCACGTGACCATCATTTTAACACGGAAAGAATAGGATTGTGAATGTTTGGGGCTGTTGAAATGTGAATGGTGCAAGTATAGAGTTGAGACCTAAATTGGAGAACAAAGCTCCCTCTTTTTTGTAAATTTATTCTTGGTTAATTCGTTGTGTTGGGTTTTCTTCATGAGCTTGTTTCGAAACTTTTTGTTGTTATACATTTAAAATTATTGTATGAATTTACAGAAATCATGTTGGTTCATGTTAACATCTTATGTTTGCAGGTGTACCACAGGAAAATATCGAAAAATCTATATTATCCAACCATGAGTTATTTTATTTTGTGGACTTTGGGAAATTAAATACTATGCTAAAGTGTAGAGCGGTTGCCTAGATGCCAATCAATTTTTTTTAAGAAGATTTCATGAATTTTGTGAATAATCTCAAACGTTTGATAAATGTTTTTTAATAAACAAATTAATACTAGATACGAGAATTTTTTTAGTTTTATTGAGTAATTAACCATAGTATATTTCTAAAAAAATTGTTTTCTTTTTTATTCTTTTACTAAGATTTGTTTTCTCTTGTCAAGTGCTTTATCAACTCATGTTTTCAAAATCAGTATGGAATGCACCAATTTCTCTAAGAAAAATTTACAAAGTTTGAACATTTTGGTCAGTTTTAACAAGTATATAGATGTATTTCATTTACTTGTTTGTGGATAAGTACCTAAAAAAGTCACATGTTTTTATTTTAAAAAAAATCATTAATTGATCTTTATTGTCATTTAAAGAAGTTTTTGTATTCTTGGGGACACTTTGAAGTTTGAAGTGCATTCGATTTATTACTTTTGAACAAATGGATAATTTTTTCTTTAGACTTCCAAAAAAGTGTATAATTAGCTTTGTTGTGATAAATAAGTGAATTGATAATACTTAAAGAAATACATGCATTAACTATATTGCTACTTGCCAAAATGTGGTAACAAATCTTTTAACATGATAGGTGTACAAGTAATTTAAAAATAAACAATGAGATGGCATCTAAACAACCGTTTTACCGTGTAGTGTATGGTATTTAATTTCTGAAGTTCAAAAATAAACTAATTTGTGGTTGCGTAGTAGTGATTTTTCGACAAATTTCCCGATGATACACCCACAAAGTTTGGATGTCGATATGGACAAATATGGTGTTTCTGTACAATTTGTACAAAAGTCTTAAATGTATGACAATCAAAAGGTTTTGAAAAAGCAAATTGGATAAAAACTAACATAATGAATAATTTGAGAATAAATTAACAAAAATGGTGGAGGATTATCTCCCCTTTAGGCATCAACTCCGAACTACCTTGCATTCTTCACATTTTAAATTGGCCTCAGAATTCGTAGTCCTATTATTTTCCAAGTTAGAATGTTGAGAATGTGAAGGTTTCATAGAAATCACATACACTTTTGGATTTAAAGTATACAAAGAAAAAATACAATGATTTAACCCTTTCTTGAATTCTAAAATATGGAAAAGATCGGTGGAGAATAACTAGATAGGGGACAAAGGTTGCGCCTTTGGTTAGAAAAATGGTAGAGAGGAAGCCATAGATACATTAGGTTATCATGTGGTTCTAAATAGTGTCAAAAAGCACATTCTTTTTAGCGGTCAATTGAGTGTTTGAATCTCCTATTTCAATCTTTAAATTCCCGCACAGCTTTTAACGAGATGATGTTATTTTGGCAAGCACATTATTGAAAAACCAAATACAAACTCTAGAGCCATCAATCGTAATAGACGTGTATAGATAGATACATAATGCATTTTGCTCTTTACATACTTTAAATGACACTGATATTGTTGATTACGTGCAGGGTAATGCCAGTGAAGATGATCCCAAATGATACAGTCGTCAACTTGCTTCACAATAACACACTAGCTTTCATGACACACACAAGAGCCTTGCGGTTTCTTTTCCGGAACATCGACATTCATTGTACTTTGTTTGTAGTACTTTTGGTCTTGAGTGGAAAAGGCCTTTGTTTAGACTTTTTTGTATTATACCTATTGCAATTCCGTCAGTTTTTAATGTGACACAACACCAGTTACACTTATTACTACTTCTATTTTCTACTACATGTCCTAATCATAGTCTTGTGACATAGAACTATGATATACTTAAATAGAACTATTTTTATGCATTCCAAAAGAGCACTCGGCTTCTAGTATAACTCCACTTCATTAATCAGAGCAATGCTCTTAGTTGTCAACTTGTATCAAAAGTTTCATTATTCTTTTCCTCTCTAATTTGTTTTTCAAATATTTTCATAAACAACACTCGTAATTTTGCTATTTAAAATCAGAACCTAGAGGTCTCAGATTACGAAGCTCTTCAATACATTCAATTAGAGGGTGCAGATATACTCTTAAGGAGAGAAATCGAAAATGGACTGAGTTGCCGCAATGTAAATTGTATAATTCCTTAGAATGCATACATTGCATCATCGTTGCTGATACCAGTCACATTTGCTACAGCTCTAATCTAAAAGCAATGAAAATGCAAGTGAATCGACCCGAGAATGCGCAAGTGGAAGCGGTAATAAAATTACGTTAATTAAATGCCGAACATAATAATACCATGATTCCAAGTGGTGTACCCTTGGAGTTGCGGGGCGTTCATATAATTAATTACAACACCAATAAAATTAAATGATGCTTATGGTAAAATTAAAAACGAGAAGTGCAAGAAACGTAAATCAAGAATTGCCTCTGATTTATTTACTTTGAACCTCATTCATTTGAGCCGTTTACGTGAGACTTCAATATTAAAGTCCTTTAAAGACGCTTCCACACCACACCGGAATATGAGATCCCTTAATTCAATTTGCTAGAAAAGAATTAAGGAGAAAAAGAATACACCTTGGAGAGGGGCGTTGGACGGATGTTCTAGGGTAGGAAAATTATTTTTGTGTTGTGTGGTTTCATTAGTTATTTCAAGTGACTAATATGCATATATATATATATATATATATATATACCTTGAATGGATTCATAATTTATATAAAAGTATTAAATGTACGACAATCAAAAAATTTGCAAAAGCAAATTGGATAAAACCTAATATAATGAATAATTTAAGAAAAAATTAGCAAAAACAGTGGAGGATTATCTCCCCTTTAGGCGTCAACTCCGAACTACCTTGCATTCTTCACATTTTAAACTAGCCTCAAAATTCATAACCCGTTACTTCCAAGTTAGAATGTTGATAATGTGAAGGCTTCATACAAAATGACATACATTTTGGATTTGAAGTATACAAAGAAAAATGCAATGATTTCACCCTTTCTTGAATTTTAAAATATAGGAGAAATCGGTGGAGAATAACTAGATAGGGACAAAGATTACGTCTTTTGTTAGAAAAATGGTAGAGAGGAAGAGACAGATACATTCGGTTGTCATGTGCTACTAAATAGTGTCAAAAAGCACATTTTTTTTAGCGGTCAATGTGAAAAAATTGAGTGTTTAAATCTCCTACTTCAATTTTTAAATTGACGAGATGATGTTATTTAGGCAAGCACATAATTGATAAACCATATACAAACTCTAGAACCATCAATCATAATAGACGTGTATAGATAGATTGCATGCTATACGTTATGCATTTTGCTCTTTACATATCTTGAAATGATATTGATATTATTTGATTATATGCAGGTTAATGCTAGTGAACATGACCCATCAAGTGTTAGGCAAATGATACAGTCGTCGACTTGAGGATAGAGCAGTTGATAAGGGAGTATTATATTCCTCCTTCCTTTGTACTCTACACCCTTTCCCCCAAGAGTCGTCCCCACCTTCCTCCCCCTAGTTGCTTCACCTTATATTCTGCATAGTTTAAATGAGACATTCGTTTCCCCATCCCCTCCTTTTACTCTGATGTAGCGTGTCTTTTTGGTGTTCCTCTAAATCAGCTAGTCCCCAACTCCTTCAAGCTTTTGGTCAATTTCTTCATGATTTTTCGTTTTCATCAATTTCGCACTTCTACCAGTATCTTTGCTCAGTGTTAACGTTTGAAAACAGTGGAGACTGGTTTTTTTTGTGTTTATGCCTCATCTTGGAATCTCCTTCCTGCCTTTCCCCCGCTCCCCGAAAAACTGGAAGAAGAGTTTTTTTTTTTTTTTTTATCTTGCCTCTCCCCTTGGTCCTTCCCTGATCATTGATTTCAGGACGTCCTTCCTCCTCTTCAAGTTGGGGAGTGGTCCATTGCACTGACCTCCCTGCTGGATGTATTGAAAGGAGGGAGATACCTCCAAGGATGTCGATGCCTGTCTGTCTGAAACTTTTGTTGCTGTGACTTCCAAAGAAAAGAATGAAGGCCTCGCTTGTAGGGAAAAAATTTGAAAATCTAGTATAGTTTCCAGTTGGGACAATTTACTTCTTTTGCTTACTTTCCTCCAATGAAGATGGAGATGAGACGATTTATTTTTTTTACTTTGATGAAACAAATTTGCCCCTGGCCTTAGTTTTTAGGCCATGGGTCTTGACGTGGTATCGGTTTAACTTTCCTTTGATGTTTGTTGCTTTGCTTCTTTGATATGTGAGTACCCGTAGGCTTTGTCGTGGAGCATGAAACCTTACATCAAACTTCTGGGCCGGGGGTTCCCAATTTTTCTTGAAGGTGCCTCCAAGATATTTTAAGTAAGGAGGCTCCTTTTTACCTTTCTCTCTCTTATTTGTTTCTTGCTGAAGTATTTAAAAAGTACGGCACGAAACATATGTTACAGAAAAGAACACTGAAAAATAATTGAGGGCTTAAGGTGGAAGCCCCAGGTGGGTCCTTTCAACGGTGAAGGCCTGCATATGCTTAAGTAGCGTTACTCCTGAATGCTTTTATGCCTCAATATAACGAATGTGATACATCTAACCTTTCGAGAAAGATGCATGTCACATGTAAATTTAGTAAGGGGAGCCTTTATGGGAAGGCTAGTTGAAGGATATCCATAGAGAGGACAAATTTTAAGAGGGGTCCTTCAGGAAACTCATTGTAGGATGTCCTACAGGAGAACATTTTTTAGGGAGAGTCCTTCAAGAGGACTTTATTGCAGGATGTGGGGTGTAGAATGAGGATATTCTTCATCATGAGTAGTACCTTTTAAGGTTATGAATGTTCCAGGGTCATGACAATGGTCGTCCTTCAGTATCTTTCCAATTTCTAAGCACCTCGTCCTATTATGGTTGTGAACTTGAGAGGCCTTCCCAATTGAGATCCAGTTTTTCTACTGATTTTGATGCATCTACCCTTCGTAATACCAAGTCACCTACTTGGAGGCTTCGTATTTTTACTTTCTTATTGTGAGTGTTGATCATAGTGTTTTTATACCCTTGAATCCGAATGAAGGCTTTGTCTCTCAATTCTTCGATGAGGTCCATGTTTTCTCTTAGCAGTTTCCTATTATTTTATTCTAAAAATGGAGAATTTTGTAAGAGGGTACCCCTAACTCTGCAGGGATGATGGCTTCTGTCCCGTACACTATGGTGAAGGGGTTTTCTCCTGTGAACCCTCTAGGGGTTATGCTATATGCTTATAGGACACTGGTTAATTCATTTGTCCAATTTCTCCCGACTCGCTCTAGGTGTCTTTTGATTCCTTGATAAGGATTTGGTTGGTCACTTCTACTTGCTCATTGGCTTGGGGGTGGGCTACTAAAGTAGACCTTTATTTGATATGTAAACCCTTAGACCAATCTTGTATTATGTGGCCTTGGAACTGCCGATCGCTGTGTAAGATTATTTTTCGTGAGAGCCCAAAGCGGCAAATGATATTTTTTCATATGAATTTTTGTTACTTCCATTTCTGTTATTTAGGCGAGTTGCTCAGCTTCCACCCACTTGGTGAAGTAGTCAATAGCTTCTAGTAGAAATTTTCTTTGGTCGGGTGCCTCGGGATATGGTCCCACAATGTATGTCCCCCATTATGTGAAGGGACAAAGTGATAACATAGTCGTAAGGGGCTATGCGGTTTGGTGTGTAAGCAAAGAATGTTTTTTATATTTTTCGTATTTGATCACCAGTTGCTTGGCGTCTTGCGTCATGGAGGGCTTTAAATATCCCGCTCGCAGTGCTTCATTGGCAAGCATCCAAGTATCCATATGTGCTCTGCAGCCACAATATATTTCTTTCAGGACATGGATCCCTTTGAGTTGAGATAGACATCTAAGCAAATTATGTGTGAACGACTTCTTATAGAGGACCCCTCCCTACAACAGGAGACGGGATGCTCGGGCCTTAAGTCTCGTCAACAATGCTTTGTATTCAACCTCATTGTTCGAGGCCTTGAATCTAAATTTTGGCAGGAATCATCCCACTTCAAGTCTTTCGCTTTTCGAAGTGTTTTGAAGAAGGGCAGGCTTTTTTATGCTTATGTAGAGATGAATTGGCATGGTGATGCTATCATTCCTATCAACCTTTGCACTTTATTGATGTTGGAGGGGCTTTTATATCTAAAATTGCCTTGATCTTGATGAGGTTGGCTTCCATTCCTCTCTAGGTAACCATGAATCCCAAGAAACGTCATCTCTTCACTCTAAATGCACATTTTCCAGAATTGAGTTTCAATCAATGCTTTCAATATTTCCTCTAGGTCCACTACATGGTCTTGTGTTTCTCTGCTCTTTAAAAGCATGTCGTCTACGTAGATTTCCATGTTCCTTTCAAGTTAGGGGCAGAATATTTTTTCCACCAAGCATTTTTAGGTGGCTCCGGCATTTTCGGACCAAACGACATGGCTATATAGTATAAGGTCCGACAGAGATAATAAAGCTCACTCTTTTTCGGTCTTTAGGAACCAGCATTATCTGATGGTACCCTTGCGAGGCATCCATGATGATTAGAAGTCCACATCCAGACATGGATGTGCTGCAGGGCTGCATTCCCAAAGCGTAAAAGGTGTTCCTGGGGGTCGGTCGATTCATCATACTCGGTGATAGCAGGAGGACCGCAGTTGGCAGGGAGTTCGTTGGTCATCACAACATTTGTTAAGGGGATACTCTGTATTCTTCTCTTGGAACTCCTGCTATTTGGTGTTGGACATCTTGGAGGTCTTTATGAAGGCATTCTAAATGGGCCAGCCATTGCGGAGGGACCTCTGGCAGATTTGCTTCAGGGAGCCTCTATACCCCGGAGGAAGCGCTCCTGTCCCGACTATGTATTCTCCCAAAGGAATTCTTTCTGTCTCTTCTTGAAGGGCGCCTGCTTCCAGCGCAGAGGCTGGGCAATTAGAAACCAATATCACTATTTGTTCTCGTAAGGTCGTTGCGACAGCCTGTTGTGTAGCGCCCAGCAAGGCTAGGGAGAATTCCCCTGATGCGGTGTCGGAGGAAATACTCCGTCTTGGGGGATCGACTAATGGTTCTGTCACCCTAAGAGGCATCATAGAAGCTGGAATATAGGGGGCGGACCCTCCTACTGGCGTTAGGGAGGTTCCTGCAACGACCTAGAGAGGCTGAGTTTTGTCGGGTGTCTCTATAGTCTTTTGCTTATTGCGGTATTACTAGGAGTTTCCATGGTAATTCACGTCTTTAATTCAATTTCCCACAGATGGCTCCAATTGATGCATGCGATTTCAGCACCAGCCCAAGTCTTTGGGTCTTGATAGCGAGATTGGCCAAACAGAGCGAAAATTTTTAAGAAAGAGAACTTGCAAAATAAAATGTTAGCACTCTGGCCCCCAAATTAGTATTGGATATGAAGAACAATAGTTCAAAGTGATAAAAAAATGTTAATGAAATGAAACGTAATGCTGGAAAAGATAAATAAATCGCATTTTGTCAATGCCAGAGAATGATAGCAGAGTGATAACCAATGTTCTGTCTCTTGAAGGTATCCTCCCTCACCGGGGAACCGATCGTGCTCCATATTCTTGTGGTGAATGGGTAGGATTAGTTGAGATAAGATATGATCAAGTTCTATTTTTAGGGATTGTACTGTTGGAGCCATTATTTAGGTGAGGGAGAGAGTCCCAGACAGAGAATGACTCCTAGCCCGCAAGGAGTCTGATGTGTGTTCTTGGGGGAGGTCTTCCTGCCACGCACATTCCATGTCAACAGGGGGGGCCTTACGTGGAGGGCCAATATGTGTGCCACGCAGGCTTCAAGGACCACCATGTATATGAGGATTGGGCCAGCTATAAGTGTTTGGACCAAGCGTGTTTGGCTATGTGACCTGTGTTTCTTTCCCCATCATGGGCATACGAAGGTGAGGCGTCTGGGCTTCTTATTTCGTTTTTTGGCCGAATTATGCTGGGCCATACCCATCATTCATTAATAAGTATTATAGGGTTAAGATAACTAATAACAAATATATTTTGTTATAGTGGATATTAAATATAATAGTAAAATTCATATACAATATATTAAATATCTATTTGCAAAACAAATTATCAAAATGTAATACATTGTAGTTAAGCTTGTTTTCAGATAATATGAACCAAAATACCATATTTTTAATATCACCTAAAACTAAACTATGACATATTGACTAACAATTCTTATATATGGTGAATTTTGAAACAAATGCATTTTGTTGTAGTGGATATTGAAATCATAGGGATTATATTAAATAGTTATTTATAAAAAAAATTATCAAAAACTGAATTGTTCATTAAGCTTGTTGTTTTGAGATAATATAAACTAACATACCATATTTTAATATCATCTAAACCTAAAATATAAGAGATTGACATAATTCTAATATATAGTGGATAAATGTATTTTTGTTTTAGTGGATATTGAAATTATAGCGATAAAATTTCATACGCATTATATTAAATATTTATTTACAAAAAAAATTATCAAAACATACTAATTGTTGGTTAAGCTTGTTTTTAGACAAAATAAAGCAAAATACCATACTTTAATATCTTCCAAAATTAAAATGTGATATATTGACTATCAATTTTAATATATGGTGAAAATTTTGAAATATAAGCATCTTGTCGTAGTGGATGTTGAAATTAAAATGGTAAAAATTTATATGAATTATATTAAATATTTATATACAAAAAAGTTGATAAGAACGAACTAAATTATTTATTAAGTTTAACATTGGATAATATAAACTAAAATATTATATTTTAATATCATCTAAAACTAAAATATGAGATATTAATTATATATTGCAGTAAGAAATGAACGCTAACTATTTATTAAAAATAAAATTTAGTTAGGATTTAATTATAGTAGCACACGTAGCAAATAGTTCACTGTTCTTTTTATTTATCCAAAAAAAATTATATTTTATTCTTAACCCAAATATTCACTTTATCATCATTTTGAGGATTTTTGTAGTTTAGATTTCATAATTTTATGATTTTAATATATTAATTTATATTTTAAGATATATTATTTGACTACTATAATTCACACCATTGTTAGATCCGATCAGTTAAAATTTTTAGTCTATATATAATAAAGTGAATCATCGAAACTATCCACTTAAATGTCACACATCCGTAGATGTGGTCAACCTAAATGAGTTTTATTATGCCAAATAGAATATAATGCATTTTTTAGATTAAAATAAAAAATTATTAAATTTCATCCAAAAGAGATCTTAGCAATATTATCTGACAACTTTTGGATAAAGAATTAAAAATACTGAATTTATCAAAAAGAATCTGATCTATATTATCTGACAAGTTTTTTAAGATAAACAATAAAAAATATTAAAATTTGTACAAAAAATTCTAATTAATATCATTTTCTTTATTGTTTCTTTAAGTATATAAAAAATATGTATATTTTCAATTGGATAACAATTTAAATTTCCAAGAAAGAAGGTTAATTTTGTTATTTTAGATCAAAAAAGAAAAAAAAATGTTACCGTTGCCACTTCATATTAAAAGGCACTTCTCACCTTCTCAAGGCAGCCGCTCCTCTCCTCCCCCAACCGCCACTCTCTACTGTAACAGCGGCATCAGTCGTCTTCTTAGGGAGCCACCTCCGCCGTCCGCCGTTCTAGTCCTGCGACCGCCAATCTCATGCGCCGACCACCATTTGGCCTCCGTCTCTTATTTCTTCAGGTAATTCTTGAAATTCATCAACTCAAATCAAACGAGTTGGTTTAATTACTTAAATCAATGGTTTATCATATATTAATTTGAATAATTTTTGAAGATCACCGACTTAGATTACACGGTTTTTTGTATATTCTCGATTTTTTTCTTGGAAGGTTTAGGCCAATTGTTCCAGTGGTTCTTTCATAATTACTTCAAGAAGCATGAGTTCACAAAAGAATTCCATTGTATCACAAATTTGTTCAATCCGGCTTTACTCAAGATTCATGAGGATAATTTTAACCAAAGAATTGTTGCCATTTTTCCAGGAATTGCAAGAGTCAAAAAAAGACAGTGTTGCACTTTCAATGTGGAGTGGAGCAGCAGTGGCAAAACCTGGTTCGAAGCTGTTGTGCGAGACAAGGGTTGAGGGAGTTGCAAACAAGGATGCCGGTGTAGACATTGATGAGGAGAACAGCCAAGATGGCTCCCCGAATTGGAGATTTTGGAGGGCTCTTCCCTTTGGGTACGGTTGTTTTTTCATATGACTATAATCTGTTGGTGCTTCTATGCTTTTGGTCACTAGAATGGATAAAATGCTTTTGTTGTCTATATATTCTGCTTTTGACCTTCTATAAGTTATGGCATGAAGAGAAAAAGGAGGAAAAAGAAACTCAACACTCTTGATTTTTGTAGACTTCCTTCCATGTTTCTTTGCTCTCCATCTCGAGGGATATTTAGATTTTATTCTTCTGTCCTTTTGCTGAGCGTCTCTGTAAAGTTGGGGCTTCATAATTGTTTATCGTAGTTTTGAGATACAATATTTGAACAGGGTTTAGCATCTTTGTGTGATGTGTTGGTTGATTGTCCTCAATTATTTTTGTTTGTACCAGCTTGTTTAATTTTATGGAGGAACACAGTTGTTCTCGGGGGGTTCTCGTTTCTATGTGTTCTCAAATGTTCTTGCATTTGGACATCCGATATTGTACAACAGTCAACAATTATGTTCAGATTTTGACCCCAAAAAACTGCTGCAATTGAACTTTCGACCGTCACCTTTTGATCAAATTTCAGCTGGTAGAAATTAGTAGATTTTTTCTGTAAATTTTCACCAAAAATGCATGTATATCTCGACTCTTCAAATACGAAAAATAATTTTATCTAGTCTTTCTTTTGACTTTTTGATTTTGATTTGGTGGTCTTTCCCTTCTTGTAATGGGATTTAATCACATTTGTATGCTTTCACAGTGGATTCCCATTTGGTGGTTGATAGTTGAAACCAAACTTGAGACTGCAACTTTGGCCTTAATCAGACTGCAATTTTGATTTCGTAGTTCTCTCCTAATCAGACTATTGGCCTTGAATTGGTAAGGGAGGTTAGTGATGTTTTCTCTTTGCTACAACTTTGGTTTGGAAAAGTTTTGGCTTTGATCGGGAAGAGCCGTAAGTTACTACTTTGTCTTAACTACTATTATCTTTTTCCAGTCAATTTCTCCTATCTCCTGTCGTAATGCATATATGTTATTCACTGAAATTTAAGTGCCAGCTATAAACTCTCTGCTACTCCAATTTGATCTCATCTTAAAATTTCTCGTTTTCTTCTATGTCTTGGTTTATTTGTAGTTCTCTCTTAATGTAAAGTACAAGGGGAAAGGGCTGATTGAATTGTGATGTCATATTATCTATTAGCAATTATTTTATTTGCAAGCTTATTGTTAGCAATATTGTCATTGTCTATGTCTTACTAGTGCCATTAAACTTGTGAATTGTCTAGCATGTTTCAAGTCCCAAAACGCATCAGTTAGATATGACGAGCCATCATTAGAAAATTCCGAAAGTATGTATTATGCAATCAAACATGTAGCATGCATATATTTGATTCTATAAGTGAAGCGCATTAGTTAGTATTATAGGTTATGTGTACTCGTTTAATAAAGGTTGAAGGCGCTGCAGTTTGAATTTGGTTTTGCAAATTCTGTGTTACCGAAAAACGTCATATTGTTAAAAACTGTGTGGGAATCAAAAGGGTTGAATAGGATTTAAAACACTCAATTGGGACACATTTTGGCCGCTAAAAGTATGCTTTTTGATGATATTTTAGAACCTAATGTTAACTTATGTATCTTCATATTCCTCTCTTCAAATTCCTAACCAAAAAGAGACCAATGTCCTTATAAGTTCTTCCTTGCCGACTTTTCTCCCATATTTTGAAATCAAGGAGGCTGAAATCATTGAATTTATGCTTTGTAAACTTCAAATCCAAATTTTGTGCGCTGATTTCTTTGAAAAACTCACGTGACCATCATTTTAACACGGAAAGAATAGGATTGTGAATGTTTGGGGCTGTTGAAATGTGAATGGTGCAAGTATAGAGTTGAGACCTAAATTGGAGAACAAAGCTCCCTCTTTTTTGTAAATTTATTCTTGGTTAATTCGTTGTGTTGGGTTTTCTTCATGAGCTTGTTTTGAAACTTTTTGTTGTTATACATTTAAAATTATTGTATGAATTTACAGAAATCATGTTGGTTCATGTTAACATCTTATGTTTGCAGGTGTACCACAGGAAAATATCGAAAAATCTATATTATCCAACCATGAGTTATTTTATTTTGTGGACTTTGGGAAATTAAATACTATGCTAAAGTGTAGAGCGGTTGCCTAGATGCCAATCAATTTTTTTTAAGAAGATTTCATGAATTTTGTGAATATACGTAATCTCAAACGTTTGATAAATGTTTTTTAATAAACAAATTAATACTAGATATGAGAATTTTTTTTGTTTTATTGAGTAATTAACCATAGTATATTTCTAAAAAAATTGTTTTCTTTTTTATTCTTTTACTAAGATTTATTTTCTCTTGTCAAGTGCTTTATCAATTCATGTTTTCAAAATCAGTATGGAATGCACCAATTTCTCTAAGAAAAATTTACAAAGTTTGAATATTTTTGTCAGCTTTAACAAATATATAGATGTATTTCATTTACTTGTTTGTGGATAAGTGCCTAAAAGAGTCACATGTTTTTATTTTCAAAGAAAATCATTAATTGATTTTTATTGTCATTTAAATAAATTTTTGTATTCTTGGGAACACTTTGAAGTTTGAAGTGCATTCGATTTATTACTTTTGAACAAATGGATAATTTTTTCTTTAGACTTCCAAAAAAGTGTATAATTAGTTTTGTTGTGATAAATAAGTGAATTGATAGTACTTAAAGAAATACATGCATTAACTATATTGCTACTTGCCAAAATGTGGTAACAAATCCTTTAACATGATAGGTGTACAAGTAATTTAAAAATAAACATTGAGATGGCATCTAGACGACCGTTTTACCGTGTAGTGTATGATATTTAATTTTTGAAGTTCAAAAATAAACTAATTTGTGGTTGGGTAGTTGTGATTTTTTGACAAATTTTTCTATGATACACCTACAAAGTTCGGATGTATATGGACAAATATGGTATTTCTGTACAATTTGTACAAAAGTCTTAAATATATGACAATAAAAAGGTTTTGAAAAAGCAAATTGGATAAAACCTAACATAATGAATAATTTGAGAGTAAATTAACAAAAATGGTGGAGGATTATCTCCCCTTTAGGCATCAACTCCGAACTACCTTGCATTCTTCACATTTTAAATTGGCCTCAGAATTCGTAGTCCTATTATTTTCCAAGTTAGAATGTTGAGAATGTGAAGGTTTCATAGAAATCACATACACTTTTGGATTTGAAGTATACAAAGAAAAAATACAATGATTTAACCCTTTCTTGAATTCTAAAATATGGAAAAGATCGGTGGAGAATAACTAGATAGGGGACAAAGGTTGCGCCTTTGGTTAGAAAAATGGTAGAGAGGAAGCCATAGATACATTAGGTTATCATGTGGTTCTAAATAGTGTCAAAAAGCACATTCTTTTTAGCGGTCAATTGAGTGTTTGAATCTCCTATTTCAATATTTAAATTCCCGCACAGCTTTTAACGAGATGATGTTATTTTGGCAAGCACATTATTGAAAAACCAAATACAAACTCTAGAGCCATCAATCGTAATAGACGTGTATAGATAGATACATAATGCATTTTGCTCTTTACATACTTTAAATGACACTGATATTGTTGATTACGTGCAGGGTAATGCCAGTGAAGATGATCCCAAATGATACAGTCGTCAACTTGCTTCACAATAACACACTAGCTTTCATGACACACACAAGAGCCTTGCGGTTTCTTTTCCGGAACATCGACATTCATTGTACTTTGTTTGTAGTACTTTTGGTCTTGAGTGGAAAAGGCCTTTGTTTAGACTTTTTTGTATTATACCTATTGCAATTCCGTCAGTTTTTAATGTGACACAACACCAGTTACACTTATTACTACTTCTATTTTCTACTACATGTCCTAATCATAGTCTTGTGACATAGAACTATGATATACTTAAATAGAACTATTTTTATGCATTCCAAAAGAGCACTCGGCTTCTAGTATAACTCCACTTCATTAATCAGAGCAATGCTCTTAGTTGTCAACTTGTATCAAAAGTTTCATTATTCTTTTCCTCTCTAATTTGTTTTTCAAATATTTTCATAAACAACACTCGTAATTTTGCTATTTAAAATCAGAACCTAGAGGTCTCAGATTACGAAGCTCTTCAATACATTCAATTAGAGGGTGCAAATATACTCTTAAGGAGAGAAATCGAAAATGGACTGAGTTGCCGCAATGTAAATTGTATAATTCCTTAGAATGCATACATTGCATCATCGTTGCTGTTGTTCTTGAAGTGGGCTCAGCCCAAACAGATCAAACCTGGATCTTCTAAATGGTTAACCATTTTTAATTGGGAAAAAAATGGTAATTTGTGGAAAAAATAAATATAGTTAGGGGTATTTTAGGTAATTAATACTTTGCCAACCATGATAGCTACCCTAAGGGTCTCCAAATAAATGGTGTGTGTGTGTGTGTATATATATATATATATATATTATGTTTTTGCAAATCTTGTTATAGAATCATCAATTAAAGAGCCCACTAATATTCTTCTCCCTTGTGAGTAAAAGGAAAGTTTTGTACAGGGGGTGTTTGGCTAAGTTTTTATGTTTTAAAAATTTAAAAATATTTTATTTTGTTTTAAAAATAGTGCGATAACTTATAAAATATTAGAGTATTTCGTATAATAAATTTTTCATACTATAATAATGATCGACAATCCATCAAACTAAAATTATATAAATTGTCTTTGGAGGGAATCGATTATATGAAGGCTAAAAGTAAAATACTAACAAAATTATGAATGTATTTTTGTTTATTGGAATATTAAGATTAAAAAGCTTATAAAATGTTTTAAAACAAGTTGGGTGAAGTTCAATTTTTCTCTGAAAGAGCTTGTACGATCCAACCATCTTATTTTATAATCTTATAAATTATTTAAAAAAAATATCTTATCAAACGGTTCTGAAAAGCTTATAAGTTGTTAAATATCTTATAAGATATTTTGAGGAGTTTATAAGTTTAGCCAAACACCCCCTTAGAAATTAGATATTTACTAAACTTGTTTAAAACATCTTATAGATGGTAGGAGAAAATTATTTTTTTAGTCCTTTAAGTATACTCAATATTTGTTTTAGTCCAATAACTATGTCTTTTTTTATTAAGTCCTTTAAATTTTAAAATTAATATTTTAGGGACTTGTATATAATTCTCCAACCAACTTTTGAATTTTACCCGAAAATTGCACGCGTGTCATTTTCTTACTTAAGTATGTAGGGGGAGGGTCGTGAGTGGGAAATTCCGACCACAAGAGCACTAAATTTCTCCGGGTATATCCGGAGTACTCTGTAAATATTACTGGATGAATAAATCTTACATCTCACCCAAAAAAGAAGAGCACTAAATTTCATGAACTTTGAAATTTAAAGAATTTTTATAATATTAATATTAATAATGATAATATGATCGAAATTGAAAGAGTTTTTTTAAAATTTTAAAAATGAATTGAGAATTCTTTACTTTTTCAAATGAGCTTATAATTTGTTAACATCTGATATTTCTCATCTTTGTAGAAAAAAAAATACCAAACACTTTCGACATGACGATTTTAATATATTATATAGTTCGTATAACAACTTTTCAATACTATTTTTATGAAACATATCAACTATGGTTAATTTAGAAATTATTTCATCGGGACAACCTCTAAACTTCTCTATTAGTTAAGTCTTAAGTGGGATGTTTGTAACAACTTTTAATTTTTATGGTGGAAATAAATTTATAGAACGTCGCAAAATGTAGTTATCATGAAAGTTGTTGAGAGTGTTTGAAAACAAAAATAAATAACGAGAAATGGTTGAAACTAAAGTATTTGGACGGGAAAAAAACTTAATATGTATATTTTTACCGATAAATTATAAAAATTAATAAGAATAAGCTTAAAAACTTTAGCTCAAAACGAATTTAATTTAAATGGTTCAAAAGCATATATTATATATAAATATATATTATGTATATATTTATATAAAAACACACTTTTTCATTCTTTTTTCAACGAAATATTGATAAACACTTAAATTAAATTATTACAAACAACCCTAATATTGCACTTAAATTTTTCCTACTTCATTATATAACGAAAATATATACTACCGTAGGAAAAAAGTGCCGATATCAGCAGAAAAATTTACTACTACCAGCCCATGATTCTTATACACTAAAAACATTAAAAAAAAATTACAAACTATGGAAGTAGATCATCCCAATCTAAACCATAGGATAAAAGAAATAAATATATAATCACCCTTAATTTAATTAATAATGATAGTGTTTAACATGAAAATGAACCTAAGCAACTTTAATGGATTAGGTTTGACTTATATATATATATATATATATGTAAATTGATGATGATGAATGCACATGTGACATCATAATTATTAAGGGAAAAAACTATTCAAAAAATGGTTTTTTCTTTTTAATTTTTTGGTGATGGATGTTGCATGAGCACTAGAAAGGTGCTTGTATTTTAATTATTATAGGAGAAAGTATCATAGAAAGGTGACTTTAAAAATGCCTCACACTTTTCTTGGTGCATCATAATCATCATCTATATCTCTCCACTATAATTAAGAATAACCTTTAATTTTATTCATTTTTAAAGATATTCTTATTTAAAATATTAAAATAAAAATAAATTAGTACATATATATGTATATAGTAATAAATAAATTACAAATGATTCTTGCTTTCTATGCCACCTTCAAGAAATAATGATGTGCACATGTCCTACACACATAATTACAACACCATATTCCATGTAAATTTTAATTCAGATTGAATTTAGTGAATTGTATGATAAATAAATTATATTTATCATATGATTGTTATAAAAGATTGTAAATTGCTCGATGCTGATCTTGATACCAAGCAGATCTTTATCTCTCGAAATATAATATTTCATGAAATTTTTTCAGGGATGGATCCGGTCGAACTAGGATGAGGAATTAATAAAGTATGTTTTTTTTTCTTTTCGCAAAATAATCAATAATCGTCACATGAAAAAGTACGATAATATTTTTTATGCGATTGATTGGGTATAATTAATTCTAAAATTATAATAAATTGTTAGATATGTTAAAATTTAGATTCAAGACTAAAATTTTGTGTTTATATAAATGCTAATAATACTACAAAAAAATATAATATTTTATTATGGCTAATTGTCATAGTTAAAAATTAATAGTCGTAGCAAAAAGTCATTGATCATAATCACACAACGGTTCTTGGCTATAATTTATACGAGTGCGACTAATACATTTATAATGGCTAAAAGCCATGACAAAAACATTTGTTATGGCTCATAGCTCTGGCCAGAATAATTTTCATGGTGAATAAATTAAATTTTTATATCGATTTTCGCTTAACCATAATTAATAATAATTATTTATCATGACTCCAATCCATAATTAATAAAATTGTAGCCAATAATAAATTTTTTTTCTAGTGTTAGAAGATACATGATTAAGCCGGTGCTTGGCTAGAGTTATTTAAAAAAAATATACAATATACTCTTGTAAGCTTATAGATGTTATAATTTATTTATAAATATAAAGTACTAGCAATTGATTTTGTAATATATTTTTACGATGTTATCATTTATTTATGAAATATAAAATGCTAGCAATACAATTTTATTCTATATTTATACTATATATTATTGTAAACAGTCACTTTAGTGTCTTGGTCGTACAGTTATTTTACTTTCCTATTTTCCCCCTTGCTCTCTCTCTCCAACTTGTTCATGCACTATAGAAAAAAAAATTGAATTTTCACTATATTATAACTTAATATTTATGGTAAATTAATAATAGAAAAAAATATTATTTTAGTCCGCTAAGTATGTCTAATTTTAATTTTAATCCGATAACTATGTTCATTTTTTTTAGGCCCAGTACCTTACAAAATTGCTTACTTTTAGTCCTCTGCCAGATTTTCGGACAATTTTATCCCTATGAGTGCATATGGACTAAAATTGCCTTTTAAAAGTTGCATAGGGGTAAAATTGTCCGAAAATCTGCCAGAGGACTAAAAGTAAGCACTTTTATAAGTTACTGGACCTAAACAAAAATGGACATAGTTATCGGACTAAAATTAAAATTAAGCATACTTAGTAAACTAAAATAATACTTTTCCCTTAATATTATTAATTACAGTTAATAAAATTAAACTAAAAACTTAACTTTTTACTACGATTAATAAATACTCGCCATGACTTTTTTGGCCATAGCCAAAAATATATTTATCATGATTTTGGCAACGATTAATATTTTGACTACACTTGCAAGAACAAAGGTCAATGGTCGTTGCAAAGCTATGATTGATTTATATTTATCACAATTTTCTTCTTTTTGCTATAATAATTAATCGTAGCAGAAAATTATATTTTTTCTAGTCATGATTTTACTATTTTTTTAGAGAGAGAGGGGGGGGGGGGGTTCTCTATCCTTTAATTACATTAATAAATTTATTTTGCAAACACACTTGAATTTCCCACGTACAATGGTTATTATAAATCAGGTGACCTAATATTCATTTTATGTCCGCTTTTATTGTGATATATGATTTTATTTATGATCATATATACTTAATTATTCTCAATTTATATAATGATTTAATAGGACCATTAATATTTCACACAACGGTTACATTATTCCATCTATATAAAAAGGTCATTTCGAGGTGTTTGTTTAATTAAGAAACGAATAGAGAAATACTTTATCTCCCGAGAGTTGTAGAAACATAACTAAGAATTTGTTCCTAATCTCTTCGTGGTCGTGCATATGGAATGAAACACTGTTGTGAGCTAACGGAGTTTTATTTTGGAGTCATGATCAGCTGTAACACCTGCACGTAACGAGGTAATCATGATTTTAGAACAACAACAAGTGACATAACTTTCCATCAGGATAACTTTTGATTTCTTGTAATTATTTTATTATTATATATATGCATCATGATATATTATATATCGATATTTTATATGTAAAATAATTTTAAAATATAATTATATTAAACATAAATCACACAATATTTACAATAATAACTTCTTGTTTTTCTCAAAAATTATCAAATACTTCACAACATCTTACAGACTAATTACAGTTTTCCATTATTTTATAAGATATTTTAAAAAACTTATAAACTCAATCGAAGAATTGTCTAAATATGAAAATGTCAACATAGGGACAAATAGTTTCGAGAATATCGATAAAAGTAGGAAGCCATGGCTGCATGTGACCCTAGTTCTTGTAAGATTCTATTACAAAAAAATTGATGTTACCTAAGTGATAATAGTCAAACAAGAGAATTAATTAATTTAATTAACCCATCCAATTATTATAGGAAAATGAGAAGGCTACTAGCTATATATTTAAGGGGTGAACATCAATTTAGCTCTATATGATATTGAAAATAAGCACATTACCCCCTGATAAAAAAATATAGTAATTTACCCCCCTATACTGTTTAAAATGAAGCAATTTACCTCCTTATATAGGGAGGTAAATTGCTTTATTTTAAAAAATATAGAGAGGTAAATTGTTGTATTTTAAAGAATATAGAGAGATAAATTGTTATTTATTTTTTTATAAGGGGGTAATTTGCTCATTTGCCATATCACAAGGGGGTTGCTGGCATTTTTTCCTATATTTAAGTAAGGAAAAATGTAAGCAACCCTTTGTGATATAAATGAGCAAATTACCCCTCTATGAAAAAATAAATAGCGATTTACCTCCCTAAATTTTTTAAAGTGCAACAATTTACCCCCCTGTGATTTTTAAAATGAAGCAATTTACATCCCTATATAAGGAGGTAAATTGCTTCATTTTAAAAAGTATAAGGGAGTAAATTGCTGTATTTTTTTCGTAGGGGGGTAATGTACGCATTTTCAATATTATAGGGGTAAATTGGTATTCACCCTTATATAAGTATGAAATTAGAATTATGTGCAGGCAAAAAGACAAAACAGCCCTTAATTAATTAATTAATGACACCACCAAGAAGAAAATTGTTCTTGGGGATAAGAATTTTGGAAAATGAGAAATTAAAAAAGGGAATAAATGAAAAGAAAAAAAGGTGAGCTTTCTAGTTGACTTGCCCCATAAAGTCTGGCAAATTTAGTAGTAAAAGGGAATCCAATACCTTTAGTAAAAGGGCTCATCAAAGGATTCCCACCTTTGCCTAATGGATCTCTACCCTTACTACTTGCATATACATACACATATACGTACACATGTTCCATGTATATGTAAAGTGTCTTTTTTTCACACTCATACACACACTAAAAACACACACAATGTGGGTTTTGTGGGGCGTGGTGTAGGCGTATCACTCCAAGAAATAACGCTGATGTATAGCAACGATATATATTTTTTGAAAAATAGTAGAATTTATATCAACAACGAATTTAGTTAAAATTTAACGCTGATTCGTAATCAATGAGTTGTTTTTCTTGTATTGTATGTAAAGGGTTGGTTTTTTTTTTTTTTTTTTTCACATTCAAACACACATAAGAGGGGTTTGGTGGGGTGGGGTGGGGGTGGGGGGGTCTGAAAAGGAGGTGTGAAATGAAAAGGGGTCACTATCTTGGTTCCTAGTTGATGTTCTTTTGTGGGGGAGGGGGAATAAAGGCTGTTTTTTTTTTTATTATAATTTTAAATTTTCTTGGAGCTTAAAAAGATATAGAGCATTTTCTCCTTTTAAAAGGTTGTCTTTTTGAGGGAGTAAAAAAGTGAAATAAAGTGGAGGGAATAGAGAACTCCACTACTCAAGATCAAATTATGTTGCATGCTTTTTTTTTTTATTTTTTGTGGGGAAGGAAAAAAAGGAATTTATAAATATTTTATTTATTTTGGGATTCTGCACTAATTTTGAAGTTGGAGAGGATAAGAGAGGTGTTGGTCAACATTCTCCATTTGCATGGAACACAATTGGACAATTCTTGGCAACAATTTTAATGGAGAGATATGTTCTTGTGCCCACTTGTTTGCTTCCTTAGTGCTACCACCATTCATTCATACATGGGAATCTCCTACAACTCCAATACTCCTCTCTCTCTCTCTCTCTCTCTCACACACACACACACATATATATATATATATATATATATTATTCAAAAATTTAAGTTAAGGGTAAATCACAGCGGAATTTCTTGAAATTTATTGTAATTATTAATATTTTCTTGTTATTTGAAAAATTACGAATATCCCCTGAAATGACCGTCTAACAGTGGGCTGTCATGTACGGTATTTGTTCACTAGGGAAAATATTACTATTAGCTACAATATTAGTGTCTATGGCTAAAATCATGGTAGATGACTATTATTAACTATTGTTAAATAAAACCGATACAAAAAATTAGTTTTTCACCATGAAAAAAATTATTTGCCAAGGCTAAGAGCCGTGGTCAAAATATTTACCATGACAATATTTTAGCCACCCGCGCAGAAATCACGGACAACAACCATTGCGTCACCATGGTCAATAACTATTTGCTACGGCTATTTATCATTAATCATAGCAATTAATCGAAGTTAAATGTTATAATTCTTGTATGTGTTATGATCATCTATTTTAAGGGTATTTATAATTTTTTAAATAAAAATAAATATTTATAATTATGACAAACTTTAAGATAGCCCATTATAATTTATTCTAACATAAATAATTGGATCATCCACGATATGAGAATATGAGATATTTATGAAAAATCTATTTTGAGAGTAGATTAATACACATATAAGTGAGATAAAATGATTTTCTGTTATAATTAACTACTATAATTAAAAATAAAAAATTAATCATTATTTTATAGTGGCTATTGATTGTTGTTTCAATAAAAAAGACTAAACATTAATCATAACCTGAAATTATGATAAATATTACTTTAAGTATAGTTAAGAATCATAATAAATATTTCGATTATAGTTTAAATTTTAATAAATATAGATAACTACAGTTAAAATTTAAGTTTCTATATTAATTTGTCGTATATTAGTTGATAGAATCAATTTATCATATATATATATATATATTCAAATCATGCAACATTAGAAGAAAATTTATGATTCGCTGTAATTTTTTATTTGTTATGGTCTAAATTGAGGTTAAATAAAAATTGATATAACAATTTAAATTGTCCACCATAATATTATTTTTGTCGTGAATTTTGATCATACTCACAAAAATCACAGCCAACAACTGTTCCGTGACCATAATTGATAACTATTTGTTACGCCTATTGGCTTTTAATCATGGCAATTAACTAGTCACAGTTAAATATTTAATTTTTTTCTAACGCAATATACATGTACGTATATTCTTTTGTATAAAACTTTATAAAATACGTATGTTCGTGTATGCATGTATATATATATATGCATTTAAAATTACATGTAAAATACATATATCTATATTATATATATAGCTATGATCATAGTTATATATGTGGTTAGAGCTTAGATTTGGAGTTATGATCATGGCCGTACGTACAGTGTAGAATGTATCAGGATGGAGACAATTCAAAATTTGTTGGACAGCAATAGTCAATACACGATTAGGACATATCATCAAGTGATGGAAACTATTCTAAGGTTGTTTTAATCCTGACATATGTTGTTGTTGTTGTTGTGGACCATGATAGTTGTTGGGTGGGCAAAATTGTGTTTTGGTATCATTAAAAAATGTTAGTTTTATTTTTGGTACTATTAATTTTCTAAGTTCGGGTTTCGATATCATTAAACTAAAAAATAAATATTTTTGGTACCAACTTAATGGTAGAGCCCATGTGTCATGCACATGGGCCTTAACGGCCGTCAACCTCACAATTTTGGTGGGAAAAGTCACATGAGTCTGAGGAAAAAAGAGGGAAAATTGATCTTTCAATATTTGTTTTGGTACCATTAAACCTAAAAATAAGTCTTTTTGGTCCCATAAAGTCATGTGTGGCACAAAATAAATAATACAACACATTCCAAAATAAAAAATAGAATTCATAAATATGAAGCAAAATATATTGGTTATAAATACACGATTTGAGCTAATTAAAACCTGGTTTGACAAAACCCACTTGACAAAATATATGCATTGCAATGCACAATTTTTTGCTAATTGAAACCCACCAAAAGACTTCAATCTATACAAGTATTTAACTTATTTCTAGATGTCTTTTTCGTTATGAAATATTTTATAAAGTTTTATTACCTGATATACATAATACTTGTTAATTTTCAGAATTTTTGAAAATTTGGGTAAATTTATAAAGTTCCTTGAATTATGCTATACGGTAGTGCCCAAAACCATACTCTTTATAAAATTATATGATAATTTTAAATAGTTTTATAATGATTTATTATTTTTTGTATTAACTAATATGAGTCTTGAGTAACATATAAAATTTATAAGATTTTTCTATGGATGGCCGAATTTTAAAAATCCATCCATATAAACTGTGAGTCTGTATTATAGTTATTCTTCAACTCGATTTTACAAATTCTTACACCTATTTGTTCAACTAAGTTTTATCTTATATATTTTTATATATGTTAATCAATACCTTTACCACTTTATTTAAAATTTGCAAAGCCATATACTAAATATATAGGTCGAAGTCTTTTGGTAGGTTTCAATTAGCGAAAAATTGTGCATTGCAATGCATATATTTTGTCAAGTGGGTTTTGTTAAACCAGGTTTCAATTAGCTTAAATCGTGTATTTATAACCAATATATTTTACTTCATATTTATGAAATCTAACTTTCATTTTGGAATGTGTTTATTACTTATTTTGCGGCACACATGACTTTATGGGACCAAAAAGGCTTATTTTTAGGTTTAATGGTACCAAAATACTGTGGAATGTTGAAAGACCAATTTTTCCTCCTTTTTTTCATATTCTCGTGACTGTTCTCGCCAAAAGGGTAGGATTGACGGCCGTTAAGGCCCACATGGGCTCTGCCGTTAAGTTGGTACAAAACATATTTATTTTTTGATTTAATATTACCAAAACCCGAACTTACAAAATTTATGGTACCAAAAATAAAACTGACCTTTTTCAATGGTACCAAAACACGATTTTACCCGTTGTTGGCAAGACTACTACTCCTTCCAATTCCATTATCACCATGAGGTTTGAATATCTGTAATAATCAAGAAATCATCTACAATTGTCGTGTGATTAGATCGAACATTATCATATTCATAAATATTGGGCAAAAATGTTTAATGGGATATATAAACATCTTAGTTCTTGACATCAATTGGTCAAATATAGAGACCGTATGTTAGATTTTGATTCCTGAAAATAATAGATTTTGATTCCTGGATACAAAGACGTTCGGACGTAGTTCTCCTGAGAGTTCGTAGGGGTTCTTTTGGCAACATAATTAGTCAAATTTAGGGACCTTAGATTAGGTTTCGGTTCCTGGAAAAAAATGTATAAAAATATTATTAGGACGTTACAAGGCGCAAACACGATCCTCTCTAAGGGTCTATTTGGATTTTTTTGCAACAGTAGGTCGACTATAGATGCCATAAGTTTAGAGTCTTGGTTTCTAGTGACATATAGGCCAGATATAAGAACCCTAGCTAGCCAGTATACATAATACAGATGCAATCTTTCTTGAGGATCTTTTAGGATATTATTATTGTTTTTCCGTTATCAAATAAAAGAATAATAATATTGAATGGTGAATTTCAACTTCTAGATTGACTTTATAAGCATCGAGATTCGAGCATCAACTGAAAACGCGATTAAAATCGTATGTTGAATATTAAATGATTGACATATATTTTTTAATTTTGTTTTTTAAAATTATAATTATGTACATACCTACCAACCAGTATATTATATATCGAGTGTAGCATATATTCTGAAAAATGCAAATGGGCTATTTAAATGAAGACCGAAAGAAGAAAGAAAAAAAATAACTATTCTAATTTGGGAGCACATATACTACGCAAATATGTAATCATTTCAGATCACTAGAAAAAATATAATTTTTTATTATGATTAATTACTATAATTAAAAGAAAAAAATTATGATAAAATACAAATTAATTATGATTTTACAATAGCTATTATCCATTGTTTCTGCAAGTGTGACTAAAATCATGGCAAATATTTTGGCTATGGTTAAAAATTATGATGAATATTGATTAATCGGGGTAAAAGTTTATATTTTTGCTTTGATTTTGTTCAATCATGATTAATAATATTGATTTATCATAATTTTTAAATTGTGGTCATTTAATTCTTTTTGTAGGGTATAATTTACTTATATTCGATTAACTACGAATATATTTATTAATTATCACTTGATATTTTAATAGTAAATATCAAAATTATTGTTGCTTAATTTATTATTGGTAACAACTTGAAAATATCACTTGATATATTTGTTTATGGTTTCATTTTCAATTTTTAGTGAAAAATACGTGATTTCAATTTTGTATAGGTTTTTGTGTGAAAATGAGAATATTTTTGGATTAATTAATAAAATTATGCTTTATATCGAAATGTAATGTAAAATCAATATATTTTTAATGAAAATATATATAAATAAATATATTTTCACTTTAATTATTATTTTAAAAGCCAAAGATTAAAACATAAACAAATAAAATTTTTCCTACGTACGAAATTTCACAATTCATTCGTAGTATCATCAAGATCGAGATAAGACTTAGATCTTATCTCAAAAAGAGACATATGATCGAAATTGCAGCATAAATCTTCAGATTTTTGTTATAATAGCCCCAGCTAAAAGTTTTTAAAACTCTGTCGATTTACTGTCGGGGTTCGACCTCACAATTATAAATACAGACATATCTTGTAGAGCCCTTAAATATTTATGAAAGTCAATGTGTTAGAGGGTGTATAGACCTATATATGTATTCAATGGTCGCCCTCATATGAGTTCAAAATCAACGGTTGCTAATAGTCTATCGGCAAGTTAAGTCGAACCCGCTCGAACAAAAAAAAAATTCGAAGGTTCTCATGTTTCGTCATTTTGAATATTTGAAAGGACAATTCGATCTTTTTTAGAATTTTTTAATTTTTCATCCCGTCAGTATAGACGCAGATACTAGTACATACATATAAATGTGACAAAAGAAAACATTTGGGCACGGAAAATTATTCAGAAAATTAAATTTGTGTGCCACATTATTTAAGTTTTGTATTTGAATAATTTATAATTTTTTTCTTTCCCATGCAGGAATAGTAGTTATTTATTTATCTATCAAATAAATTATTAAACAAATATAGTATTGGTAGTTGCGATTGTTTCAATGTGATATAATTTAATAATAATAATAAAAAAAAAACAGCCCTCGAGTGCCAAAACTTTGACTATTGCCGCCGAAATCGATGACCTTCGTACAACACTCCAACGTTTTGAGCAACCAAACATTGATTGATTACATCAAAATACACACACACACACACACAAATATTTCTAGATGTATGTATGTATCTATACATATATATTGATTTTAAACAAAAAATAATATTACTGTTAAAATATTAAGTGATATTTTAAAGTTGTTACCAATAATATATATAGATATTACATTCTTCTCTCTTGAAATTTGATGTAGTTTTACATATAAATCTCCTCTGATTTGGAAAATTACATTTAACATAAGTTCCTCCGTTGGTCAAAATTCACCTAATTTGTCGATATTAACAAACAAATTGAAAAAAAAAAGCTCTATATTTACCCCGATTGACTTATTACTGACTTATTGCAGGTCAAATAGCTCTTTTTATGATCAAACTACCCTCATACGTCTTCACGCATTAATGCATATGAGGAGGTATTTACAGTTAAGTTCGAAAAAAATTATTTGACGTGCAGTATGTTAACAATAAGTCAATCAAGTGTAGATATCAATTTTTATTAATTTTTCTATTTATATCAGTAAATTCAATTAATTTTTACTAACAGATGGACTTATTATTAGACGAAAGCAAACCTCATGGGTGCTAAATGTATCTCAAACTATAGAGAGTCTACATATAATTACACCAAATCTCAAAGAAGGAGAGTGTAATTATCCCTAATATATATGAAGCAATAGTAATTTTGATACTGTAGCAATATAATTATTAACGATATGAACTGTGCGTAAAATTATCTCTAATTTAATGATAAAATAAATATAGCCACATCAATTATTTAGTGTTACTAGATTATCAATATATATGTGTTATTAATTATTTATAGTGATAATTTGTACCCACATTTTTTGTCGGACAATTTTTGATAGGTTTTACAAAATAATTATTAGGGATAATTACACTTCTCTCTCTTGAGATTTATAATTACACGTAATCCGTGTAGTTTGAAAAATTATATTTAACACCCCTAAAGTTTGCTTTCATCTAACAAATAAGTCCCCTCATTAGGTCATAATTCACTGAATTTACTGATATTAACAAAAAAACTGAATGAAAATTGATATTTATTATCGATTGACTTACATGTCAAACAATGTAATTGTTTTCAAACTAAACTACCTTTATAATGGTGAAGATATACCTCTTCATATATATTAACGTATAAAGACTTATCAAGGTAATTTGCTCTTAAAAAAATTTATTTGACATGCATTAGGTTAGTAATTAGTCAATCGAGAGTCAATATAGATTTTTTTTTATTAATATCAATAAATTCGGTAAATTTTGACTAACGGGGGAACTTATTTATTAAAAAAAATGCAAGCTGCCCCCTGTGATATGGGTAATATGCAAAATACCCATTGTAAAAAAAGATATCAAACTACCTCATTGTGTTATTAAAATTGAAGCAATTTACTCTCTTAAAAGGAGGTGCGTAATGCACTCGCCCTTCTCACGACTAGACATGATTTTTTTAAAATTAAATATTATTTTTTAATAATATATTATATATAACATTTATTAATAATTTAATATATACATATAAATATTTATTAAATAGAAAAATACTAATTTTTATATAAAAATATATAATATTTTTAATAATATATACTTTTTTATTTTAAAAAAAAAACTCACCCCACCCCACCCCCCTCACTGCTGCCGCCCCCCTCCTCTTTCCCTGTCGCCTGCCTCCCACCTTCCCCGTCGCTCGCCCCTCCTTATCGCAGTCGTCGCTCCCCTCCCCCTTCTTCCTCCTCCTCCCCCTTCCCCCTCTACCTCCCCTTCCCCCTCTTTTCGCCGCCTCTGTACCTTCATCTTCCCTTTCATGTCGCCGTCGCCTCCCCACCCCTCCCCTATCCTCGTCGGTATTTCTCTCTCTCTCTTTCTATATATATAATTGATATATATTTATATTTATATATATATTATTGATATTGTTTAAGTTTATATATTTGTTTAAATATTAATCGTCGATCGAAATAAATCAAAATTTGGACCGTAGATTTATTAATTCAATTTGGACCTTAAATTCAAATTAGATCTAATGATTATTAAATAAAGCTAAAATATAATTTTATAATAAAAAATTAAAGGAAAAATGCGTGAATTGTACGAACTCGCGTGAGTGGTGTAATTGCTCTATTTTTCTTTTTACAAGGGGGTAATTTGCTAATTTTTTTTTCACAGGAGGATAATTTACTCATTTCGTATAGCACAGAGGGGGGTAATTTGCATTTAACCCCTTATTTGGTAGACAGAGAAGCAAACTTTAGGGATGTTAAATGTAATTTTTCAAACTATAGGGGGTCTATGTGTAATTACACAAACCTCAGGGGAGGGGAGTATAATTATTCATAATTATTATTATTAGAACACTAATACAATATTGAGATAAATTAAAAACAAATATTATCATTTAATGCATATAATTAGTAAAATCAGTCACTATTTTCCTGTGTATCTCTAAATATATATTAATTATTTTTATTATATGTGATTTCGGTTACCGTCTTTCTATATATAGATAGAATTGGTTCCAGCTTTATGATTTACAATGGAAAATGTGTTGAAATTAGATATTGTAGATAGCTGGAAAGTTCATCTTTTGTGTTGTGAAGGCTCTTTAATTCCACCCAATTAGAGATCATTAATTTTTTTTAATTAAGTTAATTAATCTGCATTTGACTTTTGCTTGTGATAAAATAAAGTTGGTCATATGGACCCAAAAGGCTAAAAATAACACTAAAAAAAAAATGATTTTGCTTAACATCTAATGACAATCACAAACAAATTTGAATAAGAAATTTATCTCAAGTTAATTAATTAATAATTGTTACACGAGTTATTATTTTATTTCCAAATTAATATTATTAATTTCTGCTTAAAAAAAAATAGCAATATTTTAGGAGTGTTTGCAATAACTTTTACTTTTGTGGTATGAACAAGTTGTAAGTTAAGCAGTAATAAAAAGTTTGGAGTGTTTGAAAATAAAAGTTAAAAAAATAATAATAAAAAAAATAGTTGAAGGTTGATCGTTTGGAAAACACTTTTAACATCTACAATTTTACTAATAAGTTGCAAAAATTAGTAGAGAATTACAAATAATTTTTTTGCTTAAATCAACTTAATTTAAGCCGTTTAATAGCAGAAGCTGTAAAAATATTCTTTTCAACATATTTTCAATAAAAAGTTGATAAACACTTATTTTAAGAGCATCACTATAAAAATATAATATTTAACTATAGCTAATTCCCATGATTAAAAATCAATAATTGTAGCAAAAAGTCATTGACCAAGGTCACGCCACGGTTATTGGCCGGGATTTTTACGAGTATGGCTATTACATTTATAATAGCAAAAAGCCATGATAAAAATTATTTTTATGGTAAATAAGTTAAGTTTCGGGATAATTACACTCCCCTACATAGACATTCTGTAGTTTGTAACTTTGTATAATTGCATCTAGTGTTCCTAGTTATACTAAACTTCAGGAGTGGAGAATGTAATTATCCCTTAAGCTTTTGCATTTTTGTTCGGTATAAATTAATAATAACTTTTTACTAGTGCTACAATCCATAGTTAAAAAATAGTAGCTCATATAGTAATTTTTTTCTAGTGCATGAAAACTCCCCCTTAACGAATCAAATCAAGACAAGCTTTTCACGATTAGTTTTCACTTATAAATACATAGCTCGATCGACTTGAATATTTTCTTGAAATGAATGGAATAAACCTCTTTATCCATTCCTAATAAAATGGGCAAAAGAAACAATAAGGAAGAATAAATAAAAATAAGTCAAAATGCCTTGCTCCAGTAGTAATGTTAAGGCCTCACAATAAAAAAATTATGAGTTTGAATTTCTTGTTTAATTTTTCTTTGAACATGTTAATTTGAATTGAAAATATCGATATATTGAATTAATTTTTAAATTTAAATATATTGAATAAAATATTAGTAAAAAATTATTAAAATAAAAAAAAAGAATTTTACCAAGAAAGATTTTAGTCTTTAAGATAGTAATGATTTGCACGTGTGGGAAAATTCAATCATCAACCCCATGTTTCTATCAAAGGAAAAAATTAATTAATTTTCACCATTTTGACTATCAATTTTTCATTAAAAAAAAAAGTGATAATCACTCATTTTTACCCATTTGGAATTTCATCTTTTTCTCCAAAGGGTATGATTATAGTGAGCATTCTTGGTCTATAATGGAATTATGTCAATCATATCCACTTGCCCTAAACTTTTTCATGGTCAATGAAATTTTAGGGTATGACAAGATTATTGAGCCACCCTTGTGCTTTTATTTATTTATTAAATTAAGAAGTATGTTATATATATATATATATTGTTATATTATGAATTTCAACCATAAAAAATAATAAAAATTGATATTATCTATTAATAATTAATTATTTATTAATGTTAAAGTAGATAAAGATATGGAGTTAAAATGTAAGAAATTTATATATTAGGAAAATTTGAGCTCATGAATAATGTTGAAAAGTATTTTTGTTGTGGTATATTGGATGTAGATTATAGTATTAATCTCTTTGAAAGTTTCTAATAATAATATGTTGAAAAAAATAAAATTTAAATTTTACCGAAGTTAGATTTATCTTGAAGATTAATTATAAGTATATTAACTATCGTGATATGCTCGTCCCTACGTGTATATGATAAATAATATTTTATATTTTAAAATATATTATAAAATAAATAAAATATATATAAATCAACACATCATATTTTAAATTAAGTTGATAAATACAAAAATATAGTATTAATAAACATAATTTTGTCGCATGAAAGTTGACAATTTGGGAAAGATCAAATATTAATAATTAATAAATAAAGATCTAATAAAGGTCAAAGACAAAAGAGAGAGAAAAAAAAAAAACTCCCACAAAAAGTACATTGTGTATACCTTAATGTATTGTACTAATTTTGTGTGTGTATATATATATATATATATAAATATATATTTCTACTTGTATTCTTCAGACAAAACCATATGCGAGGTCAAAAACCCCCACCCCCCACCCCACCCCAACCCACCCCACTCCTGCAATCTATACAACCCACAAAGTTACAAAACAAACAGCAAAGGTCAGCTCACGTCTCTCCATAGTCCATTCATTTGGTGTTATTCAACTCCCCTCTTCACTCTCTCTCTCATGGCCGCCAAGAAGAGTAGTGAAGCAATTTCCCTCTTGTTTAGTAGTTTTATAATAAGAGTATTTCTTCAACAACCATAAAAACACAGCCCGCATCCAGCTCTCTGTGTTCTTGAGTCTTGATTTGTGTGCTTGACTCTCTCTTATCTCTCTACTGGTTTAATAAAAAGGGCTATTTCTCTATTTTAATGCTTGTTTTAAGGGAATCCCACTTCAAGAACTGAGCTTTCTCTTCACCTTCCTCATTTTCCTGGATTTTCTTGTAAAGGGTCTCTTGTTTTCTATCCGGAGAGAAATTTTCATTTCAAGAGGAACAGCTGTATCTTCTTGGGTTTCCTTGGAAAAGGGTGTTTTTTTCCTGGTTTTAGTTTGATAAAAGGAGGAAGAAACAAAGAAAGATTTGAAATGGGAAGTAAATGGAGGAAGGTTAAGCTGGCGCTTGGATTGAATCTGTGTGTTTATGGTCCTAACAATCATGTAGTTGACAATGATGATGATGAAGACTCTCTGCCGCCGTCTGAGAGGCGGTCGGACGCCGCCCTGCTGTCGCCGCCGGGTGACTGGACGTCAGCTCCGCCGACGCCAACTTCCAATAAGCTGAAGCTTTCCAAGAGCCTGAGTAGATCTTCTTCTAAGGTCACCTTTTGTTCCTTTATCTTCTTTTTAATTATTATTTGGTTTTGTTATGGTGCTTTGGATGTGTTCATGTTGTAGGAATCTTATGTTTGATTGTTGCTTGGTGTTTGCTGCCTTTGATTGCTGATGGTAGGGAGTAAAGTGGTGAAATTATTGTCATTACATGAGAGGGGATTAAGATTTTTGACTCATTTGGTAGCTGATAAAAAGGGAATCTTGGTGGAAATGAGACTTTTTGGACCCTTGAGAGGATGGGTTTCGATGTATGGTTTCTGCAATACGTAGACGGTGTTCGATTATAGATGGGGTTTGTGGTTCTCTGTTTTCTTGGGGAGCTGAGAAAATTGAAAGTTAAGAATCTCTTTTGTTGTCTGGTTTATTTGTTTCTTAACATAAGAACATTGTTGAGTCATGTTGTTCTCATTTGTTTGATGAATTTAAGGTTATGATGCAGTTGGAAGTCTGAAAGAGATAAGGAATGAGGATGTCTTATCTCCCATTTCAGATAAATCACTGTAAATTTCATTGAGCGACATGGCGTGTGTTTTTCGTTTTCTTCTTACCTTATTCTTCAATACTTTTGTATCTGCTATTTGTAATATTTGACTTCTCATAATCTCATCATTTCCATAGCTGATGAGTGTTGTAAAGTGGAAGAACATCAGGGTTTTGTTTTTAGTCTACATTGATTTTGGGCAACTTTCTGGTCAAATATTTTAATCTGTTTCTTTCTACAATCTTTTCTCGAGGCATGTCCGTTTTTTACGCTATCTTCCCAATGTTGTTGATTTTGAGATCAATCACATTAATGAGGAGCATCGATTCATTAGGATCTGAAGAGCGGATCAGTGTTGTGTAGTTGCTTGATAGTCTTTTGTAGTGATTACGATCATTTTGGAGCTAGGAGTTGCCACGGTTTAGTTTTCACGTTGTGCTTGGACCGTGGAGTAAGAAATGCTATTATGATGGTTTTCTTTGTTTAGAAGAAGGAGAATATTAGTCCTTTGCCAGTTCAGTTTTCATGTTATGATGGTTCAATTTGTTGTCTGACGTTGATTTCTCACTTGCTTATTTTTCCATTTTCAGAAGACCTGCTCAATATGTTTGGCATCAATGAGACGAGGAGACGGCCAAGCTATATTCACTGCAGAGTGTTCGCACTCCTTTCATTTTCAGTGCATTGCTTCAAACGTAAAGCATGGAAACCAAATTTGCCCAGTTTGTCGAGCAAAGTGGAAAGAAATTCCCCTGCAAGGCCCCAACCTGGATTCTCCGATGGGAAGAGCAAGAATAAATCCGGTCGATTGGCCCCAAAATAATGACATGATGACGGTTATCCGTCGATTACCACCTCCTCGTTCAAATTCCACTCGGCATGTTGCACCACTATTTCAAGCCCCTGAGCCAGCTATCTTCGATGATGATGAGTCATTGGATCATGAAATCAGCTCTACAGACAGAAGCTTTTCTAATAAGGGTCCTGTGGATTGTAATGACCAGAGAAAAGTTAGTATGACAACGTACACAGAAGTTTCAGCTGTTGCAAGATCCAGTTCGTCAGACAGTTTTACTGTCTTACTTCATCTAAAAGCTCCTGTTTCAAATTCGTGGCACAATACCAGCCGGAATGATGCAACATTGCCCAAAATTTCCCAAACGCCTCGTGCACCCGTTGATCTTGTGACTGTTCTTGACATCAGTGGAAGCATGGCTGGCACCAAGCTTGCATTGCTAAAACGAGCTATGGGGTTTGTGATACAGAATCTTGGACCGAATGATAGGTTGGCTGTAATTGCATTCTCTTCAACGGCTCGGCGCCTCTTTCCCCTTCGTCGGATGTCTGAAGCTGGACGGCAACAAGCTTTACAAGCTGTTAATTCGTTGGTTGCCAATGGAGGAACTAACATTGCCGAGGGCTTGAGAAAGGGGGCAAAAATAATGGAAGACCGAAGAGAGAAGAATCCTGTTGCCAGTATAATATTACTATCTGATGGCCAGGATACATATACCGTCAATAACATTGGTGGCAATCAGAACCAACCGAATTACCAGCTGCTCCTTCCTTTATCTATTCGCCCTGATGAAACCTCCGGTTTCAAGATTCCAGTTCATGCCTTTGGCTTTGGTGCCGATCATGATGCATCGTCTATGCATTCAATTTCTGAGATTTCTGGAGGGACGTTTTCTTTCATTGAGACTGAAGGGGTAATCCAGGATGCATTCGCACAATGCATTGGGGGCCTTTTGAGTGTTGTTGTTAAGGATCTCCATGTCAAGATCGAGTGTGTTCATCCGACAATCCATCTTCGCTCTTTAAAGGCAGGAAGCTATCCAAACCGAGTGTTGCCCAATCAACGTGTAGGATCTGTTGATGTTGGAGATCTTTACGCAGATGAGGAGAGAGACTTCCTGGTTTCTGTAAATGTTCCCACCGAAATTTCAAGCAACGTAACATCACTTTTGAAGGTAAGTTGTGTCTACAATGATCCATTGACAAAGGAATCAGTGACCTTAGAAGGTGGAGAAGTTAGAATCGAGAGAACCGACGTGGCTAGACATGAGGACATCTCGATCGAAGTGGACAGACAACAGAACAGGATTCGAGCAGCGGAGGCAATGGCACAAGCACGAACAGCGGCTGAAAATGGGGACCTGGCTGGTGCCGTTTCTATACTCGAGAACATCCGAAAAGTTCTATCAGAAACTGTGTCAGCTAAATCACACGATAGGCTCTGCATTGCCCTCGACGCTGAGCTCAAGGAAATGCAAGAGAGAATGGCGAGCAGACACGTTTATGAAGCATCTGGAAGGGCATATATTCTGTCGGGACTGAGCTCACACTCTTGGCAGAGAGCAACAGCAAGAGGTGATTCTACAGACGGTTCAAGCCTTGTTCAGGCGTACCAAACCCCTTCAATGGTTGAGATGGTTACTCGTTCTCAGGCTTCATTGCTGGGCAGCCCTTCAGCCCAAAGGCTTCTTCGACCAGTGTGGTCGTTTGCTTCACAACCAAAGCCAAGGTAGTGAAGTGGGGTTGTTCAATCACTAGTAACATCCCACGACGTCAACCTTGTCTCCATCTTCCTTTGTTGTGTTTCCAGTTTTGTTTAGGGTGGGTAACCGGAAGAAAACAGGGCGATTTTTGCTTTTCAATACTATTCCCATCTAATTTTGTGAAGAAATAAACTCTGTAAAGGGTGCAGTATAATATTGGGGGAAGGAATGGGATCATGTAGCTAGTAGGATAACAAGTGTGGATTTGTAGATAAGGATATATGGTATTGGAGATAAAAATGGGTATTAGTTTGTAATTGTGGGGGTATTGTCTAGTGAACTATCCACCTCTTGAATGTAAGAATCGCAATGTGATTTCATCGACAAGTTTTATATTCGTTGGTCTTGTTCGTATTCATCATGTTTGCTTCCGACATATCTAATGATGCGGTTAGCCTCGTTGGCAGAACGAATCATGTGTTTTTCCAGGTTTACTTACTTGCCTTGTTCAGTTACCCTCTACAAAAACACAAAGCTAAGACCCTATCTCAAGTTTATGTTTATTTATCTTTACAGTACCATTTCCCAGTTGACTTGAACTCTTGAGGATAGAAAAGCAGCTCCATTTTCTCTTTCACTTTATATATGCAACAAAGCTCACAGTCACACTACCACCCTCTATGGCTTTTCGATTTCTGTCAATCTTCTTGCATGATTGCATCATGCTCCACTTTACCTGGCTTTTCGAATTCTGTCCATCTTCTTGCATGATTGCATCATGCTCCACTTTACCTGGGCACCCCCATATTACAATGTCTTACCCATCACACACACACACACATAGATACACCTTTTCCTTCCTTGTTTCGTGTATTTTCTCCAACATCCATCTTGCATAATTTTATTTGAACATGGCCCATATTCGTAAAGGGAAATATCCATGGACAGCCACTGATAATGGAAATGTCCAAAATATCTCATGTGAAAATTAAATTATCAATTATTCTCCATGTGATATAAAATAAAGTTAAAAAAACCACATTCGCATAGAAATTGGACCACATGCGTTTTGACTGTGAGTGGATTATGAAAGTATACTTATAGTCTCAAAGTTTGACAGAATTTTAACAGTATTTTGGTCTTTTAATCATATCCTTTTGCTTATCTTTGATAATCAACCCCTAATCCTCATAATTACGCCCGACATACTTTCGAAATAAATTAAACTCTTATAAATTCATACATTGTTCTCACCGCTTTGTTCTTGTATATTCCAAGTTCTCGATTTTACGGACTTTTTCCAACAACACTACCACAACAGATGGTTCGCAGGCACTTGACTCCTTTAGCAACAAACAACACAGCCCTATTTCATTTCGTACCTTAGGGCATAAAAGGAATTCCAATATAGGACTTAACAGAATTTTGGACAAACAAGTTGAACAAAAGCCTCACTTTTATTGAAAAAATATATAGAATATTATATAGATATTAATCCTCTATTGGATGAGACAACTGTTTAGCCTCTCATATAATAGAGGACTCGTTGGATAACCCCCCCATAAACTAAGAAATTTGAAAATACAAAGACTCAGAATTCGAAATATTATGCTTTGAAGAGTTGGAGAAGATTTATGATGATCCCCATCTGCTTCATTGCACCCTTATTTATAGGCGTCCGCGGACTTCAATTTCGGACTCCAAACTTATTTTTGATAATGTCATTGCGTACGTCTTCATCTTGTCTCTTCGGATGACGTCACTGCGTTCGTCATTGCCGCGTCATTTTCAGTTGTTGGTCATAATGGCTTGTCGGCCATGTGATTGCTAGTTGGGTTTCCTACTTTGTTGACTATTGATTTTTGTTGTTTTCTGCCAACAATCTATTTTTGACTTTTTACATTTTTTAATTTTTACTTTCTTGGAGATGCCTGAGTCGCAGCATGATGGAGTTTACTTTAGATGCCTCCATCTCTCATCTGGAAATCTACATGAACATTTTCATGAGGTTTTATAACGAGAATATTATAACAACAATATTGGCATTCAGCCTGTCATATGATAATATGAGCTTTCTCTATTTTTTATTCTAATTTATTTTTTGATAAAGCCTTAACATTAGTATTATCAACCTTTAAGTAAATTCTTTAGCAAGTAAAAATAAAGATCATTTCTTAAAAACCTTCCAAATTGCAAAGAATTCTTTCTCATTAATGTGCCAAACTTTGGCTTGTTGTTTTGAGAACAACCCTCCTATATATCTGCAAGGTTCTTCCCCTGTAGTTGTTTTTTTCATGAACACTGTTGCCATCTATAGTCATTGGCATCTGTGTAGACTACCAAATCATCCTCGTCCTGTGGTATAACAAGCTTTGGCAGGTTACTGCAAACTTGTTTCACCTCATGAACCCCTTTCGTGTGGATTTCTTCTCATTTACACTTTGAACTTTTCGTTACTTTCAAAATTGGTATAAAATCCTTTTTGTATCTCGCAAGATCCTCAATGAAGATACCTGCAAAGTTGACCATTACCAAGAAGCTCTGCAAATGCTTCTTATCCTTGAGTACGTTTGAAAAATTACGAATTTTCTCCACAATATGGTCCTATAACTCAATTCTTGTTTCGTCAATAAGAACTCCTAAAAATTCAATTCTATTGATAGGAAAAGTAGCTTTCTTCTCAGAAAGCACTAATCATTGTTTATGCCATACATCGGAAAATATTTTAAGATATTTAATATGATCTTTCATATTTTTAGATGCAATCAATATGTCGTCAATGTAGACAAACATGAATTCAAAATAATCTTTAAAAAGATTATTCATTTTTCTTTGGAATATCTGGGGTGCATTTGCTAAACCTATTGAAAGCACATTCCAGATATATTGTCCCTGTGGTGTGGAGAATGCAGTAAATTTTCTTGATTCACTCTTCATCTTAATTTGATAAAAATTAGATTTGCAGTCGAATTTAAAAAAATTCTTTTGCTCTTTTAATGCAATCAATTAAGTGTTCTCCGCTAGGAATGTAATAACCACCAAACTCTAATATTTTATTAGTATCTTGATAGTTAATTAACAACCTGAGTTTACCTTTCTTTATCTCACCATGGTTTCTAACTAGAAATCCAGGCTACTGTAGGTAGAGATTCCAAGCTCGATGAGTCCAAGACTGATATGTTCTTTGATACTCATCTGCTTATCTTTCTTATCTTCCATGTTCATCTAGATATGTTTGTATTGAACATACTTATACTTACATTGTTCCTTGACTTTCAGAGTAGTTTCGATCTTGTTCCTATCCTACAATACCAGAGGGTTTTCACTGAAGTTCCTCTGGATAAGCCTCTTGACATTCTCAAAAGAAAGCCTGCTTTCTTTGCAAAGCCTCTTAACATACTTATACACACATATGTTTGTGTGGAGTGTATCATAATCTAACTTTTTATTTGTCAAATAAAAGTATTCTTACCCCATTAAATAATATATTTAAATCATCATCATATCTAAAATAAACGTCCTATTTGAATAATATGCCAATCCACTTTTGGTACAAATTGGATTTTTTATTCTAAATTTAGTTATATTTTGTTTTTGTTTCAATTAATATATACACGTGCGTGTATAAAAATTATATTATTTATTTTATTTAAAATATTGTATACGTGCGATGCATATATTACATAAAATAGAAAATGTAACAATATTTATACTAATATAAAAAGAAATACCCTCTAAACCCACAAATGACAATTATTAACATAGTCGCACCAATTTTACATTAGCTGATAAATTAGTTTTTTTTTCTTTCTTTCAAAATTTTTAATATAATGTGTTAATTTAAATATTTTATTTTTATTTATAGCATATTTAAAAACTTTTAAGTTATTTCTCGAAAGAGTCTCGGGATCTCCTTGGTGAGTCATTGTCCTTACTCTTAAATAAGTATTTTATATTTAATGTTAATACATTTTATTTCTTAAATTTAGAATATTAGAAATTAACTGGTAGGAATAAAAATTATTTTATAATACTATTGGTCGTAGCATGCGGTTCTTGCGTGCATATAATAAATAATATTCAATGCTTCAACATATATTATAAATAAAATAAAATATATAAACTAATCCATCATGTTAAAAAAAATAGATGAAAACTAATTATTAGTTAATGTAAAATTTAAAAAATTATATAATTTAATTATTTTATTTATTGAAGGGTATTTTTGAAATTATAAAAAATTGATGCGACGGTGTTCAAATCGTGACCTTGTGCATGCAGTACCTCTTTTCTTTAGGATAATATGGATTTTTGAGGCCCACTTAATAGGCCCATTCACTTGTTTAACAGACCCAGCCCAAAACCCAAATTAAGCCCCTCTCCGTTTCCAGTACCACTCCCACTCTTTCCCAATCTAGGGTTTTACTTCCGTAATCAAACCCAAATGCAACTGAAATTCGAATAATTCTGCGAAAATCTTCCCGTTGATTGGAGGAATAGCATAAATGGCGTCTTCGTTTATGCAGCAGTTTGCGAAGAAGAAGAGCGTACTGAAGAGGTCGTCGAAGAAGTACTTGGAAGAAGCGCTTTACAAGAAGCTGTTTAGGGATGGTGGAGAAGAGCAGAGCGTTAGGGGGAATCTGAATCAGTTTCTCAAGTCACATAAGAGTGCTTATAAATGGGAAGTCGGCCGCACGCTCAAGATACTCCGCGGCCGCAAGCTCTATGGCCCCGCGGTCAAGGTACCGCTCATTCAAGTGTAATTTATGTGCATTTTATGGATTTTTTTGCTGCCAAATTTTGTTTCTTGCTCTTCATGTTTCCTTTAATTCTTTTGGTTGTTCTATTTTTATTTCCTGGTGGAGTTTTGATGTAGAAGGGTGTAGTTCTGCATTTTTAGAAACTGGATTCTGATACATATTGATAGCTTACTTTTTTATGTGTACAATTTATGTTGTCTGATTAACAATATTTTGTTGTATTTGTGCGTATGATATAAAACACACACACAGACACGATACTGGTGGTGGGAGAGTATTCATTTGCTCGGGGGGACTGAACAGGGTTTTGTGGTTGGTACACATTATGCTTTAAATGGTTGCTAAGAGTTTGTTGTTAGGCCTCAAATGTCATATGCGCATTCTAGTTGCGCGGCACATTCGTTCTGTGTTTGAAGTTCTATGAACGGAACAGACGAATGAGAAATGAGTTAAAGGAAGATAAACAATCTTATGATAAATTAAGGAGACCCAATTATGTTATCAGAAATTGGATTTCTTCAGAAAATACTCCCAAGAAGGACGTTTTGTTTTAGCATAATGTTGGTGTGCAGAGGCTTGGATATAGATGGGAGTTTTGTCGCATGTTGTTGTGGCACATGGAAAAAGAATGAAAGATACTCCTTTAGGCTACTTTCTATTTGGTTCCCATCTAGAATGCCCATCTTAAGTGTCTTGAGCTTATCTGATAGGGTTTAGTGTGGATTGGTCACTGGGGATGGTAATTATACAATTGGTGCTGAGCACTGTCGTGGTGCTTGAGTAATCCCATTGCAGATGGAAAAAGATGTGTTTTTTATTGCATTCTGCGAGATGGTTTTGCAGCAAATTGTGTTTCCTTTGTACACTGAGTTACGGTTATAAAATGAATTTATAGTTTGTTAGTTGATTCTTCTTAGATAATCCCAGAGAAATTGCAATCTTTTCATTGCTTTAATATCTTTTCACTACCCAATACTTATACTTCCACATCAAGCATTACTGCTTCCTCAATTGTACACCTATCCCTTGAACGCTTTATTGCTTCAATAAGTTTTTTGTGTGAACATCTTCTGAGTGTCTTCCATGCTTTCTACAGGTATCAGAGACTATGGAAAAAAGAGGAATGAACAAAACAGTTAGTGATCAAGCAATACATCTTGATCTAGTAGCAAAAAGTAGGGGAATTACTGCTGCAGAAGCCTACTTTGTCACTCTGCCTGAATCCTCAAAAACTCATCTGACTTATGGTGCTCTTCTTAATTGTTACTGCAAAGACTTAATGACTGAAAAGGCAGAAGCTTTGTTTGAGAAAATGAAAGAGCATAATTTGGAACTGAGTTCCATGCCATATAACAGCCTTATGACCATGTACTTAAAAAGTGGGCTGCCTCAAAAGGTCCCCGCTTTTATCCAAGAAATGAAGGCCAGTGATATCATGCCTGACACTTACACCTACAATGTCTGGATGAGGGCTCTTGCTGCTGTGAATGATATATCTGGGGTAGAGAGAGTTATTGATGAGATGAAGAGAGATGGTCGAGTGGCTGGAGATTGGACAACATACAGTAATTTGGCATCTATATATGCTGGTGCTGGATTATTTGATAAAGCCGAGAAGGCACTTAAGGAACTGGAAAGCAGAAATGTCCCCCGAGACCTTTCAGCTTACCAATTCCTGATAACGTTATACGGACGGACCGGAAATCTGCTTGAAGTATACCGTGTATGGCGTTCTTTGAAGTTAGCCTTCACAAAAACTGCAAACTTGAGTTATCTGAATATGATTCAGGTGTTGGTTAACCTGAATGATTTACCAGGTGCAGAGAAGTGTTTCCGGGAGTGGTCATCTGCTTGCTCAACTTATGATATTCGTATAGCAAATGTCCTTATTGGAGCTTATCTTAGAGAGGATTCATTCGAGAAGGCTCAAAACCTCAAGGACCAGGTCCGGAGGAGAGGAATCAAACCTAATGCTAAAACTTGGGAACTTTATCTTGACTATTACTTGAAGAAGGGAGAGATAAAATCAGCTGTGAATTGTGTCGACAAAGCAACTGCAGCTAGTAGGGGGGACGGTGGCAAGTGGACGCCATCGCCTGCAGTCATTGAGAAACTGATGCAACACTTTGAGCAAAACAAGGACGTCAAGGGTGCTGAAGGTTTCCTGGACATCTTGAAGAAGTCTAAGGATGAATTGGGACTGGAGGTGCTTGAATCATTAATTAGAACCTATGTAGCTGCAGGGAAAAAGAGTCCCATCATGCGTCACCGGATTAAGATGGAAAACGTAGAACTGAGTGAAGAAGGTAAAAAATTACTGGACGTGGTCTCTGAGGAATGACGTATTTATTCCTTCACATCTATCTCTGTTGGTATTTTACTCGGAAGAAGGTCTTGAAATGAATTACTTCTCTTCTCTCTTTCAGCACATTCATGTGGAGGTCTGTCAATTGTGAGTTTAGAACTCTCTTTTGCGAATGGGATTTGCATTCTTGTGCCCATTGATATTCTTGTAAACCATTTCCAGCGAAGTTTTGTACCTTTCAGCAACCATAAGTTGGAATAATGATAGTGAAATCATTTTTCCTGGGCCAATTTAGCATCCTTATAATTAGATTCCTTGCATTCCTATAGCAACAAATATTCCTCGACTTTGATCAATTATCCATGCAAAGTTGAGCCTTTTTTATTTGGGATAATTAATTTTACACTCTTGTTTTAGTTTATTTACACAAATTACGCTTAGCAAATTTATCACACATATGCATGAGTTTAGACCAATGTTCTGGTCAAATTTCGTGGGATTATGATAACATTCAAAATTTAGCTGTTTTATACGATTTTGTTAAAGAAAGTTTGTTTCTTTTTCATACTAACTTATACTTATTATTACGCTCAGCAAATTTACCACATAGATGCATGAGTTTAGACCTACGTTCCGGTCAAGTTTCGTGGAATTATGAGAACATTCAAAATTTAGCTGTTTTACACTGTTTTATTAAAGAACGTTTGTTATCCTTTCATACTAATTTGTACTTATTATTACGATTAGGAAATTTACCTCACAAAAAATGCATGGGTTTAGACCTACTTTCTGGTCAAGTTTTGTGGAATTATGAGAACTTTAAAAAAATTTAGCTATTTTACACGGTTTTATTAAAGAAAGTTTGTTATCCTTTTATACTAACTTGAACTTATTATTACGCTTTGCAAATTTACCACATAAATGCAGGGCTTAGACCTACGTTCTGGTCAAGTTTCGTGGAATTCGGAGAACGTTCAAAATTGAATATTTTACACGATTTTATTAAAGAAAGTTTGTTTTGCTTTCATACTAACTTGTAGTTATTATCACGCTTAGCAAATTTACCACACATATGCATGGGTTTAGACCACAGTTCTGGTAAAATTTCTTGGAATTCTGAAAATGTTCAAAATTTAGTTGTTTTACACGATTTTATTAAAGAAACTTCGTTTGCCTTTCATAGAAACTTGTACTTATTATTACACTTAGCAAATTTACCACACAATGCATGGGTTTAGACCTGCGTTCTGGTCAAGTTTCGTGGTATTCTGAGAACGTTCAAAATTTTGTTATTTTACACGGTTTTATTAAATAAAGTTTGTTATTCTTTCATACTGACTTGTGCTTATTATTATGCTTAGCAGATTTACCACACAATGCATGGGTTTAGACCTGCGTTCTGGTCAAGTTTCGTGGTATTCTGAGAACGTTCAAAATTTTGTTGTTTTACACGGTTTTATTAAATAAAGTTTGTTATTCTTTCATACTGACTTGTACTTATTATTATGCTTAGCAAATTTACCATACAAATGCATGGGTTTAGACCTATGTTCTGGTCAAGTTTTATGAAATTCTGATAATGTTCAAAATTTAGATGTTTTACACGGTTTTATTAAAGAAAGTTTGTTTCGCTTTCAAACTAACTTGTAGATATTATTACGCTTAGCAAATTTAACACACAAATGCATGGGTTTAGCATTATGTTCTGGTCAAGTTTCATGGAATTCTGATAACGTTCAAAATTTAGCTGTTTTACACAGTTTTATTAAAGAAAGTTTGTTTCCTTTTCATACTAACTTGTACTTATTATTACATTTAGCAAATTTACCACATAAATGCATAGGTTTAGACCTACATTCTTGTCAAGTTTCGTGAAATTTTGAAAGCGTTCAAAATTTTGTTGTATTACACGGTTTTATTAAAGAACGTTTGTTACCCTTTAACTTGTACTTGCTATTACGCTTAGCAAATTTACAACACAAATGCATGGTTTTAGACCTACGTTTTGGTCAAGTTTCGTGGAATTTTCAAAATGTTCAAAATTTAGCTGTTTTGCACGGATTTGTTAAAGAAAGTTTGTTTCCTTTTCATGCTAACTTGAAGTTATTATTACGCTTTGCAAATTTACCACACAAATGCATGGGTTCATACCTATGTTCAGGTCAAGTTTCATGGAATTCTGAGAACGTTCAAAATTTAGATGTTTTTACACGGTTTTACTAAAGAAAGTTTGTTTCGCTTTCATACTAATTTGTAATTATTATTATGCCTAGAAATTTACCACATAAATTCATGGGCTTAAACCTATGTTTTGGTCAAGTTTCGTGGAATTCTGATAACGATAAAAATTTAGCCATTTTACACGATTTTATTAAAGAAAGTTTATTTCCCTTTTATACCAACTTGTACTTATTATTACGCTTAGCAAATTTACCATACAAATGCATGGGTTTAGACCAACGTTCTGGTCAAGATTCGTGAAATTTTGAGAACGTTCAAAATTGAGATGTTTTACACGGTTTTATTAAAGAAAGTTTGCTTCCGTTTTTTTACCAACTTGTACTTATTATTACACTTAGCATATTTACCACACAAATGTATGGGTTCAGACCTACGTTCTGGTCAAGTTTCGTAGAATTCTTAGAACATTCAAAATTTAGCTGTTTTACACGATTTTATTAAAGAAAGTTTGTTATCCTTTTATACTAACTTGTACTTATTATTACGCTTAGCAAATGTACCACACAAATGCATGGGCTTAGACCTACGTTCTAGTCAAGTTTCGTGGAATTCTGATAACGTTCAAAATTTAGATGTTTTACATGGTTTTATTAAAGAAAGTTTGTTTTGCTTTCATACTAACTTGTAGATATTATTACACTTAGCAAATTTACTACATAAATGCATGGGATTACCCCTATGTTCTAGTCAAGTTTCGTGGAATTATAATAACGTTCAAAATTTAGCTATTCTACATGGTTTTATTAAAGATTGTTTTCTTTTCATACTAACTTGTACTTCTTATTATGCTTAGCAAATTTACCATATAAATGCATGGGTGTCAAGTTTCGTGCAATTTTTAGAACGTTCAAAATTTAGTTGTTTTACACGGTTTTATAAAGAACGTTTGTTACCCTTTCATAATAACTTGTACTTGTTATTACGCTTAGCAAAATTTACAACACAAATACATGGGTTTAGACCTACGTTCTGGTCAAGTTTCGTGGAATTTTGAGAACGTTCAAAATGTAGCTGTTTTTCACGGTTTTATTAAAGAAAGTTCGTTTCCCATTCATACTAACTTGTACTTATTATTACGCTTTGCAAATTTACCACACAAATGCATGGGTTTAAACCTATGTTCTGGTCAAGTTTCGTGGAATTCTGAGAACGTTCAAAATTTTGTTGTTTTACACGGTTTTATTAAAGAAGGTTTGTTATCCTTTCTTACTAACTTGTACTTATTAATATGCTTAGCAAATTTACCACACAAATGCATGGGTTTAGACCTACGTTCTGGTCAAGTTTCATACAATTCTGAGAACGTTCAGAATTTAGGGCTATATTTGGATTCGTTTTCCACCCATTTCCAAAACTGATACAATGTTTGGGTCTTTTGTTTTAGATTGTTTTAGAGTATTTTACACTGTTAAATTACAAATTTATCACTGTTCACAATTCTCTGTCATTACCTGTCGTTTCTTCTCCATCTGACCTCCAACTGTGCAGCCATCACTCCCATCTCATCATTCTCTTGCAAAATAACTCCCCCCTTTCCTTCCCTGAGCGAGAGTCTGGTTTTGAGGGATGGGCCACCAGATTTCCTAACTTTTTCGTTGGTGAATGTGAGCAACAAGCCGTAAAACACATTTGGTGGTAGATAGAAGCAAAAAGATCCAGAGGTATGACACCCTTATACGCTTCTGCTTTTTCCTGAAACCCTAAACCTTAATATGCATCGATGTGTGCGGCTGTGATGATTTTTGAAGCAAAAACATTAGATGGGTTTGCTGAATGGTATATGATATTTAGCCCCTTCAGTTTTCTGATGATAAAAGGCGTTCTGAGCATATAGTTCCTCTTGTAAATGCATTTTGTTCAGAGATGATGTAGAAGTGTATTTGATTGTCTGCAATTACAAATTCTTTATAAGGCAAATGAAATTGGTGGGAGGAGAAAGAAAGGATCGGGTGGGGGGGGGGGTGGGGATTTTGAGGAGAGGGTTGGTGGGTATATTAGTTTATATTTTTATTTATCAATAGTCTTTTTTTAAAATGTGAAGATTTTAATTTATTCTTTTTATAAATTATAGAAAAATTAATTATGTTTTATATCTTATGATTATAAATTGTATTTATTTTATAAAATTATTGAATCTATTTACGTGTGTTTTTTATTAAATTTTCTGTTGAATTATTATTAGTGTTATTAAAAGGAATGTACTCCCAATTTGATCAGTTTACCTTAATTTATTTATATACTACATAAGTTTGTATAACTATGGCATACTCTAATTTCTGCAACTAAATTACAGAACGTCTTCATTCGATATTTAATTCGGCAAAAGAATGTCTTCTCTCCATTTCTGTTTTCGCCGCCATCATCGCCGTTTCGATGACCCACTGGTCGAGATGTATATCCGTCAACTCTCCTCCTCAAGGCGAACATTTCGGTACTTTTCGATTCCATTTTCATCCACCTTTTCAATGTGTAGTATATTGCACCATCTTCTACATCCAAGCTTCAATTTGCCGCCGTTTGAACACCTTACGCCGGCGAACCACCACCATTCGTCTGCCCATCGTCCGTCGAGGCCAATGGACTTCACCCATCGAGTTTCGACAACTGTACGGCGAGACTGAGCTTCTTCACCGAAGCACTGATCATTTCACCGCCACGGTTCTTCGCAGTTGATGTTGATTTCACAAAGGTTGGCTGCTTTTCTATGTATTTTCGACTAGATTTGATTTCAATTTTTTTTTCTAATTTATTGAAATGTCTTGAATTGAATTATTGAATCAACTGTATCACCAATATTATTGCTGCAACCGAGCATGTGCGCTTTTGGTTCATTTCTGACTTTTTACCGACATATTATCAGCTTTTCTTTTGTATATTTTTACCATACTGTCAGATGTTGTGACTACAATAGTGCTAGTATACTGTACATTTATGAATACTTCGATACTTCCAAAATATTTCACTGTTTCGTTCGTGAAACAATAATGGTGGAGAGTGTACTCCTTCCTCTATATATTTATCTAACTTTAGATGACTTTTGCACTTTCATTCTTTTTTCTCATTCGTAAATATTGTACGAGATAGTCAATTTGATTACTTTGCTTGGAGTAAAGCATTGCGTCGCAGTTGTTTACACGCTTATTTTATTGGAGATTTTCGTTGTTGGTGAAGTTTTATCATCCATCTAACATTGTCCTTTACTACTTTTTGTAATTAAGGTATGTATATGAATTTTTGCTTTGTGGATCTTTGTTGTATGTGTATGGATTCAATCGGGTTTATAATATTGAGATGTAATTTGCATCTGCGATATGGCTTAGTCTGCAATTTGGTTAGACTGAGTCTAAGTTGGGGAGGAGTTTATATTTTAGAATTGATATAGCATGCTTTTGTTGTAAATATGATGTTATTTTGCCTTCAAATGGTTTGTGGATTTTGTCTATGTTGGGTTAATTCATAAATATGTGTAGCCAATATGTCGTTTTTGGTGGTCTCTTGTAAATTGATTGTTTTTCGTGGCTTCCTTTCAACGCCCTTTATACAGTTTCGATGCCTCATTTAGGCTCCTTGATTTAGGTTCTATTATTATAAGGTTAGCATTTTTGTAGTTTTATTACTTAAACTGTATTCTTGGGACTGTTATAGAAGCCGTGATTGAACTAGTTTTTGAAATGCTTGAATCTTGTTTTCTTTTGGTCATCCATTCTGAATCATGTTTTATTTTGGTCGGCTTATAAATTTCTTGTTTTGTTGGTTTCCTGCCACTGAAAGATAATAGTGTGGAGTGCCATATATGTCTCCATTTCTGTGTTTGTTTTGGGGAAGGGGGTTTTTGTTGCCTTTTGTTCTCAACTATATTGGGTATCCTCCCTAAATACTTGTTTACACCTTAGAAACACATCCATTTGTTGTGGTGGAATGAATAAAATGTCTTTATATACTAAGAATTAAAATTTTATTTATTTTTTATTTTGTTCTAAATTTTTTTTATGAACTAAGTGAATTATTTATTTTATAATTTTTTATTTTTTTTCATCCATCCTGTACGATTTTCTTATAAATTCTTAATTTATAATATTTAAATAGACCATTTTTTGAAAAAAAAAATGTACACATGTATCTAGTAATTGGGTTTTTTTTTTTGAATTTCTTTTTTGTTAAGGAGAAAAGTAAGCGAATATTATTTATTTTAGTTGGAGGATCCGAAATGTAGAGAACAAGGCCAGCCCACGTGCTAGGGACAATCTCTTTTAGTATAAGTACAAAAGGCATGCTCAGTCTTATTTGCTAATTAATTACTGACACTCATTAACCTCCTCATTTTTAATATGAAAGTCAATTGTTAAATGGTAATTTGACAATTTAAGTTTCCATAGCCAGTAAAATTTAGAGATTTTAACTAATTATATTTAAAAGTTCTTATAAATTATTTTTTAAAGCTTATAATAAATAAAAATTTATTTTAAAACTAAATTTTTAAATTGTTTGTGTTAAATGATATAAACAAATATTATCGCATATCTTTTTAAGGACTTCTTTTAAATATATAAATATATATATATATATATATATCATATCCTTAGCGTTATCTTATATGATGTTTTAAACATTTATAAAATGGACAAGTACCTTCTTGCTCAATGAATTGCTAGAAATCATTGTTTGAAGGATGATTTTTTTATCAAAATATGATCAATTATTTAAGTAAAGCATATTTATGTGAGATCAATTCAAAATTCATATAGGGGGCGACCGAGAGGTAGGAAAGAGAGAGGATTTTTTTTTTTTTTTTTTTGTGTTGTGTGTTTTTTATTATAATTATTTCCCAAATGATTATATTACACACATATATATAAATAAATTGTTTGAGAATTAAAAATGTTTCTAAATATATTCTATTACCTACAAGGTATATTTCTCTTTATTCTAAATAAAGAGTTCCACAAAATAACTAGAATTGCAATTTCTAAAAATACAATTCTCTAGCTATTTATTTTTTTTCATGAAATTTTTTCATGGGCTTAAAATTAGTGGACTTGGCTGATTTTTATCTTTAGAAAATTACAAGCTCAATAAATTCTTATTTAAATCCAATTTAATAAAAATTCATTTAATTCAACCCAACTTGTATTTAACAATCTAATTAAACACATAAGCCCAAATTATCCTTATTATTTAATAAGATTCAACTTATTAAATTATAAGAACAAACCCAATATAAATTGGTGCCATTAATTTATTCATGGGCCTCTTCTCTCTTTGTAAGTAATCCAATTATATATGGAATTAATTCCGAATTAATTCCTTGTTGCTTTCCGATGATTGTGTGTGACTCCTTAGGTTTACATTTCAGCTAGACTTAGGCAGGTGTCTAACACTATTTTTAATTAAATTTAACTTAATTAATAATTTTTTCAACCCTCGATCAAGAAAACCCGTCACCATGGGTGGCCGTCTAGCAACGGTCCATGTGAACTTTTAGGCTCCCTAGTCCATAAGGGTACTGTCCTTCCGTCTACAATCTTCAGGCCTTAGTCTAGGGCATGGAATTGGGCGTCGATTTCAATCCTAGACTAGCCGTCTATGCTTAATACTTGAGATCGCATCAGACCAAATTGCTCAATATAGGAACATCCTCTTCCTATTCGACCAATAACTGTGGCCACCGCTTTATAAAGTGTAGATGCAACTCCAAGTGTATAGGAGATATGGTGTAATGCGATCTCAAGTATTAAGCATAAACGACTAGTCCAAGATGGGAACCGACGCTCAATTCCATACCTAGGTGGCCGTCTAGTAACTGTCCATGGCACTAGAGACTAGGCGAAAATTCATTTGAACTTTTAGGCTCTGGAGTCCATACGAATACAGTCCTTCTGTCTACCGTCTCGAAGCCTTAGTCTAGGGCATGGAGTTGGGCGTCGGTTCCCATCCTGGACTAATCGTCTATGGTTAATACTTGAGATGCATTAGACCAAATTGCTTGACATAGGAACCTCCTTTTCCTATTTGACCAGTAACTGTGGCCACAACTTTATAAAGTGTAGATGCATCTCCAAGTGTATAGGAGATACGTGACAAAGGTATCTCCTATACACTTAGAGATGCGTCTAAACTCTATAAAGCTGTCACGTATCTCCTAGCACTTGGAGATGTGTCTACACTCTACAAAGTTGTCGCCACAGTTATTTTTCTTATTATAATTTGATATTTTGATATTTTAATTTTTTAATTCTTTATTTCTCTAGGAGCATTAAATAATCTTGTAAATGTTTTATATTTCATGATCTTAATCCTTTCGTTGTCAGATTTTACAGAAGTCATTGAAATAAATCATGTGTATTTCGTAATTTTGACATTTTATCCTTTATATTTTTAGGAGTGTGCAAATTAGTCCTGTAATTTTTTGACATTTCGCAATTTAGTCCTTTTGGTGTCGGATTTTGCAAAAGGTGTTCGGAATAAATTATGTGCCCGTTCCTTTTTCATTGTAAATTTGTCATTCATATTGGCAAAAGTGAATCAATTAAAATAAAAGCCCCAATTTAAATGAACAACGTGAGTCGCACATGATTTATTACAACAACTTTTGTTAATTCAGCATCGAAAGAATCAAAATTATAAAATATCAAAAAGCTAATAATTTTTTTTAATTCTAAAAGAATAAAAGATAAATATAGCAAAATGCAAAAATTACACGATAAAAAATATATTTTACCGTAGTTTTTTAAGGAAAAAATTAACGAGTGCTCAAGCTCCATTCGGGCCACTCCTGAAAAACAGACTGTACCACTACATAAATGTATCAAAAAATAAAAATTGGAAATAAATTAAATTATTACTATTCCTTTTATACAATTCCATAGTACACTACTTAATTTCTTAAACTGTACTTAATTTCTTATTTTACCGTACTTAATTTCTTATTTTACCGTACTTAATTTCTCATTATCTATAATTAGCTTCTTAAACCTCTCACATTAACTAATTATTACATGTTATACTATAATGATCACCACCCCACACTACTCCTATAAACTCCCTCCAACTCCCACCTCTATCCTAGCTACTTTCTCTCTCCTCCTCTCTCTCCCCTCCTCTCTCTCTAAAAACTGCAACAACAAAGCATTGCTCTCGTAGCGTTATTCTGTACGGTGATGGTGGTGGTGGTGAAGCAAGGACATGGAGGCTGTGGAGGACGTGGCTGCGCCGCCGGGTCGAAATAACAAAGACCTCTCTCCCATCGCCAAGGGCAAGCGCACCAAGAGACACAGGCCTCATTCTCCTATTCCCTTCACCATCAAACCTCCGCCAGGAGATAATGCCCCAACAGCCGCAGTTGACGAGCAACAGCTCCTCCGCCGTAGCCCCACCTTCTCTGCGGTCTCCTCAGAGGAGAGCACCACCACCGAGGAAGTCGATACCGCCCGATGCCTCATCCTTTTGTCACGAGGTTATTTTTCAGCACACCCTTCGAATTATCACCACGATGAGAATCAACCCAAACAGAACAACAGCAGCAGGTGGTACGCGGGGGCTGCCACCTATTCCACGGCGCCGGCCTATGGAGGCCCCCACAAGGTGGCCGGCAGCAGTGCGTGCGTTTACACATGCAAGACGTGTAACAGGTCTTTCCCTTCCTTCCAGGCCCTCGGTGGCCACCGGGCCAGCCACAAGAAGCCCAAGAACGAGAAAAAAACATCAGCCGCATTCTCCGACGAAGAAGACTTCCCGTCGCCGACCATGTCATCGTCCAAGAGCAGAATTCCGTATCATTCCCTTTCTCTCCAGCTGAGCAACATTTCCTCCACCACCTTCTCCGCCGCGCCCAAGTCGTTGGCTTCTCCAAGAATCCATGAGTGCTCCTATTGCGGGGCGGAGTTCACGTCGGGCCAGGCCCTTGGAGGACACATGAGGAAGCACCGGGCCGGGCCGATCATCCGATCCTCAAACGTTCCACCAGATACCTACATTGAGGAGCTCGAGCCCCATCACTTGAAGAAGCCCAGAATCGGGCTGTCTTTGGATCTCAACCTTCCGGCGCCAGAAGATGAGAATCAGAAGTTGGGGCTTGGGTCAAAGCAACAAAAAAGCCCGGAAGAAAAGAAGGAAACCGGAACGGGCCTTGGCTTAACCACCACTACAGCTCCACAATTGATTGACTGCCATTATTAGTTGAGAAAGGTTCAAATTGTTCTTTTAATTATATATTAATCTCCACACATATACATAACTTAGACTCGACTAATCACCATTAATATTCTCCTACTACTACTTTTTTATATTTTAATTTTTTCAATTGCCTAGACCATTTCTTTTTTCATTAATCATTATTTTGTTCATCAACTTGTACATTCTTTTAACTTGGTCAATAGACCTCAAATTATTGGAATTCTTTTAATTTGTTACTAGTGCAGTTTACATTTGTTTAATAGTCTTATTATTTTTTTAACTTTCTCGTATTTATTAAAACTCTATTGCCCAATTGTTGTTTTTTGTTTTATTTTCTTTGAGCAACTTGAGGACAAATAATAGAGAAGGAGCTAGCTAGTAACACTCTAAGAAATATAAGTTTTTTTTTGCATGATTAATTAGTATGATAAAAATAAAAAATTATGACCAATATAAATTAATTTGAGCAGCCAACGATTATTAGTTGTTTGAGCAAGTTAGGTAAAAAAAATAGTCATAATTAAACCCGGTGTTACAAAGGTTGATTAATAATATATATGGTCAAAATTTAATTTTTATATTGATCTTCGTAAATAGTATTAATTTATCATAAATTTTAAATCTTATTATTATTATTATTATTATTATTATTATTATTATTATTATTATTATCATCATCATCTCAAAATTCTCTCAGTTCACTCTATTTTGTCATGCACACTACACACATTGATCTACTCAAAATCCCTGAAACATCCAGATTGAGACAAGAACGAATCAGGGATGACTTCGGACCTGCATCTCTACTATACCAGAAGGGAAAGACGACGAAGATTCCAAAGTCAAAAACTAGAGAGGATCTAATTATTGCATCGATCATATCCATAATATAATGAAGGCAATAAGGGTAGATCTATACAGGAATTGGCTGAATGATTTTTCGAATTTGGGATTGTGGACTTGGTCAATATTTAAATCAATGAAATCACTCTAGCACTACCACTACTGGAGGGAAGCACAGGACGGATTTCCACACCAACGCCACCCCGATGTTTGTGGGAACCAAATTCAAAGAAAATTCAGGACAAGATTCAAGAAGAGTTTCTAAAAATACACCTTTGGCAATATTGACAATGTTTCAGCCTTTACTTCCATATAGCACCATACTCAACCTGGATGTTATCAAATTTTAAAACCTCAAGAAGCTGATAGATGAATGGGTGGGAACCATGAAAATAGCGGTAACCACCTTAGAACACGATAAAGTAAACTTCAAAAGATTATTGGAGTTAAGTTTGGAGGCTTCTGTGAATATCCGATGGGATAATATCCCAAAAGATATTAAAGTCGATATCCTCATCAGAGAATCTAGTCATAATAGCTAAGAAGGCTTATTAAGATCCACTTTATCGGATATGGATACTTTGAAGGAAGTAGAACGGAGAAGGCTAGAGAATATGCACAAGCTCTCTTTGGCCTTGAATTAAGGAGTATTTGCACAGTAGATAAATATATTTATTGGTTTCACAAATATTTCTTCCAAAGTGTAGTAGTAACAGAAGTACCCGTCCCCATGTTTTTTGCAAAAATTTGCAGTCCATCGAGGAAAATATTGATCCAATCATACAAAGTATCTGAAGGACAACTGGACTTAGTAGGAAGGAGGATGTCTTTTATCAAAGTCAAGTTGAAAGATTGGTGTTATCAAGCATCTATCAAAAAGAACATGAAGAAACTGAGAAGTAAGTGAAAGCACTGCAAAATGCGAGTGGATGGGTCTGAGAACGCGCAAGCGGAAGCAGTAATATTAAAACGGCGTAAATTAAAACGAAACATAACAAAATCATAATTCCAAGGGGTACACGCTTGGAGTTCCCAGGCTTTCGATGTAGGTAATCACAATAACACTAACTAAATTAAACGGGGTTACTAATCAACATCTATTATTAAATTACAATTAACAATCATATATTAATTGTGATTAATATTTAACAAATATATTTAATCAATAATTATTATTAAAATAGAATTAACAATACCTACTAATTAATTAGAATAATATCCCACACGTTAATATGATCTTATAATCATGAGGTCTAACATGGTTATTTAATTAACTTAAGCCTCGTTAGCATGAGATCATATGGTTAGTTGCACCCTGTAGACAAATATACCTGCACATAAAAGTGAAAAGAAAGATGGCATAACAAATAATCCAAAGAGAAAATTGCATTTTTTTTTTCTTTTTATCATATTATAAGATAGTTTGCATAGTTGGTACGTATTTTCCCAATTGACAAAAATTGTTAGAACAACCCTATTTATATGGTATCATCTGTGCGATGACCCATTTATAAGATATCATTTTTTATCAATAAAAAAAGTCCCATACCCACCACGCAAATTGTTTTATAGTACAATTGGTTGTGACACGTTTTCTCGCCTATATATAATAAATAGACTTCATATTTTAAAATATATTATAAATAAAAATAAAATATATAAATTAATACATTTATATTATATATAAATAAAGAAAAAAATAAAAAACTGCTTTATCAATTAATGTAAAATTTATAAATTGAATATGTTACTTATTTTATTAGTTGGAGGGTATTTTTTATTTTACAAAAGATATTGGTATAATAATGTCATCAACCGTTATTTGTAAGTTTGTAAGTGTGAAACTCTTTTTTTTTTTTTTAATATTAATATAGATGATACAAAAAATACAATTCTCTCAAGAATGGAATATATATATATATATATATATGTGTGTGTGTGTGTGTACACAGAAGTCGAAATTATGTATACAATATGCATTTGGTTACTTTATAATTATCTCAAAATGTTTTCAAAATAATCACAACATATATCTTAGTTGTTAGATCAATATGAAGTAAATCAATTCTAGATATATATATAAAATTAATTTGCTTATATAAAATATACGAAAATAATTGTTGAAATTGTTATTAAACTGAAAAATAGATAAATAGAAAAAGCAATAAATAAATCCAACCTAAATCTTCCAAATTAATTAATTCATAAAAAAAATACATTCCTTTTTCAATTTTAGAAAAAGATCATTCTTGGAATAAATCAATCGTCATCGTCGGATTCAACACCTTCCCAAGCCCAGGCGTAATCGCACTTAATTTGCTCCTCCTCTTCAGGCGTAAAGTCGTTCTCAATGCAGAACATTTTTCTCACCCATTTCACGCTTTTATTCTGCATCCTATCTGCAATCTCCTGGCACACCAAATCCAACAAACCTTTAATGTCAAGATAGTGAGCTGCAAATACAACGTCGAATAATACGCTCATCTCCGTCTTGGCCACAAACTCCTTGTCAAAATCTCTCTTTTCCTTGTCGGTGACGCCACCTTCGGTGTGTTTGGTGAGGTAGCCGATGACCCTTGCTAGGGTTCTTCCATCAACCACCAGCAGCGGAATCTTGTTCAGCTCGAACCCGTCCTCCAGAATGTGCTTAATGGTAACGGACAACACGGCAGCGGATTCAGGAACTTCGAACTCTTGGCCATCGGAGGTTCTAAGGGTTAGGGTTCGGGTTTTCGTCTCTGATCCTTCTTGGTTTTCGTTGTTGATCGTTTTTACAACTGGAATTTCATTCTGAGTCGTCATTGAAGAGGGATGTCGTTCAAAATCTAGAGTTTTTATTGCTAAATAGAGGATTTTCTTCGACGAAGAGAACTGGAGAGAATTTTGATTGATGAAAAGACGAGGGATTGGCTACACACACACATATATATATATATATATATATATATATATATAACCGCGTCTGATACTCCAAGAGTCCAAGTAGGGCTGGAACTCTTGTGATGAGTTTCTTCGTGGATTTGGAATCTTTTTTTCGTTTCCTACGTAAGGCTATGGACATTTTTTTTGCATTTCCCAATATATATAGTAAATTATTTTTCATATTTTAAATTATATTATAAATTGAAATAAAATATAGAAATTTAACTAATCACATCTCAAAGGAAAATAATAACTTAAGGACATTATTGACGCAATAAAAGAATAGTATCATGGTGTTACAAATCATTTTTTGAGTGGAAAAAGGCGATTTTTTTATATTAGTATAAATATTGTACGGCATGTGTGATATGGATTACGGATATGAAAATTCGAAATATATAAAATTTAGAAAATTTAATACTACTTGGATATATCTACTAAATATATATAATTTATTTATACTAGAAAATTATGATAATATACAATTTGTGTGAATAAAATGATGTTGTTAAATGAGTTAAAGTCAAATTTTCGTAATATTACACCAAAGCATTAAAATATAGTGATACACTTTTTTATAACAATAAAATCTATGATATATTTATTTAGTACAAGATAATAATATAAAATAATATAATATATTGTTATAATTTTTTATAACAATAATATAATATAATATATAATCTTTAGTACAAGATATTATAATCCATATGATTACTTAATATTTGATACATAATAAAAAGCAAGATTTGAATATTATGTATATAGATATACATATATAGATGATAAGAAAAAATATAGATTCGTATATAGAAATATATATGTATTTATTGACAATTTCCTTTTATAGTTATCACTATTTATTAAGAAAAAAATCTAATCATAATACGGAGAATCACTTTAATTAGGAAACTTAAATAATTTTAATATTTTTACTAATGATGAAGATATATAAGTCAATTTTATCAAAAAATCTATGATCTATTAATTCGAGTCAAAATTACTTAAATGATAAGAAGTTTGTACTACTATAAATAATGGGTCTGCAGATTGGCACGAAAGTATATGATCACAAGTCTTTAAAATTTTATGCTACACTGTCCATGAACAGTCAACCCAAAATCATTGCATTCCAAGTTGCAATATTTTTTTCTTTCAATCCATAAAGGTACTATTTTGCTCTAGCCAATGATCCATTCTTTGAATACATGTTAACCAATGCAGTCCCAAGAATCACATCTAACTCCAACCCTTTCTCCTCAATATACTCATGAATTTGCTCTCCCAAATCCAAGCACATTGCTTCATTAGATTCAAACTCCTCCGCAATCATTCCATCAAACAACCTGATTTTTTCCTCCGCATAATTATTTTGCTCATACCCACATATCATCATCATTCAAATACTCAAATTCCTGTCATCCAATTCATCAAACACCCTTCACCCATCACCAATCCTATTCGATACAGAATGCCCTCTTACAAAACCATGCACAACATGCAAGTCCGAGTCGCGGCTGGCCAAGGAGAGCTGGCGCCAACTTTTGAAGTTCTGGTCAAGCCCACAATTTCAGCCAAAATCGGCCAAGAATAAGGTCAATCGGACAGCCAACCCGAAAGCAGCTACGGTCGTCTAATGCAGGGGATCGTCATCCTTTGGAGCGCAAGCATAGTAAGTATTTTAATTGATATTAATAATTCCATTTATTATTTTATATTTCTAATCATTTATTAAAATATTTTTTTAACAAGAGACACAACTCGGAAGCCCGTCACTTAGATGAAGGTGTTCGAGAAGGTCTACAAGAAAAAGGAGGATGACCAATGGAGTGGCCTGAGGGTGGAGGAGATCGCGGTAAGTAATTAAAGTAATTGATATAATTTATTCTTTTAATTTTAAATTATTTTTTTAATCTAACTATTTAACATGTTCGTAGGAGATGTTCTTGAGGATGATGGAGGAATGCCAGAGACAGCAAATAGCAATGAAGAACCTCCATTGTCGTCTCAAGGTTCCGTGGCCTCGAACAAGCAGTAGGTCTGGATGCCAACAGCTAGCAATCAAAAGAAGGGTCGAGTATTAGGTCTCGGCTTCGAGGCCTCCCACTTGGTTGTTGGACCATCATAGCTAGTCGTTCGACTGCTTCGTTGCCCTTGCCACCTTAGCCGTAGCATCTCGACCTTGATGATCGGGTATTGGCCCTCGTGTGCTACATCAGAAGCATCAATCTCAACTGGCACGATCATCTAGCGCCCGAGTTTCCAGCTTATCCCCCAGCACCCGACGGGATGACGACGACGACGATGAACACGCAGTTGTAGGGAATAATAATTTAAATTAGGATTTCTTTTGTATTCTGTAAAAATATAATTTTAAAATAATATTTTTATTTTTGTAATTAAATTATTATTTTTTGTTATATTATGTGTTTTTTATATAAATTCTTTTATTTAATTTTACAAAAATAAATATTAAAATATATTAAATAAAATAAAGATTAAAATATATTAAATAAATAATAATTTTTGTAACTGCATTTGTAATGACTTTTATAATATACCATAAACAGATAAAATTATTAGGCCGTTACAAAGATTGTGCCAAACATAATTATCAATTTTGAACTTGGTCGTTCCAAAAATTGTTACAAAAGCAGTGTTAAAAGCAGCAACAAAAGCAGTGGCAAAAACAGATACAATATAATTCAAAACCGTTACAAAGAGTATTAAAAAACTGATTCAAATATCGAGCACAATCATACCTAAATATGTTATAAAGGCCGTTACAATAATAATTAAATCAAATTCTACTGAGCCGTTACAAAAACAGTTACAAATTCATTTTTTTTAATGTGACTAGATTTGTAACGGCCTATAGAGACTGGTAAAGAGACAGTTACAAATTGTAATGGCTTTCTATCAAGCCGCTATAAATAGTTTATAATGCCTCATTAAATCACGGTAGAGCTGTCCGTTACAAAAATTATTATAAATTAATAAAATAGTCATTACAAAAATTCCAATAAATTTTTTTTTTGTAGTAATATTGTACTTCACTTTCCTTGCCAAGTTACTGATCATCTTGCTTAAACTTGCCAGTTCTAATTGGAAACACTTTATGTAAACCCTGCCTTTCTGTAATCTGTATAATTTTCTGTGATGGAGTTGGCTTAAAATGGGTTCACCACAGGCAGCTTGAAATAAAAGAATCCAAGTGCAAATGGAAGCTGTTAACCGAAACTTAATGAAACTGAATCCAAGTCAAACTAAAAAATCTTGATCCTATAGGACTATGTTGTAAATAATTCCAGTCGACGTAAATACATATTCAAGCTTAAAGAATTGCGTATGAATTTGATTCGATTATTAATTTAATTAAATTTTAATTGGATAAAAAATAAGTTAAACTTTAATAATTTGATGCTTTGAACAAATCAAGCACGACTCAAGTTTGAAAGTTCATTGAACAAATTCTTTTGTGCAAGTTTGTATTCAAGTATAACAAATTGAGTTCAAATAAACTTTTATTGATTGATTTTAATAGAGTATTGAATAAGTTGATTTATTTTTCAAACATGTCTTATATATTCAAATTTGAGTTTGAGTTCTACAAATACAGGTATTTAGTTTTGTTTTTTATTTTCGATAAATGTAAATTTCATTAAATAAATGGTAGTACATCGGTACAATACAACATGAAAGGCTAGACAGTTACCTCAACAGGCCAAGGGATCAGCCATAAACGAAAAACTGCACAAATACTAATAGAAGGAGGTAAATCAACACTAAGTATCCGTTGTCAGACATCTTCAATAATAAGTTTTCCTACAGAAGGTGCCCTGTATATTCCTTCATTAAATCATCGAAGATTGCACTCGTACCATATGTGGTATACAAGAGAGCCCAATAGTTCACGGTAAGAAGCCGAGATACAATGTTTTCTTCGCCACCTTTTTGTTGCCCATTGAACGTCGGTAGTCCAATCACGGTGAGACCAGTCAAAACGCAGGGTGTACCGAATCACCCTCAAGCAGTGTTTTGAGTAGGGCTAATGAAAGAAGAGGTGATTGTGTGTTCAGTAGCCCCTCGTTACACAAGACACAAGTGGTACTCAAGTGAGATAGCCAAGGCTTGTCAACTGTAGAAAGCTTTCTAAGGATGGCGAGCCAGAGGATAAATGTATACCGAGAAATTTTGAAGGGGTCCAAGAGTAGTTAAGACCACCCTACCTTGGTACCTGTAATTCTAAAACCTAGAGTAGCATAGCTGATGTCAAAGGCCTAATTTGTGATCGCCAAGAAACACGGTCAATGCCCCCATGGATATGTGGGAGAGTATGGAGGATGTGTGGACAATAAATATCTGTAATATGGGGCCATTGCCACTGCCCATCCTCAATTACAATAGCAATTGTATCTATCAATTTAGTTTAATTTGTTTACTTTAAATTTTAGGGATAGTTAAACTCTCCTCCCATGAGATTTTGTGTAATTACACATATATTCCCTATGGTTTAAGAAATTACATATAACACTCCTGAGGTTTATTTTCATCTAACAAATATGTCCCTCTATTAGTCAAAATTTACTAAATATTGAGATTAACAAAAAACTAAAATTTTTTTGATATTTATCTTCAATTGACTTAAACTTATAACGGGTCAAACCAATTCTTTCTAACTAAACTATACTTATAATGGTGAAGACCACACATACATTAACATGCGCGTTAAGGCTTATAATGGTAATTTGATCATAAAAAGATTTATTTAATTTAAAATAAATCAATAATAAGTAAATATAGATTTACTTCTTCTTTTGTTAATGTAAGCTAGTTCTATGAATTTTGAATAACGGAGAACCTTATTTGTTAGACAGAAGTAAATCTCAATGTACTAAATGTAATTTCTCAAATTACAAGGAATCTACGTATAATTATAGCAAACTTCAGTGGAGAGAGGTGTAATTATCCTTAAATTTTATTAATTGATTTTAAATATTGATGTAGCTGCATAGTGAATTTGAAAAACGCATTTGGGCCTCATCATGTCCCAGCCCACAATATTTGGGCAAGAGGATAACTGGATTGGTCCAGTTTTCATGCCCAAATAAAGTCAGCCCATCAAACAATTAAAAATTTTATGTTTGGGCACATTCACACTTAAAGCACACCGAATGAGACTATAACGGATTAACGGTGGTGAGAAAACTCAGAGAGTTGAATAACAGTTGAGTTGACTCGGCGAGCGGCAGAACGGATGATGGAAAAGCAAAATAAACGTTCAGCAAGCTCAGCCAGTAAAGAGTCTGCTTCCTAATTCCAGAGTAAGATTTGTCACAGCTCTAACCCAAGCTTTCTTCATCATATAAATGCAGAATGTATATATGTGTTTGAGATCTCTATTTGTAATATCAGCTGAATTTTGTCGTGTCGTACTGGTATTTGCTGCTTTGATTTCAGGAATGTACTTTCTCTTGGTCCAGATGGTATCAATTTTCCAATTTTCATATGCCTCTTTTTCGGATTTAGTATGTAATTGGTTCTGAGTCTGGTTAGGGTTTAGGGTTTTCGTAAAACCACCTTGTTTTGGCTTTTTTTTTTTGGAGTAATTCTCCTTGTTTGGATGAAGTACTTTAATCCGAGCAGCTTAGATTTGTCTGAGAATTACTTTTTCCGGGTGCACCTAATGCAATTGTTTGTTGCAAAGCTCTTAGATGTGATAAATGGTTCCTTTAAGTTCTGAATCTTGAAAGTCTGCTAATAACAACCACCCTCAAAAGTTGGGGCTTCATCCGCTTTTGGAAATCATTTGCCGGTGAATCCATCTGCGAAGCAACAACTGGGATCTGGATTTTCGGGACAGCTTCAGCTTTCTGAAGCTCAGATGCAGGCCCTCGCCCAGGCTCAATTGAAGGCTCAGGCTCAAGCTCATGTCCGTGCTCAAATGTTTGCAGCCCATGCACAAATTCAAGCCCAGTGGCAAGCTGCTCAGGGCCTTTAATCTCTTTCCCATTTGCAAAATGTGACATAAGCAGAAAAATTAATTTTTGTTCTTATCTAAACCTCGAACCAATAATTTTACTATAAAATTGAAAATAAGTTTGAATTTTATATACATAATATTTTCATATATATATATATAGAGAGAGAGAGAACTAAATAAAAAATAGAATACCGATTGTAATATAATATTTAGATTTCATTTTTTATTTAATATTATCTATAAAACTATCTTCATTAAAAAATATTAATTTCCTAAACTATTCATGACATTTTTGTGGATAGGGAGGTTGTTAAGGGCATTTAAGAGTTTTTTGGTACCAGGAACATGTAAAATGGACAATTATGAATCACCTCTTAATCCCATATAAGTGAGCCAACTAGGATAGCAATCCTGCCATCCCAAGTGAGATTGCTATGTCAATCTTATCCTTATGGATCTCGGACTGGCCACCATGCAAGTAAACATGGATTTGGATTCTCCTTTTGAGTTTATTGAGGTCAAAATGAGTTGAGACATGTAATTTTACTTTTATATTTACTGAATCCTCATATTTGAATTTAATCCTATACCGGGATTTGATTACTAGTCATACTTTTGTAAAGGGAAAGTATTTTTGCACTTGGAATTTTGAGTAGTAAAACTATGAACACCTATTTCAGGAATGCCACCCTCAAAACTAAATTTTCTCGTAAAACTCTCTCTCGCCCATCACCCGACCATGACAGCATTGGCTCTCCATCAAACAGTACGGCAGCTATCTTCACCACCAGCACAGCGTGCGTCGCTGTCTATGATGGCAGACAAATGCAAATCAATGGATCAGCTAAAGCAAATCCACGCCCAAATGATCGTCACCTCCTGCATTCACGACACCTTTGCTGCTAGCCGCTTACTCAACTTTTGTGCTCTCTCTGCATCTGGGGACCTTAAATATGCTCTGAAGCTCCTAAAACATACTCCTATGCCTAATTTGTTCATGTGGAACACTGTAATTAGAGCACAAGCAAGTAGTTCGAGTCCTTTTGAAGGCTTACTTCTTTATGCTGACATGCGAAGGCGTGGCGTTGTACCTGGAAAACACACCTTTCCTTTTGTACTGAAAGTTTGTTCGAATATGAAGTCTATTAGATGTTGCAAACAGGTGCATGCTCATGTTTCAAAATTTGGGTTGGACTCGGACTTGCATGTTGTGAATGGTTTAGTAAGAGGGTATTCTATATCGGGTGGGATTGGTGATGCGCGAAGGGTGTTTGATGAATTAGATGACAGGAATTTGAGTATTTGGACGACGATGATATGTGGGTATGCGCAGAATGATTTTGCGGAGGAAGCAATCAGGTTGTTTCATAGAATGATTGCAGATGGGTTTGAACCTAATGGAGTCATTTTGTGTTCTGTCTTGTCAGCATGTGCGCAGTCAGCGTGCTTGGATTTGGGAGAGCAAATTCATGAGTATGTTGAGCAGAAAGGAATGGAGTTAGATGTGATTCTTGGGACCGCATTGGTGAACATGTATGCTAAGAACGGATCATTGGCTAAAGCAAAACAGTGCTTTTATAGATTGAAAGAAAAAAATATTGCAACTTGGAATGCAATGATTTGTGGACTGGCTGTTCATGGACATGTGGAAGAAGCAATCTGTTTTTTTAGAATGCTGGAGAAAGAAAAAGTAATGCTAAATGATATTACCCTTCTAGGTGTTCTATCAGCATGTTGCCATGCTGGACTGTTGGATTACGGTCGCACAATTTTTTATTCCATGAAAAGGATTTATGGTATTGAACCTAAACTAAAGCATTATGGTTGCATGGTAGACCTGCTGGGACGAGGGGGCCAGGTTGTAGAAGCTGAAGAACTTGTAAAAGGAATGGTTTGGAAAGCTGATGTTGTGATTTGGGGAGCAGTGTTGAGTGCTTGTAAGGAGTATGGGAATATTGAGGTTGCTGAGCGAGTGGTGAATGAAATTCTTGATTTGGATCCTCAAAATCATGCGGTTTATGTTATTTTGTCCAACATGTACGCGGAGGCTGGAAGATGGGAGGATGTGATGAAGTGGAGAAAGGGAATGAAAGAACGAAGTTTGAAGAAAACAACAGGATCGAGCCTCGTGGATGGTGATACGTAATATTCTTTGATGTCGTAGGGTTTTTGATATATGGGGATTTTAAGATGAAGGTAGAAATTTCGCAGATAAGATTGGAAACTTCAGTGCAACACTGTAAATTAATAGTTGACATGCCCTACTGTCTTAAAATGTATCTCTCGTTCAGAAAGATTTATGAGTAGAGAAATGATAGGTGAGATTTCGGCATAGGCTGATGCAATCCTACTCGCTGGCTATAAATAAAGCTGGGTTGCATGTGGATGTTGCGAGCATTGCGTAGGTTGGCTAGCTTTTGCCATTGTTCTCAGCCCGCTGTTTGATTGTGGATTGTTCAGGGGAACAAGAAAGAACTCATGTTTTAGGAGTTCCATAAATGTCAAAGAGAAACCATACACCTTCATAATAGCAAAGTGGCTGGAAACTGTGTTTTGTTCCAATTACTGTGTAGCAATGATTAAAGAGTGTTTAGTCAACCTCATGTTCCCAAAAATTAGGTTTTCTTACTACAACCATCTTGGGTTATAAGACAAGTGTATAATAGCTTTTATTTATCATCTTATGTTCAGGTCGGATGCATCAGGTCAAATAGTTATATATTTTAAAAAATGTTTACGCATCTAAAAAATACATATGGTATATGTCAAAAGAAATATTGAATATTAGTCACAGAAAAAAAATAATATTTATTTTTTATGTAAACATTTTTTTTGAGGCAATTTTATTTTTGTAAGTTTCAAGTTTGAAATTTATTACAACAGCACGAGAATGGGAAGTGCGTGTGAACTCGAATATAGGTAGCTTATGAAACTTTGTTGCTTTCCCCAAAATATTTCGAAAACTTAGTGCCAATTGTGAAAATAAATCAAAAGGTGAAGGGCAATTCCGCTGAATCTTTTAAGAAATACGGTGGCATGATTTTGGCACGAATTGTGTATAGAATGAAAAGGTCTAATCCCTTTACTTCTTATTGCTCAACCAGATTCTCATGTTCGTTGATGAAAATTATAGTAGTTGATTCAAGACCTTCAGTGACAGAATTTGATCAAAATAGCTCCTTTCAAAGTAGGTTGGTTAATGAATCTGAGACTTGATGGTTCACAGGATTTGTACATTTTTGTGTAGCATAGCACTTAGAACAAACTTTTGACAGAATACGATCACACGTTGATCTTCTAATTGACAAATTGAAAAAAGTGCTTTCCAGTATTCACAGTTCAACTTCTCATTGAGAGTCAATAATGTTGTGGGTTGCACAGACTTACAGCCACCCCCCGCCCCCTTTGAGTAATCACATGACACAGCTGATACTTACATAATATCACTTTATGCTAAATATAAGCCTTGTTTCAGTGCAGTCGGAACGTGTATGAAGATTGGTGAGTTCCAAGACAGAATTCGATGTCTATCATTAGATGATAGCGATCTCCTATGCGTTCTGATGTGTGTTGTGCTCCCAGGAGTGTAGCCACAACAGGTGATCAAGGAAAGTGCTCTTCTATGTGATCAAGTGGAGAAACATAATCAAAATATTAAGCATAGATTTCAAGTCCAAAATGGGACTAATACTCAATTCCATGCTCTAAACTAAGGTCGAGAGATGACCGATGGAAGGACCGTACCCGTGTGGCACTCGGTAGCCTTAAGGTTCATGCTATTTTTACCTAATTTTCTAGAGCCATGGACCTTTGCTAGATGGTCACCAATGGTGACAGGTACTTTTGGATTAAGTGTTAATTGAAAGTGATTAACTAAATATGATTTAATTAATCTAGTACAAAAATATTTGCCAATTAAATTGTGTGTTAACACAAGTCCAAGTCTAGTTAAGGGTAAACCTACAAAGTCGCACAAAACACCACTAAAAAAAGTAGTAGAATTCATCATGAATTAATTCTAGAAGGAGTGAATTAATTTAAAGAGTTTAAATTAATTTGAGAGATTAAATAATATGATCATTTAAATTGGAGAGCCCATGTGATGGAAAGCCCAAGATTTAATTAATGAAATTAATTAAATTTTGATTAGATTTAATTAATTTGATAAGATCAATTTTAATTGAACTGAATGAATTAATTAATAGGATCAATTAATTAGAGTTTTGACTTGGTAATTTAATGAGATTAAATAAATTTCATTTAGGTTATTAAGAATTCATTGGATTAATTCTATGAAGGCCTAAACCTATGGGTTTAATTTATATTTTGAATTAAGTCCAATTGGGTATATATCTACATATGTGTAGTCCTAGCTTGAATATATATATATATAATTAATTCTGATTAACTAATTAATTATAATTTTTTAATACTTATAAATAAAAAATATTTTAAATTTTACTTTAGTAATTTTAATAAGTATTTATTATACATTTGACTTATAGAATAACAAATAACAAATATATAAATTATAAAAACAAAAACTTATTTGATGTAAAAATATTATAATAATATATAATAGTTAGATATGTGTGTTATATTATCATATTATATATATATATATATATATAATAATTATGTTATCGGATATATGTTTAATTACATTATCATATATCAATAAGTATGATTGATGAAGATGAATATGGTTGTGATGGGGAAAATGATATAGATATAAAATGTTGAAGTATTTTTAAATATTTTATATTTGTGATGTGAATATGTGAACATTGATGTTTTGTTTTATTACTGGGACAATTTTGTCAATTACACATTTTAACCCTATGACAACGACAAAAATAAATACAACATAAAATTGTTACACAATAATATCCAATAATCCCAAATTTTATTGATACAAGAAACAAAGTACATAGTGTAATAATTTTATTTTATCTCATATTTAATGTATCATTAATCTATACTAACCTAATTTCATTAATGGAAGTAAACGAGGACTCAGAGAACATATACAAATGCACATCATTATGTATAATTTCAGTTTCACATGATACGAGATGACTGTTTTAAATGTACTAGTAAATAAAGTTGTAATGTGAATTTTTTTTAAATATTAAATTAATGCTAAATTATTCTAAACATAAATACATGCGACACATTATGGTGAATGCATAAATATTAATAGAGTCAAATTTGTCATACTTTGAGGTATATTATATTATTTATAATTAATTAATGTCATTTTCTATTTTGTGTAAACTTTTACAGCAACTTCATTCTTTTGATATAGGAATAAATATAAAATGAAACAAGTAATTGAAGCCTTTTAAATTATCCGTACTATATCTACAGTGGCAGGATTTATTGGTGTTTGAAGGAAAAATGCAAGCAAAAGTAATTGAAATTCATAGAACCTCCTATACTACAATCCTTGAGAAATATGCATTGTGTATATCAGTAAATACATTAAACTCACTCATCACACTTGAGCAATATCTCAACCACCTTTGACGAAATAAACCTTCCAACGGTGGTTGAGGATCTAGTCCCCGCCGCCAACGGCATGATCACAACCTTATTTATCCAAAAGAACAACAGGGGGCGGGCGGTTGGTCACTCACCCAAAATCACATCATTCCAAGTTTGCTCCTTATGAAATCAACAAATGCAATCTTCTCAATCAACCAAACCAAATTCTTGTGTTAGCACATTTAACACCACAAGTGACAGTGCAGACTTATTGGATACTTAGGTCCATCTTGAATACAAGTATAGAAATAACTGCTTGTATTGTACATGATAAAAAAGGGATCTTATGTATATGAACATACAACCCAAAACAGCACGGTAGAATATACATTTGAATACAGGCAGATTGAAGTAACAGCAAAAATTAACACGATGTTGTAGTTCAACTTTGAATGGTCAGGAAGGAGAAGGGCGTGGCAATCTCTTGGCAATTTCCTGTCAAATTGAAACATTATTTGGAATAAAACAAAGCAATTAAGTATGAAATACATGAAAATTTGATGTTAAAGAAAAGAATGTACTTCCGCACTGCTTATTTTACAAATTACCCTATGTGCATATTCTGTATCGTAAATCATGACTGTAAATGGTAGTGTAATTTTTAAAATTGATCAAAGAAATTTCATAACATGCACACCTCTTGGAGTATTCAGAGTACTTCTCCCCTATAGTATACTTGCAATTTAGGATTGTTAAAAAGCTACAAGTATGATTTTCATGAGATTCAATTATAACACTCATGACCATGTGGGTGCACATGTCCGTTTGTTGTCAAACAAGGGTACTGCCATTCCCATCATAAAAATTAGGATGACTATGGATATCTGGTATTTATAACATGCCTCTTTCATACGATACGAGAAATTATAAAATTCACTGCAACCACAAAAGTAAGCAGTTGTAACTAAAAATGAGTGCATAAAAGACCTAGACAATGGCCGCATTATGTACAAGCAGAAGTTCCATGTGATTGGTATCATATTTAAGAGCCAAATTAAAAATTCGAACCAGAATTAGAGGCAGCAATAGACAATTCCACTTTAAACTAATCTTCCTATAAATACACCACAATGCGGAAAATATATAACATCAGTAATATTTTATAATTTCCTGATCATGGTCCGAACAAATCCAGCAACAAATGACACAAAAATATTTTACCTACATCAGTAACACAACAATATATCTTTAAAGGAAAAGGGATAATAACAGGAAAAAAGAGAACAGCAATAATAGATTGGCACCTCTGTTTTAATTGGAAGTAAAGAAGCAACTGAGTCAATGAACAGTAAATTACATCGACATCTCTCGAGCTTAAGATTAATAACACAAAGACCCTTGCTGCTTGCAAATTGCAAGTATACCCCCCGAGGTTGTTATTGTAATTTATATCGATACCTCATAAGGGGAAAAAAATTACACGAACACCCCCAAAAGAGGGAGGGGAACAAAAGAAAGGGAGCAAATGATAAAGCGACTACACATGTCAATATGGAATGGAACAGCAGCAAGAATGTTGAGTTAACCAAATTTAGCAGTTTGACACAAGCAATGGATGTATAAAGATGAATGAAAGAAAAATCAGATGAAAAGACATTAGAAATGCACCTCAAAAAGCTGGTTTATGTTGTCTGCTGTCTTCGCTGAAGTCTCAATAAAGAACATTCCATTCTTTTCGGCATGGTCAATCCCATCCTTCAGAAATAGGAAAAAAAATGTGTAACATATCACAAACAAAATATGTTACCACAAAAAATAGAAACTGATAAGGATACATCTGCTCACCTGAAATTGTACTTCTCGTTTTTCGTGGAGATCGGCCTTGTTACCAACCAAAGCCATGACTATTTCAGGACTTCCATGCTTTTGTAATTCCTAGAAATATGAAAGAAGCAATTGACAATAAAAAGAAATCATGGTGATTTTCTCATTGGTGGAGCAAGCACATAATAAAGCAACATTTATCCTAGACACTATGAACAAGCTCATGTTTCTGAACATCAGGGACTAGGAATGGACATTGGTTATGTTACGAGATCAATCAAACTGGCTACATGCAAATTTCCAAGAGCATATGATGATTTCTCATCAATGTTCATTTGCAAAAAATGGGGACACTGGCTATTGCATTGTGTGAAACTGAGGGAGCAACTATACTGATCTGTTTACCTTGACCCAATACTGTGCCTTAGCGAATGATTCAGGGCTAGTTATATCATACACGACAACTGCAACTGCAGCCCCTCGATAATACAATGGTGCCAGAGCTGCATACCTAAAAAATGGAATGAGCAAAGAAATTTTACAAAAATGAACATAGGCGAGTGAATTTTATGCTAAAAGAAAAGATAAATAACCTTTCTTGACCGGCAGTATCCCATATTTCAAATTTCACTGTGGTTGAATCTTGTAAGGCTATTGTCTGAGACAAGAAAGAGGCTCCAACCGTAACCTGAAATTAACTAATATTCAATAAAACATATAAGTTCAAAATCACGCGACTTGCATTATATTACATTATCAGTTACCTTAGATGTTGGATCAAATTGACCACGAACAAATCTAAGAACAATGCAGCTCTTCCCGACCCCAGAATCACCTAACAGCACCAACTGCAAAGATTATTGAAAGGGTACAAGATCAGATAATCCATTTTTCTTTTCTACGTTGTTTTGCTTTTTGTCTTTATTCAGGCTTCCTCACCCATAATCTATTTGTCAAACAAGTGAACATGGAGAAATATAAAATACATTTTAATTCCAGCTCTGTACTATATCACATAGTATAACATTTCCTTAACTATCAAGAAATTCTTAATCCTTACCTTAACGCGAAGATTTTTCGTATCAATCACCTCACCATTTTCCGGGTTTAAACCGACTGCTTGCCCAACGGTTTTATCTGCACCCGAAAAAAAAATAAGTAAAAGAATGAAAATCAATGTAAACCATCATCTCAACAAAGAACTAAAAAAAGCGCCAACTGAGCTCATTCGAGTAATGAACAAACCGAACACCGAAGTCAAGGGAGAATACGACTGCCAGAATCCGAAATTCAGCAATAAATTATGAAAAATCCGCAAATTTGGAAGAAAAGCAAGAAACGGATTTCGGTTTGGTAAGAAAATTCATAAACCCTAAGTGTCGAAATTCACCTGGAAGCGACGAGGAGCAACCCATGGAAGCAGCCGAAAATCGGTAGGAAACTCTGTTCTGTAGGTATTCGGTGCAATTACAAATAGTACACTTCAAGGTTCTACAATTTAATGTAAATAACTACTAAATCAGATCAAATGTGCGAGCAGAGAGAGAGACGTAAGGAAGGAGAGATATTCAGTTGGACGGTAGTGGCAGTTCGATTCGACAAAAAATAAAAGGTAAATTACAACGGAGTTTAAGATCTTGCAAATTATAATTTATTTGAGAAATTATTAATATTTTTTTAAGTAAAATAATTATTAATAATTAACTTAATTTATTTGACTTCGTTATGTTTTTATTTATTTTCTATAATGGACTAATCAAATATTTTTTTGAATTATAAATTATAATTAATGGGTACGGCCCAAGGAAGTCTGGTCTAAGAACAAGCAAGAAAGACTAAGGGCCTGTTTGGTTGTGTTTTCAATGAGATTTTTTCCACTTTTCACTATTTGGGTGGTTGGGATTTTGTTTGGTCAAGCCATTTTCATTGAGAATGCATTCCTATTTTAATTCTCAAATTTTTGAAATTATAGGTCACATGGGTTTGTCATACTTGTCTTATCTTGTCAACATGTCTTTTCTTGTTTCAAATCAATTAAAATTATTTCAAATGGCAAGACTCACTTTGATTATTTTATAATTTCACATATTCAATCAATTTGGTCATCTGTCACATCAAAAATACATATACCTATATTCAACATTCTCACACCTATATACCTACATTTGGAAACAACTAATCCAAACATATTCTCAGTTTTTGCACAAAAACCAATAAAGCATTTCTACCCATTTCCAAATGTTGGAAACTGAAAATGAAAATGAAAACACAACCAAACGGGCCCTAAGATTCCCTTTCATACATACGATAGCTCGGGTGGAGGAAGCCCGCTTAGCATAGTCCAATATTATGGCCTGAATACTGGATAATCGGCCCAACACCCGTATCCAAATCCCTCTTCAGAGCACACGTGGCCTGTACCTGGACCCTCCGCGTGTCCCTTTTGTCCAACGTGGATGACGTGTGTTAAGGGAGGTTCCCTCAAGATCTCGAATTCTTGAGTCACCTAGATTCTCTGTGGACCCCGAGTCCTCCTCAACCAAGGACAGTATCCTTCATCCATACAACGATCCTAATTGCAAGATTATTAAAAAAAATAGGCATGGATTATGGCTTATCTCAACCAACTCTATCCATTTACCCCAAAAATAGGTAGCACGTTGGGTTCCTTGATGAATAGGGGCACTCCACTATAAATAGAAGCTCTATCTCCATGCGGGGGCTACCATCAAAGGCTGCTTTCTAGCTATTACTTTGCTGCATTCATTCTACATTATCAAATACAACTTTTACTTCTACTTATATCATTACGCTTCATTCTCGGAGTACGTTTTCTTATTTCTAATTATTATTTCCTAATTTAATACTAACTTAAACGTCAGAGTGCTAACCCTTTGTTCTGCAGATCTTTTTCTTGCGAATCCTTTATTGTTCGATTTGGGCTCATTGCTCTAAGTCTAAGTCTGTTGCATCCATGCTAAAATTGCACGCACCAAGTGGCACCGTCTGTGGGAAGTTTTGAGTTAAATGCGTAAGTTATCATGGAAACCTTAGCAACGCTGCAAATAAACAGAACATTGTGGAAACTTCTGGCAGCAACCAGCCTCTACAAGTCGTAGTAGGATCTTCCTTCACTCCAATTGGTGGAGAATCAACTCTAGTTCTTCTCGCGCCCAGGCCGCCTCCTAAGATGGTGGACCCTATGGTTGATCCCCCAACGCATAGTACCACCTCAGACACTACCACTAGAGAAATTTTCCCAGCTCTATTGGGTGCTATCATCCCTGAAGAAGGAATAGAAGGGCCCGATGGAGGAAGATGCCTCATTGCCCAGAACCCAGCTGATCGAAGAACAGGGACCTCCTCCAGCAATTTTGAAAGAAGTCCCTCAACAATGACTAGCACATTTGGAATACCTCAAAAAGGGTCCCCTAGATGTACAACACAAAATTGCGGGAGCCCCGAAAGACGATCATAAAGGTATCCCCTTCACTGAAAGAGAATATGATGGGACGAATGATCCTCAAGGGCATCTCTCACGTTTTGAGAATGCTACCCTCTTGTATAGATATACGGATGGAATTAAATATCGCGTTCTTTGTTGCCACCTTTGCCAGAGCAGCACAGCAGTGGTTCAATCAATTGCCCGTGGGAGCAATAGGAAGTTTTTACGAATTTCGATCCCTTTTATTGCACTAGTTCGCCAACAGTCATAAGCTCCAAAAGATGGAACTCAAGTCTTCTATCGTACGTCAAAAAGACTACGAGCCATTGGAGGAGTACTTACAAAGGTTCAATGCTACCGCGATATCACATACAATGAGTACTCTGTGCTGATGATTGTATGATATTGATTGAGATAATGAGAGACGACAAAATCATTGAATATGATCTAGTTGGGCTAAGCGGGCCCCAAAGGAAATAATCAATAATTAAGAGAATTAAGTTTTAATGATGTATGAATCATGTTGTGGATGGTGTTTGATTTTGATATTGGTTTTACTTGAGTATTGACATTATTACCTTGTAATTTCATAAAATTGTGTGACGCCCCGTATTTAATTATATTACATATTATGCATCAGTTTTAACAAATTTATTTATGATACCTATGAAATTTAATATTTTTCACCTATTTTTTTAAAGGTTTACAAAAAGTTTATTTGAGTTAATGTGAGATGAAGAGGAAATTATATGAAACTTAATTACTTAATTGTAAAAGTTAGAAAGTCTCAAATTAACTAGGGAATAAATTATTAAATGTGATTCAAACATATTAAAATTTTAAGGGATTAAATTGAAATTTTTTAAACTTAGTAGCATTAAATTGTATAAGTTTAGAAGTTGAGGGCCAATTTATAATTCTAATAAAACGGTACATCATTTAAATTGACTTCAAAAACTCAAATTATTTTTGTCCATGTTATGTAAGTAGGGGGGTTGGGGTTGTTTGAAAATGTGATAATATTTGTGTGAGGTGTGATTTGATTAGACTAAGCAACCCCCCACCCCACCCCACCCCACCCCACCCCAGGTAGGGGACAATCCCACCTGATATAATGTTAGAGATAAAACCATGGGCCCTATTTCCTTGGCATAATCTAATATTTCTTGCCCTGCTCTTTCCTAACTTGAGTGTTGCCTACATGCCTATCTTGTCACTAGCTGGTTGTTAAATGAACGTTAAAATTAAGGGGTATTTATTATCTTTCAAACATTAATGAGATACGTTATAAAATATTGGGTAAATTACAACGACATTTCTTAAAGTTAAATATAATCACAAATACCCCCTCATTATATGAAAAATTATAAATACCCCCCTTTCGATATTTGATAAAATTATGTAATCTTTGGATGTAGGTATGAAATTGTCAACTTTGCTCTTACCGTAAGTATTTTAAAAAAAAATAAAATTAAAAAAAATTGAATGAGGTGGATGGAAGAATCTTAAAAATTAAAAAAAATCCACTTAGTTTATAAAAAATTAAAAAAATAAATAAAATCATAATTTTTAATGCACAATGGCATTTCGGCCAGTTCACCACAGAAAATGCATGAAAAGCTAACGGATTGGGCTAATAATTAAATGATAGTTAAAATCTTAAAGTACTAGTAATTTTTCAAACAATAAAAAAATATTTATAATTATATTAAATCTAATAGGATTGTTGCAAATTTTCTTTTGGGTAAATGTAAATTTAATTAATAAAACAAGATTAATATAGTGCCCAACTGATGGTTTCTTCCTCGACAGGACAAGGGATACGCCATAATCTATATAACGCACATGAACTAATAGAACGAAATAAATTAATACTGATAATTTTCTGTCTAATATCTTCTATAATAATGGTGGCTATGATATTCGGTGGTTGCTCCATATGCTCAAACCATCTCAAATTTCTTTCCCTCTAAACGTGGTAAATACAAACAGTCAGGATTATTGCAATTTACCGTAGAATGTTCTGAAAAAGTTTATAAATTCAAACAAACGCCTTAAAAATCAGATCCAGCAAATCAGGAGATATGATCGATAATAGTGAAGTCGGTGATTTCACTATGCATCTGTCTTGAAATCAATACTGAAAAGTGGACCATGAGATAACGCTTTGATTAGACTAACCCACTCTAAAGCAATAAGCTTCAAAACAACAGATATTGGGACCTAATTAAAATTGAATGAAAACTTCATTTTTGGAGCTTAGCTATTAATATATATACTCTGCAAACGGACCTTAATTTCCACCACACTTTTTGTTAAAGATGGAAAAGAAGGGGAAAAGTATTATTTTAGTTCGTTAATTATATCTAATTTTAATTTTAATTTGATAATTATGTTCATTTTTGTTTAGATCCAGTAACTTACGAAATTGCTTACTTTTAGTCCCCTGGCAGATTTTCGAATAATTTTATCCCTAAGCAACTTTTCAAAGGCAGTTTTAGTTCATATGCACTTATAGGGGTAAAATTGTCCGAAAATCTATCAGATGACTAAAAGTAAGCAATTTCGTAACCTAAACAAAAATGGACATAGTTATCGGACTAAAATTAAAATTAGGCATACTTAATGGACTAAGTAATATTTTTTCCGGAAAAGAAGTACGTACAAGTTTTGTCATTGCCCCTTTTCAACTATACTAACTTATGAGGCTGTTTGGCTCGATTTTATTAAAAGACGAATTAATTATATTTAAACCCCTCTTAAAATGTAAAATTATATTTTTTCTCAAAAAAGTATTAAAATAACATTTACACGCCATCTGAAGATTCACAATTTTAGATTTGAGCCCATTAAATTATGATTTCGACGAAAAATGCTGAGATTAATATTATTTTTAGATAAATTTTTAATTTTATCCCTCATATAATACTTTGATTTAATAATTTTGTACTTATAAGAGAAAGAATGTAATAATGATAATCTCATTCCATATATATGTATATATTACATTTATCCCTTTTATAAGTACAAAAAAGTATACATGATTAAATGAGAGGTACAATTGAAAATTTATTATTGACGTTAGTATTTTTCGTTCAAACTCGTCGGTTGGGTATAAACGAAAAACTTTCAAAGAGAGTGTAAATATTGAAAAAACTTAAATACTTTTCTACTTAAATATTGAAAACTAATGAAAGGAAAAGGCTTGCAATAGTTTTTATTTTTGTTATGATGATAAATTATAAATTTAGTTATAATAAAAAAAATTTAAAAAATAAAAGTAAAATAATAGCTGCCTATTATTAAAACCATGAAATAAGCCCATGATTTTGAAAACTCAACTTGAATGGAAGAAAATAACCTTATACCTTACATATAACATATTTGGCCACTTTAAATTTAAAATTTAAATATATTGAATAATATATTTTCTATTTTATTAATTAAATAGTAGTGCAATATTCTACCAATAAAAATATATTATCAATATTAGAAATAATAAAATAAAAATGTATTTCAATTTTGAAAGAAAGAAATCAAATTAAGGAATAAATTAACATCAAATTTGAGCCCACATTAATACTAATTAAATCATGTAATTTAAAAAATAAAGATATTATTTGTATTAGGTATATATAAGCAAAAGGCAATACTTTAAATTATCAATTCATTCGATCCTTTGGTATAATTTAATTGTGGGGTCTTTTGTGGCTGCACTAAAATTGAATATCTTTTATTATTTAAGGTTTTTATAATGAAAAATTTTATTTTTAATATGAATAATATATTATTTTAATTTTGTTCATTCGGATTAAAATTTTAAAATTAGGAGATGTTTGAATTTTTCAATAGAATAATAGGATTTTTTACACCACATTCATAGTATAGGCAAAAAATGAATTTAATTTTTTATAATATAACAAAAAATTAAAAATAATATCAATTTAATTTTACCCATTTCTATTTCTAATTCATTATATTAATTTATCTTATTATAACTTATCATAATTAAATAAATATAAATAATACAATATTTTGTAATTTTTATAGTTTAAAGTAATAATGCTTGTCATTATCATACGACTTGAAGTCAAGAGGTACAAAAGATGGGACCCACAATTCACACGAGGTGAGAATCCAGGCGGTGAATTTTAGGTACAGCGTGAATATCCGCGCCCCGTTCGTACGACGTCGTCATGCACGCTTTCCCAAGGATCTCGCGGTCGGCTCACGCCACTCCACGTCACTCTCTCTCCTCCCCATGCACTTTCTTTAATTTGAATTAGAATATTTCAGGAATCCTAGAAAGTGATAGCGAATATTATATTTTTGAGATAATTATACTTTTTTTCTATGAGATATTATATAATTATTTTTAAACTTTTTGTAGTTTAAAGAAGTACATGATGTATTCTTGAGATTTATTTTTGTCTAATAAATAAATTTCTACGTTAGTCAAGATTTACTGAATTTATTGATATTAATAAAAAAAAATAAAAATTAATATTTATCATCGATTGATTTATTACAGGTCAAACAATTTTTATTGTTTAAATTATCCATGTAATGGTGAAGATGAATCTCTTCACGTGCATTAACATATCAACAGGTATGAAGATAATTTGATCATAAAAAACTTATCTGACCTGCAATAACTTAGTAATAAGTCAACTGGGGCTAAATATAATTTTTTTTTTATTTTTTTGTTAGTATCAACAAATTCAGTGAATTTTGACTAATACAGATACTTATTTATTAGATGTAAGCAAATCTCAATAATACTAGATGTAATTTTTTAAACCATAAGCATAATATTTGGTCCCAATTTTGTTTCATCTTCGAGATGGGCCAAAACATGGACAATATTTGCCTTAATTTATTTTGAAAATTTTGGTGGTGTTTTGAGATGTTTTGAAACAACGCTTCATTAGTTTTTTTATCAAAATAAATCTACACTAATTATGTGCCCTACAATTAAAAAAATTATACATATATATAAAAAAAACATGATTTGACAATAAATAGTAGTTTTTATCTGCTATTAAATAAAATCAAGCATAGTATCCTTATTTTATATTATCTCCAAAAATAAATTCAAACATACACAGTATCTCTAAACATACTTATTTATCTTTGTTTTTCTCTCTCTATCTCCACAAAATACATCAAAATAAGTTAAAAATGAAACCAAACATAATGAAGGAGTCTAGATATAATTACAGCAAAATTCGGAGGAGGGGAGGTTTAATTATCCTTATATTTTTTTTTTATTTTGATTTTATGCCTTTTATGGAAGAGGAGGAATTTCAAGAGCCCCATAAAAACCCTTTTTTATATTAAAATAAAAAATATCTCTTTAAAATTCCAATATATTTTTGTTCCAATTTCAAGTAAATTGAATATTAATATTTTTATATTTTTGCATAATTACTTGAAAATTAACTAAGTGGATAATATATAGAATATTTTCAATTGTAGTTTATTTTAATAAAAATAGTTAGTTTTTTAATATTTCTCTAATTAAAATTTATTTGTTCGATATTGTTCTTATTATAAAAATAATATTAATTTAAAAATTAACTACGATCGATATTTGTAGTTCTGAAAAAATAGGATAAATTACATTTATATTGCTGTCAAAATATACAAATATTTAACGTCTATGATAAAATTACAGTTATACCGTATTCAACGACAAAACTTAAACAAGTATCATCTGAAAAGTATTAGTCACCATCCCACACCAGCCTAACTATAATTTTATAGAAAAATAAAAAATACTTATGTAATTTTATTTAATTTTTGAGTTGCAAGGTTATATATATATACAGGGTGAATAGTAATTTATCCCCATGTGATATTGAAAATGAGCACATTACCCCCTCTATATAAAAAATATAACAATTTATCCCGCCCCATACTTTTAAAAACGGAGCAATTTACCTCCTTATACAGAGAGGTAAAAAATCATACGGGGTTAATTGTTGTATTTAAAAGAATATAAAGATATAAATCGCTATTTATTTTTCATAAAAAGATAATTTACTTATTTGCGATATCATTGTTTGCATTTTTGCCTACATATATATATATATAAGTCCAGCCAATCTAATACAAGAAAACATGTGAAGTACAAAGGAAATGGGAAACAGCTAAGTGTACTTTGAATGTCCAATTCTATGCCTGCATCAATATATAACTATATACTATTTATTGCCTCATTTCCTACTTTTATATTTATCTGAATTTTCACCAGAAAATGAAAAAAATATAACCCCCTTTAATCATTTTTAGAGTGAATTTTTTGAATATTTGTCATAATTATAAATAATTTTTTAATATTTAAAAACTTATAAATATCTTTTAAAATTAATGTCGTCTGACAAATACGTACCCTCGCTATTCTATTGTAGAAGGATATTTGTTAGAGGGATGTGTAATTATGACAAATTTTAAAAGAGTTCGTTGTAATATATACTTATTTTTATCTAGAAAATTAATATATTTGATAAAACCGTTCTGAAATTTATAAAAGAATTTTTATAAATATATTGGATAATTTTATATCATAAAAAAAATTTAAATTCTATAATTCCCGGTCCGAATTCTTTTGATATAGAGCTATTTAAAATTCTTTTTTAATTTAAATTTGTCAAGACACATGTGATGTAAGGGTAAATTTGTAGTTTTATAAATGATATAAGATCTTATTTTTAAATTTGCAAAAAATATTTTATTTAAAGCAATTATGGACATAAACTCAACAAAAGCAAAACTTAATGTTAAGTTGTTTGAAACTTAATTAATTATCTATCTTTTATAATTCAAGAAAGAATCCCATTTTAATGCCTAATTAGTGTAATAAATAATTAATTATATGCATTACTTTTTCTAATTTAAATACATTTAATTATGTCATTAATTATGTAACTAATTAGTTACCAAATTAATCATCATTTCATATATAAATAGATGCAAATTCCCATCAATTAATATAGAAAAAAAAATATTAATCCAAAGCAGATAAATATTCACACTTAAAAAATTAACATAAATTCCAATATAAAGATTTCATTTCAATATTTGGAATTTCTTAATTAATGCAATACATACAAATTAAATATTGCCAGTAAAAATGTCGAAAATGGGCTCATCAATCTACCTAATTACGTGTGTGTACAAAGTAAAATTAAATACCTATATATATATGTGACCATGAAACTATACATTTTTTGAAAAGTTAAAAAAAAAAAATAATTAAGAAAAAGAAAAAAAAGAGACTAATTACTAATTAAGGTTCACTATTAATATTTAAAAAAAGAAATATTAATTAATAATAATTAATTGATAAATAAATCATCAAGAATCGTTGTAATCTTGCCAGCAAATCAGCATGACGACACAGCGGCGGAGGATGTAGAACCTGGCCCTCTGCTCCTTCACCAGACGGCCGCATCGCCGCCCGAACGATCTCATTGGGTCTCCCACGTGCTTCTCACAGAAGCTGCTCTTTTCTTCTTCTTGTTCTTTCATGGCGGCGGAGATCGGTGGTGGTGGTGGTGGGCTAAGGCCGCGGCGGCGGTGGTGGTTGGAGGTGGGTAGAGTGGTGGCTGGTGGTGTTGCAGGTGGATGATGCTTAGTTAGTGTGTGAGTGTGTGTGAGGACTTCGGGAGTGTTGTATATATATGACTAGGAATTCAAGATTCACCTAAAGAAAATTTATATAATTTTATTCCCTATTGAATTAGTAAATAATTTTTTAATTGTATTTAAATAAAAATAAATTAAAAAACTTAGATTATTTATCATAAAATATTTTTATTTTTTTATGATTTTTTGGGAGTATTTGCAAAAAAAAAATTATTTTTGTAGAAAAAATTAAAAGATGTAGCAAAATCATAAGTGTATAGCGTGCACTTATAAAAAAGTGAAAAATAAATAAAAGTTAAACTGGATAGTGTTTAAAAAAAACTACTTTTAAAATAAATTAAACTTAATTGGTTATAAACCATTTTGTCCCCATTTGTTAAAATGATATATATTTGCTTATATTTGTACTCGTTGTTTGTCAACAATAATTATTTTAAATATATAATTTTAAAATTAAGTTAAAAATAGTAAAATTGAATTAAAATTATTATGATCGGAATAAAATAATAAAAATAAATTTAAATTTATTTTTTTTTTAAAAAAAAAAACAAAGCAGTTAGAAGTACCCTAAGCCTAAAAACAATTTTAGAAGTAGAAACTATTGTTCAAAATACTTTAAAAGTATTTTCTAGAATTATAAACTAAAAAATACTTTGTCGAAACTCGAAACTCGCACAAGCACTCCATTGGTCAAAACAAATACTTTAGCTATATTTGCAAACGCAACTATCGATAATTATTAAGCAGACGTGATAAATGATTATTTACTATATTAATTAATGCTACATCTTTTGTAGTGATTTTTTTTCCAAAAAAAAAAAAATTAGAGGAAGAAAAAACAATTGATTTTGAAAAAGTGACTATGACGTTTGTATTTAGCATTTTAAAGAATGCGTTGAGTTGAAATCTGTAGTTTTTAACTCCATCTCAATTATTTTTCATCAAATTACATTTGAATTTATCTAAGTTTTTGGAAAGTGTCACAAGAAAAATATATTATTGTAGATAAGTTACAAATTTAAACCCATTCTTAAGATTAAATTAAAATATTATCTAATACACATAATGGTAGTGTTAAAAATTATAAATTATAACCTTTTTTTCAAAATGTGATTTTGGTGGAATTTAATTAATCTCAAAATTAATTATTCAAAAGTGAGCCAAATACTATAAGAAATTGTATTTGCAATTGATATTATTACATTTTGGAAAAACGTATATATAGATATATATATTTGGGTAAATGTAAGTTTTATAAATGTGTAAAAAAAGATAAAATACAACAGTGCTCATGAGTTCGATTCTCACCCGACAGGCCAAGGGATACGCCAAAGTTTATATAGTGCACTAGTACTAACGGACTGGGTTAAAAAAATGCTAAGTATACGTAGTCTGACATCCTCCACAATAAAACTAGCTAACACGGTCGGATTTATCTCAGTATGGTCAAAGCGTCTAGTATTGTGTTCCCTTCATATGTGGTAAACACAAGATCCCAACAGTGCGCGATATGCCATATTAATGATATGTTTTTCCCTCCATTTTCTGACGGCGCATGTAATATCAGTTGCCCAATCTCTATTGGGCCACGTGAATCGTACTATCCAACGAATGGCAGCTAGGCAGCGATGGCTATAGTAGCAGCGGAAGGACAAGTGCGTGTGTGTCTCCATCGCATCCTCATCACATAAAACACAGATGCCGAGGTGAGATAGCCATAGTTTGTCTGTAGTAGGGAGCTTCTCCAAAATACCTAGCCAAAGGATGAACATGTGTCGAGGTATTTTCAAAGAACCCAAAAGTAGTGAAGACCAGCCTACTTTCGATCCGGGAGGGTCAAACAGGCGATACAGATCTTGGGTTGAGGGTGTCCCACTCGAAAATCACTAGATAATCCGGTCACTACCACCATGAATCAATGGTAGCGTGTCAACAATCTCCAAGAACTCCATGCCCGTGCTGGGAGGCCACTGTCACTGTCCGTCTACTGTCACAGAGTTCAACATGACGGATTCCTGCAGTCCCAGGATGCGCGGCCCCCGTGAGAATCTCTCAATGAGGAGGCTAAGGTGGTGCCATGGGTCCTTCCATAAATAAAAGTCGCTCCCATCGCCGATATGGTACTCCACCATCGGACGAAGCCATGGCCTGAGACGGAGTATCTTCCTTCAACCCCATGAGCCCCTATGTTCTGGAATAGTCCAGATAGAGGTATCACGTAGTCTCCCTTGGTAATTGGTATAACCAGTCCAGACATCACATAACTTCTTGCACATAAGGGCACAATTCAATGTGCCAATATCCCCCAATCCTAGTCCTCCATCCATCACCGATTTACAAACTTCTGGCCAGGCCACTTTGGGATAACCACTATTCCCCGTACCCTTCCATAGGAACTTCCATAATCTCTTTTCAATTTGTTTATGACTCCTTTTAGCAGGATAAATGACGATACCCAATAAACACTCAATGAAGTGAGCACAGATTTGATAATTTGTACCCTTCCTGCATACGATAAAGACAATCCCTCCCAACCAATAATACGAGCATCAATCTTTTGTAATAAAGGTTGACAGTTAGAAATAGAAAGGCGCGATGAGATCAAGGGGAGTCCTAAGGAAAAACATATTTGATTTGTTGTTTTCAACCCCCCCCCCCAATTTTTTCCCTCTCATCATTAATTATTTGAAATAATTCGTATAATAATTGAATAGATGATTTAAATTGAAGGTTAAACACCCCATTTAATTTTATTTTTTGGGAATAAAAATATTTTATTCAAAATTAGTTTTACATAAATATTTTAAAATAATATTCCCTTATAGATGAGTTATGTCTATACATAAATACAAATTAACTTCAAAATTTAAAATAGATGGAAGTTAATACCTTTTTATTGTTTAAAAACATACAAATACTCTTTTGATAATAAATGTCGTATAACGAGCCTGTTTCAGCATCTTTTTATTCAATTTTTGTAGTTGAATTATTCAAAGTACCATTTTGAATTATGAATTATAATTCTATATACTTTTAAAAATTTTACAAAAATATTTTTATAAACTAATATTCTCAAAGGATTAGTTACTTACCCGCACTCAGATAATGTAGTTGAAAAAGAAACAGCAAGGATAAAGGAATTTTTACCTCATCGTCTAAGGACTACATAATTATTTTTCATTTGAAGGGAGTATTTATAAATTTTTAAACAACGAGGGGATATTTATAGTTATGTCAAATCTCAAGAAAGATTACTGTTGTTTACCCTAATTAAAAATCCAAGAAGATAAATTCTGCCGAAAAAAATAAAATAACAAAAATTGTACCTGAAGCATGGAGTATGTCATACATTTATAGATATGGTTGAATTATAATTTTACGCAAATCATTTATGCAATATTTGGATCAGATGGTTTCGATGAACCCTTACATACTCGGGTGTGTAATGGATATATGATCTTTTAAAGAAAAAAATTATAATTTTAGTCCTATAATTTAAGATGAGTGACATTTTTTATCCTATACAAATTGATTTTTGTAATTTAGTCTTATAACTTTATAATTTTGATTATTTTAATTTGTTTTAAGCTAATTTGAATTGACAATTGCATGTGACTTGCATATGACTAAACTAAATTGTAATTTTAGTCCTATAAATTAATTTATGCAGGATAAAAAAATGTCAACTCACCTAAGTTACAGGACTAAAATCCCGATACCTGCTAATTTAAATTGTTTAATATAATTTGATTATGTGCAAGTCACGTGTCATTTTTTGGCCAAAATAGCCAGAAAAAGGATTAAAAAATTAAAGTTACAAGACCAAGATATAAAAATCAATCCGTGCAAACCCAAAATGCCGTATCTCATAAATTATAGGACTAAAATTTCCTTTTTTTTCCCCTTTGAAGGTATTAAAAAAAATTATATGTACTCCATGGTATTTTAGTCATTTTGAAATACTTAGGTGTGGGCCCCTGCACCATATCTATGTATGCTATTTAGTATGTGTAATGGCGTTAGAGTAATCACTTTGGTTGACAAGAGAATATTGACCAAAATATCCTCAGGAATATTTATATCTACACAAAATAACCATTTCTTTAAATTTTTCTATTCATGATACTTACTTCATGTATATTTAAAATTAATAAAAATTGTTTAAGACAATACCAATTATGATTAATTATTTTTTCTATTTTTCTTCTCTCTCATATTTAATAATAAATACTTGAACTATGCACGTGCACCGAGAATGCCCCGATAGCTAAGTATAATATTGCTTTGAAGCTTAATTAATATATATATATAATCATATTGAGTCTAATTTATACTAATATAGAAAGAAAATACACTTTCCACTCATATATATTGATTTATAATATCATTATATTAAAATTTTATTTTATCGATAGTATCTTTTTCTTAAAGATGTTATATTAATTTATATATTTTATTTTTATTTATAATTTATTTTAAAATATAAAAAATTATTTATTATATACATACAAATACAAGGTACAACACCTGCTAATTTAACAAGATAAAAAGGTCCACGGCAATTAAGATGGTAGTTTGTGGGTACAATATTGGAGGCATGGGGTACAAGTAGCTTGTCTAATCCCACACCTGATAACTTGGTGATAAGATTCTGATCTCTCTAATCCCCTCGTCCTTTGTCTTCCTTTTTCCACTCATTTTCAAGTTGGCCTTACAACACTGATTTTCCTTAGTCAAATCAACACTTATTGTACCACCCCACGGCCTACGCTGCCGTCGGGTGATAATTAGATTGAATATTAATGAAAATTACATTTATTCAAAAAAAAAAAAGATTAAATATTGTTACACTGATAATATATATTTGAATTTTTGTTAAATTATATTTTAATGCAGTCTGAATTGTTAGAGCTTCGAGTTTTGACAAACTTATGGTACATGGTGTCTTTGTGGATTTGTTAAAGAGATCACGATGGTTGCACAAATTTAGAAACAATTATTATTGATTGTGGTTTTATTGTAAATTTAATTCGAAAAAAATTGTAATTTTAATCTTGTAAGTATATGGGGATGGAAATTTGATTCTGTTGAAGTCTATTTCGATAATTTGATACTGTAATTAAAAAAAAAAAATTAAGACAATTCTGACAAAAAATTCATTAACCGAAAAAGTGCATATGTTTTGCAAGTGCCCCCTTAATTTGGAATTTTTAGATCATTTTATGAATTTTCAGCCAAAATTGTCGTCAAATTGCCAATTTTATTTAATTTTAGAATCGAATTATCAATATTAAGTCAATAGGATCAAAATTACCACTCTATATTTATAAGACTAAAATTATAATTTTTCGTTCAGTTATAGGGAAAAGACCGTTGCAGACCCTAAAGGTTAGAGTTTTGATTCTTGACAAACTTACCAAGTAGTGTTTTTTTTTTTTTCTCTTTGTTGCGCTTTTGTTAAGTTTATTATGTAAAGACAAATTTAGACGTGATCTTTTTTGATTGATTGTAAATTTTTTTTATTCAGATCAAATTCAGTTGAAAATTGGATTAAAATCACATAATAAATGTAATACACATAATCATATGATTGAACAATTCAGAAATCAAATATAATTATTTTAAATTTAATCAGGTCTGATCTAATCTAAATTTCTTTAATAGATCACATGGCGTAATTCCTAAAAAAATAAAAATAAAAAATGGAAAATATGAACATGAATTGTGTGTTTGTTTTTCACGTGTATTAGCCGTGGGATTGGATCTGGATCTGCCGACCAGATAGTCAAAGCCCAAAGGCATTCTAGTCCTCTGCATCATTAATGTTGAGTTCAATTATGTACTTCTTGGATCTGATGAACCTCAAATCCAACTTCTATAATTGAAGTTTGCTTGGAATTATGTTCCCACATCGAACTCGTGTACAATCACCATTTGTATACCCATAAATTATAACCACCTCTCATCAAATTTTGTATAAATATAAATACTTTTTATCGTTTAAAATATTATAAATATTTTATAATATTTGATGAAATTATATAATTATTAGATGGTGGTCTAAAATTATCGACTTTATTCTTACTATATATATTTTTTGTATTTAAAAATAATGAAAAATTATAAAAAATGTTCAATTACAATGTGCTCTTATGAAATTCTTCATAATTACAAATACACTTTTGTTGTTTGAAAAATTATAAATACCCCTTAAAACAACAATCGTTTAACAAATAATCCATCGTGGCAACCAATTGTAGAGGGGTGTTTATTAGAGGGTTGTTAATCTCAAGTGGGTATTTATAATTTTCAAACAACAAATGAGTATTTATAGTTATGAAAAATTTCAAAGGATCCTGTTGTGATTCACCAAAAAGATGGACAAGATGGATCGAAAAAATTTTAAAATCGTAAAAGAAATTGTCCGCTCAATCCATAAATTTTTTTTAATTTTTTAAAAGTAAAATTATAATTTATAGTACAAGGACATTCTAGTCAGTACACTATAAAAATGGATGGAACCTAATGAAAACTAATAAATCGAGCTAATTTGCAAAATTTTGCTATGAATCTTTGTCCGTGGTAAATTTTCGTTGCAAGGTATATTGCTAAAAGATTTGACTTTTCATATTTTGTAACGACTTTTGCAACGGTATATTGAGGTAAAGTTGATGACAATTTCGTTGCAAAATTATTTTTTATTTGCAAAGATATTTGCATGGAAAGTCATTGCAATATTGCAACACCTTTTTTCTAATAACAATTTGTTGCAAATGTTGCAACGAAATAGTTTAATACAATCTGTTGAAAAAAAAGTTCGTTTATAACAACATTTGCAATAGAAGCCGTTGCAATATTGCAACGCATTTTTTGCAACGACACTCCATTATAAATTTTGCAACGGAATATTTTACTATAATCCAGTGCAAAATTATTTCCGTTTACAACGACATTTCTAATGGAAACCTTTGCAAAATTACAGTGAATTTTTCTAACAACATTCTATTACAATCTTTTTTTTCTTTGCGACAACAAAAGTCCTCGTAATTTTTTTTCACAAATTTGAAATTTAATATTTAATAATTAAAATTATATTCGATTTGACTCTAAAAATCTATAAATTCAACCATGACAAAATATTCAAGCAAAACTACATATAATAAAGATAATTCAACACAAATCACAAAATAAAAGCATTAAATTTCAAAGTATTTGTAATTAAAAAGGAGAATCATATTCATTTTCACAGCCTACTAAAGTGGTTGGTCTTTTGTTAGTCCACTCCTTTGACAACTCCATTTGATGTTTATGTTGGTAGCATTTATTTATTTATAAGGGTAAAAAAGTAATTTTTTTCATGCAAGTCATACAATAAACACATATACCTTACCACACTACATAATTTTTAACACCACTATAAATACTTAAAATATTATTTTTTAAAGGAGACTATTCATCGATTTGATCTCTCACATGTATAAAAAAACTCTCTCAAAATCGACATTGATTTCACCTAGTGTGCAATTGTGTCGTGGGCAAAATCTCCGTTTTATCCTTTTGTAAAATCACAACCACATCATTGGCGCCGTCTGTGGAAAAATTTTGCCTCGATACTGAGAATGCAAACTAGGTCTCGGGCTCGTGATGTCCAAGATTCGGAGATGATCAGTGAAACTCAAGTGAATGGGGCGGAACAAGACCCGCCTCGCAAATAGTTGCCACCTCAGGATGTCAACTCCCCTACCTTATGAACAAGCCCCCCTCAATTGGGAGATCCCCCTACTACGTCGACAATCGCCACTCGGAACACTCACCCCGGAATGTTCTACACCAAGAACCGATGGTCCAACTGACACAAGAGTCTTTGTTGGCCCTAATTCGCGATGCAAGCCGTGGTCAAATTTATAGCACAACAAACTGTGAACTCGCCCCTCCTTTCCCTTGCAGAAGTCGAGAATTATCCTCAGCTCCCGAGGAGGAGGAACAGAGGATGGAGGAAGTGATCAGCAGAATCTCGACCTGAGGTTCCACGGACCCAAGACCAAAACCCCCATAGTCGAAAATCATTAGCTCCTCCACTCCCTAGGGGAGCTGAGGATCCTTATTTTCCATGGGTCGTCGCCCCTCCTCGACGAAGCCCTTTCTCCCTCGCAATTTTAGCCAAAGCACTTACAGCGGGCGTCAAAGTAACGAATCTGTTAGAATATGATGGAATAGGAGACCCGCAAGAACACTTAGACAAATTTTATGCTAAAAGCGATTGCTACGAATTGAGTGACCCCGCCTATTGCAAGGTCTTTCGAATTACGTCCTTGAAACATGCTTTGGCATGATTCAACAAACTGCCGGTTGGAACCATCACCAGTCTCGAGCAGTTGACTCAACGTTTTTTGCATTGCTTCTCCATGAACAAAAAAGTCTAAAAAACGGCTGCATATTTTTTCACCATTCACCAGAGAGAAAATGAGCCTTTAAGAGATTACGTTCAAAGGTTTGTGGAGGCAGTGCACGGGGTGCCGCATGTCAATCACAAGTTATTGGCCAGCATAATTCAACAAAATTTGCTACTAGTAATATTCAAAGAATCTATAGCCGGAAAGCCCCCTAGCTCTCTAGAAGACTTTCTCATGTGATCACAAAAATATATTAGAATTGACGAGTTCAATGTTTTGGATACTTCCTTGTCGTCAAGAGGAAAGGTCAAGAAGAGGAAAAAGAATCGAGAAAGAAGGAGGAGCACAAACATCTACCTCCAACGGGGTTCGCGCACTACACCCCCTTGAATGCATCTAGGGGGAAGATATTAGTTGTGGCGGAACAATAAGGGCTAATCAGTTAATGGACGACAAAGATGAAAGATAATCCCATGACACTCAAACCCGATAAGTATTGTTGTTTTCACCGGGACAGGGGGCACAACACGGAGGAATGAGGCAAAAATCGTCATTGCCCTATAGGCAAAAGTCGCTATTGTCCCGGGACCCCATAGACGGAACTTCATTGAGATCCTCGTCAATAATATTGTCCCGAAAACTTTACATCCTTATGAAGTTGGTGAAAGACTGACTCCCGATCATGAAATATCCTTTGAGGCAATATCCCTTTATAAAAAATCCTTTGAGGCAATGCCCCCTCATAAAAAATATTGGACTCGAAAAATCCCCCCCCCCCCCCTGCTTTCGAAGTTGGTAAAAACCCAACTTTGGGGCATGAGCAAAAACGTCTCTTGAGGCAACATCCAACAAAAATAAGTTGTAAGAGAACAAAACAATAACTGAATAAGTGCAGTGACTACATTTATGAATATGGAATATTGTCGAGTTTAAAGCCAAAATATCCGACCAGGTGAGTCGGGAAAAATTTACCCCAAGTATAAAATACCGTTGAGTTAACGTCAAAATATCCGACTAAGTGAGTCGAAGAAATTCAACCTAAACACTAAATGTCGAATTACATACCAAAATTTTTGATCATATTAGTCGTGAAAAATCACCCAAGAGGCAATATCTGTATAAAAAAAAATGCACCGGTCCACCTTCTCCAAGGTCTTGGGGGGCTTCGTCACCACATGTAAGAGTTGTGACGGGGAGCTTTATCTCTTGAAGACGACGTCAAAATCCCTAAAAATACATGAAAGAACTCTGAATAACCTTTACTAATAGAGAGTGAAGAGTAAAAAAAATTAAAATCCTTTTGACCTGGGTTTAAAACCCAGAGATTGCGACATTGTGTGCCTCCTTACAAAGTGCATGGAGCGCTAACCGTTGCACTCGAGCCATCTACCTCGAGCACGAGCAGGCAGGCCCTGGACTCGAGTTACACTCAATCGAACTTACCTCCTCTCTACCATCTGACCCAACAATTTGGGCCACTTTCAACGATAATATTGTGTTTCTGTAACACATCTTGGGCCCATTAACTGTTAAATATTAACCCAAATAGTTATTCAAGCTAAATCAAGGCTTTAAATACTTCTTGTGTCTTCTTACTCTCAAATGAGTTACTAGATTATTTAGTAACTCATTTGAGAGTGAGGGGCTATATGATGTATATGTTAGTATGTATTTATTTTCTTATAAGGATAAAAAAGTAATTTTTTTTATATGCAAGTCATACAATAAATACAAACAACTTATCATACTATATAATTTTTAACACCACTATAAATACTCAAAATATTATTTTCTAAAGAGAACTATTCATTGATTTGATCTCTCACAAGTATAAAAAAATTCTTTCTCAAAATCGGCATTAATTTCACTTGGTACACAATCCTATCGCACGCAAAATCTCCGTTTCATCCCTTCGTAAAATCACAACCACATCACCATCGAAACTTCATCAGACATCCAAGAAGCTCTCCTATTTTTCATCTTATTTAGTGGTGGTTTATCTAATCGTACGAAATTTTTTTTTTGTCTTATTTTAGTTTTTACGTACATAAATTATTTCTACACTATTTCTGTTATTTTACTTATTAAAACTCAAAAAAATAAATAGAAAGTATAATTATTATTTTCAATATTTAATTTTTTTTAACTATTTTATATATTTTGAACAAAATATTTGATTTACCGAATATCGACCCTAAATACATAAAAAATGAATAATTATCGAAATTGAACCGATTTGGTTGGTTTCGGTAATTTAAATTAGTAATATAACATAATTAAACTTTATTTTAAACTTCTCAATTAAAAGATATAAGCAATAAATTTTGTGACATTAGCAATTCTGATAATGATTAATTACTATAATTAAAAATAAAAAATATGGCAAACACTAAGTTAATTATGTTTGAGTAACAATTTTTGTAAGTGAGGTCAAAATATTAACCGTATTAACGTCAGATGTTGATACCTAAGACTAGTGAAACCCAGGTGGCCTTGGGCTAGGCTATTCTTTTCTTTTTAATAATGTATGATATATAATTTATATTTTATTCTTTTAAATTGATTATTTTAATAATTTATTTTATAGTTTTGAAAATCTATTTTTTTTATCCTTCTTATTCTATTTCTAGATTTTATTATATTAATTTATTAATATGCTTTTTTTTTCGAAGTTTGATTTAAGTCCTTTCTGGATTTGTTATTATTTGAATATATTATTGTAAGTTTTTTAGTCAAATTATTATTTAAATTCATCATATAATTTTAACTATTTTTTTTTTGTAGTTATAAATTCTTGTACGATCTAATGTATTATTTATTTATTTCATAAAACAACAAAAAAGTTAAGTAATTGTTCAAAAGAACACACCAATTTCGTCTAAGAAAAAGGGAAGACACATCAGCCCTAGTTTGAGCTTGGTCTGGATGTCAAACATGCCGATCCACGAGCCAGACTTGAGTTTAAAAATGGAATCAATTGTAAACAGTAGTAGGTTGATCTTGGACCGAACGTTTTTGGGTTGGTCTTGGCGGTCTAGAATTGACCCGATCCACTATGCATTTTGAGTCGATATATTTTTAGGGATTATTGATAATTTGTATAAAACTTAAATAACTTCAAAATAGGCATGCATGTTACTAGTTCGGTATCTCTCTCTCTCTCAAAAAAAAAAAAAACAAAAATCTATTCTCGTATTCAATCACAAAGATTTGATCAAGAAGATGGTTGAAAAAACATCTTACTACAAGAAATCAGATTACTTTCTATATTATAAATTATCACAATTTAAAAATTATGATAATTTAATATTATTTATGATGATTAAATAAGCTTAATGGAAAAATTTAAGTTTTGACAATAATTAATTAATATATCCCATAATTTAATTATGACTAATATTGATATTGCTTGTAAAAACAATAGATAGTTGTGATTTTCACTTAATTATGACACAAAGCCATAAATATTTACAAAAATCCTTAACGTAAATAGATGTGCCACTCAAAATAATGTATATATTAAAAAAAATAATAAATTATATTAACATTTCCTGGAATTTTAAAAAATTACAGCTACACAATCTAATGTTATAATTGTAAGTATAAAATTTGCACCGATACTTTTAAAATATATTACACTAATTGCATAGAATATGAATGTTATTTACCAAAAAAAAAATACAACACATTCAAACCCCTTAGCAAGAAACATATATAATGTGACATGAGTTTAGATTACATAGAATAGCCAAGACATCATGGTACAATTGCCAAGTATATATATACCTTTTTGTGTAACCTTTCTATATAACACCCAAAAAGAGAAAAACAAAAGAAAAGCTAAACAACAAAGACAAACAATAAAACCCTATAATTAATTAAAAATACACATAAAACCTTACATTTTCTATGAAAATGTCCCCATCAATTCAAATCGTTCATGGCTTAATATCGCCTCGACGACCGTTTGAAGAGCACAATGTTGAATCGAGAGGTTGGTCGTTTATGTATCGACTGGGAGCTGACGAATGCCGTCTCCCCTTAGGCAGACAACCCTCGACTCCCTTACCTCCAAACCCTCGTTTTCCCTTGATGATTTTTGGCTTGAACGTCGTGTAACCTTCCGTTTTCGACCTTAGAGGCCTCGAGGCAGAGGCTGCAGCCATGAACAATATTACAAGGACGAAAATGAGAATTGCCCTAGACATTTGAATAATATTGCTTCTTCTTCTTTTGCTCTGCATGAAAATATATATATAGAATTTGTGTGTGTATGTGTGTATATATATAGGAAATGAAAAAGCAAATTTAATTAAGTGCAATGCTTTAAATGGGCTCGTGAGGGACTGAAAAAAGGGTGAACATTATTACCAGCTCATGACCTAGTTTTCCAGCACATTTGCAGTTGTGGACTTGGTTGACTTTCTACCATTGACTCTAATTTAATTTATATATATATATATATATATAATATTATTCTAATTGGATAATTAATATTGATGAGTCGTGAAAATATATTTGTTAAAATTCTAAATTTTGAAATTAATTTAGGAAAAAAAAACTGGATAGTCGATCGCGAGCGTGAATTTTGTAATTTTTGGATTAATTAATGGAGAGTTTTTTTAAATTAATTATAAAGTGGAATAGTAAAATAGGAAATATAAATTGGAAGGCATTTGTTTGGAACAACTCAGCACATATATATAAGAAAAGGGGTGGCCAAGTTCAAATTACATGTGATGTGGTTAAATCTAGCTGCAAGTACTTAGACTCTAGCTGGAGTCACAAGAACAAGTTGTGTGTGTGTTTCTGTGTTTCTGTAAAATATATATATATATATATATATATATGAAATGTTTAATTCAAACTTTATCTTTTTAAAATTTGGAATATGAATATAAATTTTTTATTATTTAGTTAAATAAAATAGAAGAAAAAGAATTATATAAATAACTAATCAGAATTGATAAAATAAAATAATCTTGAAATTAAATGAATAAAAAAAATTGAATAAAATAAACAATTACTTATGAAAAATAAATTTAAATAAGGATATTTTAGTGAACCCGCATTTTATTTAAACCAAAAGTAGTTAATCTAAAGCTTTGAGAGTTGATAAATAATATGTGTATAAATTAATTAGGTGCATAATTAAACTCAGCTGCAAGATCGGATTAAATTAGTGATAAAAGCACAATCGATATATGTGCATAATTACTTTTTTTACTATATTCAGTTGTATGAAAAAGGAAGAAAAATAAAATAAACAACTGATCAGATCTAATAAATTGAATTAACTTTAAATATTTATGAAAGAAATATAACTATAATGAATTAATCTAAAAAAGATGATTATTTTTAAAAGAAATAAATATAATCACAAACATTTTAGTTTTACTAAGTACATATGATGATTACTCTAGAAATCTACCCCTTAATAAATAGTATAGTTTATATATCTTGGAGCTTATTGCACGGGCACTCCAAAAAATTATTCGGTACAGTGTCGTACACGTTTCGAATACGGACACGACAATGGAGTGTTCGAAACTTTTTTTTTTCTTTTATTTTTTTCAAAAAGGGACACGGTCTCGGACACGCCAGGCGCTGGCGTGTCTGACATGCCTTGGAGGAGTGTTTGACGCGTTTTGAATTTTTTTTATATGTTTATTAAATTTTAGGTTGTCTTTAAAAAAAAACATTAGGCTTAATAAAAAGAAAAAGAATTGATACATTCCTCTTAAACTAAAAGTATTAGGATGAAATTACTAAAAATTCAAGAGATGTTCCCAATAATTTAACTAATTTAAATTATTAAAAATTTTCAATTGTGCTCTTTTAAAATAAAGTCATTTATGTATATTTTTTAAATCATATTTGATTAAAAATATAAATGTAAGACATGTTTATCTTATATTGTTTAATATTATATTGAATAATTTTAATTTTATAAGAATTTGAGAATATATATAATAAAAAAATATATTATATATGAACGTGTCATAATTATAAATATCTCCTTATTCAAAAAATTACAAGACTTCTCTAAAATTACCAATAATCTAATAAATATCCTCCTACAATGTACTATCATGAAAAGATATTTATAATTATTAATTTTTAAAAGATATTTATAAATTTTTAAATATTAAAAAATATTTTTGGAGGAGCCGTTGTAGTTTATCTAATATATATAGAAAAAAATAGAATCATTGTATTAAAACTCAGGATAATTTTGATAGCTCAGGGAGCAAATGGGTTGGGGACAAATGGGGAGATGTGATTGGTCCAGTTGGAGGTAGTAGCTGAACCTGTCTACTAATTGTGTGTGCCAGCATTGCTGAAATGCTGCCACGAGGACGAATCAGAGATTCACCTACTCACCTCCCCCCTACTTTTTGCTTAGGAAGATCTCATCTCACTTGCCAACCCAACTTTTCAGATGAGAGAGTAATGAATTTTCACATACCTACAGTGCTGTTCCGTTGGGGTTGGATTAGTTTTCTTTTATCATATTTATTTATTGTTCTAGGGGAGGGGTGGGTAGGGGGAGGGAGGATCTGTTTATTACATTTTTATTTAAGGGGTAAAAATATAATTTTATAATACTTTATTGGGATTGATCTGCTGTCGATTTTTGACAATATTGACAAATCTGACTCCAATTGATCACAATATAAATTTATTGATGAAAAATTTAAATAATTTAATATTATATGGCGATACTAAGAACAAGAGCAAGACCAACTTGTGTAAAATAGGTTGCAGCTTTCGTGTGGGTGGGTGAGTGGGGGGACAGAATATTGACTTTGTAGCGTGGAGTTTGTCCCAAAATTATATTTTGGTTTAGAGGGCAATACTGTAAATATATAATGTTTCACTGGCACCCCCAAAATAAGTAGTTAATGGGGGTGACATTCTATTGTAATTCCCACAAACTATTTTTTAGCAATTGTGGATGTTGGAGGATTTTTCGAACCATGTAAATATTTGTGCCTTGCGATTATTATTTTTTATATATTTTTTGCAAGCATTTATGAGATTAACACCGTGTCTTATAAGTGGGGGTAGAATGTAGAGTCTGATTCAATATTATACTTTGATTTAGGGGTAAAATTATAATTTTATAATACTTTAGATACGCCCTAGTATAAATAGTTGATGGGTGACGTGTTATTGTAATTCATGAAACTATCCTAATAAAAATAAATTTTTAAGCAACTGTGATTTTTCGAGCTACATAAATTATCTTGAAACTATATTTTTAAGATAAAAGTATCATTTTAGTTCGCTAAGTATGTTTAATTTTATTTAGGTCCAGTAACTTTCGAAGTTGCTTACTTTTAGTCTTCAGACAGATTTTTGGAACATTTTACCCCTATGCAACTTTTGAAAGACAGTTTTAGTCCATATGCACTCACTTCACAATTTTTCGTTAATGCTCGCTTGAGATGGTATCCGAGCTTATAAAAAATCCCGATCCTCTACTGCGTGACAATGGCGACCTTGCCTAGTTCCGAAGCGCTGCTCTCCGTAGAGGGTGACCTCTAAAGGCTTGGGAAAACCCCACCGATTCCGGGTTAGCAAACTGATAGGTGCCTTCTATTGGGACACCCTAGTTACAAGGGGTTGGCGACTAGAATGGTATCAGCGCTTAGGTTTATTGAAAAAATATATGATTATATTATATTTTGATATTATTTATCCACTAATGGAGGAGACTTTTGAGAGAAAATGGAACCGATCGAAAGTTCGAGTCACAATGATAACAGGGAACAATTACAGATTCTGAAAATACAAAGAAGAAAATTTCTCATGGAAATTCTTGATAGTGTTACAACGGTCCCAAAAGGATTGATCCAAAACTTCTCACGCCAGAAGAAGAACAAGAATGGCTGAGAAATTTTGAAGTTCGACAAGTACTACCAGAAAATGCAGTGAGGCGTCTACACTGCATTGAAATCCATGGTAGAATCCCAGCCAGGAGAAGCGGAATGGGCAAATTTCTACATAATTACAGTTCTAAAAATTATGATTAAAGGAACTGACTGGAAAGAGCTCGAGCCAGATACATCGAAGATCTCCCAAAAGACAGTTCAAGACTATGGATATAGATTAATTCATATACTTATGAAAATAGAATCGTTGAGCCAAAAGGTGGACGAGGTCCTTAAAATCCTTCCTGATGTACATAAGGGCCTTATAGATCTGAAGAAAAATCAAAGGGAGAACCCTAAGATATCAAGATCCAGACAAGAGCGAATCAGGGACGCCCTTGGAACAATACCTTTTCTACACCAGAAGGGGAAGGCCACGAACATTCCAACGCCGAAGTCCAGAGAAGATTTGATTATCGCATCTATCAGATTTATAAAATAATGGAGGTAACAAGAGTTAATCTATGAGATCTACAAGAATCGGCAGAATCCTTTTCCTAACCGGGATTGTAGATTTAGTCAATATCCAAATAAATGAAATCACTCCAATACTACCACCGCCAGAGGGAAGTACATGCTCTAATGATCCTCCACAGAATCAACCAATGAGAGAAAGTGCGGATTTTCATCTAATGCCACTTCAACGTTTTTGGGAACCAGACTAAAGAAAAATTCAGGAAGAAATCCAAAAAGAGTGCCGAAAAATACACATTGGGCAAGGACTATGCTCTAGCCCTTACATCCATACGGTCCTATACTTAACCTGGATATTATTGATTTCTGAATTACCGAGAAGTTGATAGACGAATGGTTGTAGCCATCAAGATAGCAACAACTATCCTAGAGCTCGACAAGGAAAACTTTATAAAACTTATTGAGTTGAGCTTGGAGGGATCTGTGAAAAATCAGATGGGATAATACCCTTGAAGAAACCAAAGCCAGCATCCTTGCCGGAAATTCGAAGGGCGCAATTGTAGACCGGCTAGGAAGACTATCAAAATACATTTCATCGGAGATGAGTGCTTTGAAGGAAGTAGAGCAGAGAAGGCTAGAGAATATGCATAAGCTCTCTTCAGCCTTGAACTAAGAAGTATTTGCACAGTAGATGAATATATCTATTGGTTTCACAAGTATTTTTTTCAGAGTGGAGTAGCAACAGAAGTAGTAGCTCTAATGTTCTTCACAAAGATATGCAGTCAATGGAGAAAAATATTGATCCAGTCATACAAAGTACCTGAAGGACAACTAGACTCAATTGGCGAAGAATGTCTTTACTTAAAAGACAAACTGAATGATTGGTGTTATCAAGCATCTATCTAGAAAAACATGAAAAGATTGAGATATAAAATCAAACAAACTCCTCTCTGTTGTGACAACAATGATTTTCCGACTATTATAGGAGAATCAAGCGAGCTGAGGAAAAAGAGAAAGCAAAATAGTGACTCCTACACCCAAGAGTTTCAGGAGAACCATTTCCCGACGATGATCATGGTGGTCCAAGTCAAAAGCCAGAACATATAAATCTGGACAGAAAATAGGACCAACAAGGGTTTCATCCTAAGGATCTAGACGAACAGATGCAAGATCCACCGAGAGAACCCCTACAAGAAGAACTTTCAGACGAGCCCATACCCGAGCCAATGAAAGTTTCAAAAACTATAATTGCTGGACTTGCGGAGCAAGAGGATATATATCTCCTGATTTCCCGCAGAAATGTGGTAAAATATGAAAATTTGAAGTTATAGATGACATCTTAGATGCAGTCTACTATGGCGATTTGGTATCCATTTACCAATTCGGAAACCTTCTCTACGATAACAACTGACCGACTGGACGAGAGACGTAGTCCGCCCGGAAGGTAAGCAACTACTTACACTCAAAGCACCCTCACACCTGACTCTGATTCAACAACAAAAGGAAATGCGCCAAGCGAGAGCTTTGACATCACTCGTGACTCAAGAAGGGGCTCGCACAACCAACAAAGAGAAAAGGTCCGTCAGACGAAAGTGTCTATGGGTTACATAATCGTACGCAATCTAAACATGAATACTAATGACTAAGTCCACTTAATCTTATAGCTTTTGCAACAATTGCCTAGCTTCAAGACTACATGTCTCAGCATTCTATTTCCTTTTATTTCTGCCAGAAGACTAAAAGTAAGCAATTTTGTAAGTTACTGTACCTAAACAAAAATAGACATAGTTATCGAACTAAAAATAAAATTAGATATATTTAGCAAACTAAAATAATACTTTTCCTTAATAGATGAAGTGTGTAAATATAATCATTCGTAAAATTTATTGCAAGATAAATGATATTCATTGAATGTAGACAGTATATGCAGTGCTTAATGATTTGTTGAGACGTGGAGAATCGACTACAAAAAATGTATAACAATTTTTTAATGATTGCTAGCTATTAAATAATTGTCACCCATAAGGTTCCAGATCTTGTCCATTCAATGATGAGCCCACCTCATTTTTAATGTCCACATGCTCCAAACTTGGTTAAAAAATTTACATTTACATCCCCTTAATTATGTAAAATTATAAAATCCTTCTAGTTATTTAAATAATTATACCAACATTTTATTATCAATAGTTTTTTGTTGCAGCGATTCATAATATTAATGAAGAAAATATTACTTATATCGGGTGTTAGTGAAAAATTTTAAATGGTAAAAGATTTTTACTAATTGAGTATAACTAGTGAATATATATTAATTTAATAATTATATCTTGGTCACGTGGGGTTTTTTCTTTCAATAAAGAAGCTCAATTAAAGTATAAAAATTTTTGAAATTTTTTGAGGACCTATTGAACTGGCAAAGTACTGATTCGAACTGAGCTTTCCTCAATTAAATTAATTATTTAATAAATATATTACATTTATCATATAATTAATGAAAAATATAAAGTTAGTGATCAATAATAGTACAATAATACTTACAATGTAATCCGTTATGTACGGCTGTATTTGATTTGAAAGGAACTTTTGGAAAAACCATGAAGACTGACTATTGGGGTGGAAAGTGAGAATTACAAAAGTAAAGGGGTTAGATGAGCATTCTCCAAAAACTAGAGGAGGACAGATTCAAATAGTGAGTAGACTATGTTAGGAGCCTATTCATGTACAGATCATGGCCTCATCGTCAATATAAATGGAGTTTGAATCTTCCATCACACTTTTATTGTATATATTAATATTAAAATATTGAATTATAATATATATTTTTTTAAAATTAAAAATATATAATTAGATTATGTTATAATAAATAAACATGCATATATATATAATATCAATAATAATACTATTATGTGATAGAAGATCGTTCATCCTCACGCTATGACAATCTAATAAACCAAGTTACATGTCATCCTTCAAAGTTAAAAAAGGTGAATAAATTAGAAAAGAAGAATGTCCGGAAAAAGAAAGTGACATTCCGAAGGCAAATAAGTTGTCATTTGACAAATTCCTACGGTGGTCTGTCTCTTTATATATTCGTGTTGCTCCACGAACATTAACCCACACGAAAAACATCATTTGACACTTACAGCTGAATTCCTGTTTTGAAGTAGTGGGCAAAGATTTAGTGGGTGTTCTGTGTGTTGAGGGGAAAAGGTGAGGAGGCTAGTGTGTGTTTTTTGGGTGAGTTGAGAAGGTGAAACTCTTTCTTGGTGAGTGTTGGAAGATTCAGAAGGTGGTATTTTTTGATGCATTGTTGCGGAGAAAAGGTTGAGATCTTTTCTGGCGAGAATCCCACAAGAAGCTGACATCTTTTTCTCTTTGGTAACTATTTGAAGAGGTAATCTCTCTCTCTCTCTCACACACACACACACACGCGCGCCATACATATCGCTGATTGCATTTCTTAGTGATCTGAAATTTCGGGTCTAATTATGGAATGGGAATCGGGAAAGTTAATTCAGTTTCTTGAAAAGTGTTGGAAAAGTTTCTTTAGAGGTATATATATGCTTGATGACTTGATCCTCTTTTTTTTATCTGGTTCAATTTCAATGCCGGAGATATTAATGATGTTTTGATATGGTTTTCAGACATTGAATTATTGACTGCATTAGTAATATAATTTCTGTTTACGTTTTTTTGTCAGTTTTTTATAGTTCTACACATGTTTGTTGGCAAAGTGCACATACGTGGATTCACATGCATATATATGATATATATGTTAAATGGGATTTCTTATTTTGGCCTCATTGATCAGCTTTCATGAATTTCGATTTTGAGCTACAGATCCATCTCTCTGTAAGGTTAAAAGGTGTTATTTCAATTGAATTCTGAAGCAATTTGAAGCTAAAGAAGGGAGAGGTAAGACGATGAAGAAATCATCGTCCGAACAGTTTATTCTGGAAAGTGATGAAGAGGATGAGGAGAAAGGTGAAGGTGGGAACGAATCTGAGTTCTCCATTTACTCTGATGATAACGATGAACATCATCAGAGCAAGATCGGTTCTTTGGACCCTGCCTGGCCTCAAAGTTACAGGTATTTATACTTTTGTTATTGTTCATGTACTTAATTTTTTGCGTGTTTGAATATGCGAGCTTTGATGCTATGTCTGGATGTTGAGATTTAACCACTTCTTGAAATCGGTGTTGTTTATGCTGTATCTTAACTAAATCAAACTTCTTTATCTATATGTACTCGAGTATAAACTAGAAGAGTTTTTTGAGTCATTCGCCTCGTGACTATTTACTAATGTTGTTATATTGCGAGCCCACAAAAGGACAAAGGAATGTCGATGCAGGTTGCTGGCACAAAGATTTGAAGGTCGTAGATAATCTGAATGATGTTGAGGATAGTCGCTTGTGGGCCTCTGACTATTTGAATGCTTTTGCAATTCATTGGTTGTCAAGTAATTAGTATAGTTTGCTTCACCTCAAATTAAGAACTATAAAATTGCTCGTTCCAGAAGTTAACTCCAAACTGGCCATTGCAAGTTGTCTGCATAGCCGTATTCTGCTGTTCCAGAAACTATGTCTTGTTAAAGAACAAGAAGTTGGTTTAACTACATCCCTCTAAGGAACCATCACTAATCATGTTTTATAATGTTTGAATTTCGATCAAAATGTGCTGATACATGGATATTGTATTACTTTATTAAGCTATTGATAGTGTCAAACTATGTTTCATTTCTTTTCTTGTATTGCTTTTATGTCGGCCTCCAAATACTAAATGTTTTGACAATACTTGTTACAGGCAATCCATTGATCTGTACGGTAGTGTCCCGTCACCAAGTATTAACTTTCTGGGGCCATCATCGTTATCACTAATAGGCAGCTCATTCCTTTCATCATCTCTTATAAGGAGACACACTCCAGAGAAATTACCTTCTCTGACAAAGCCTCTTATACCATCCGTAGAGGACGAGACATTCAAAGAAAGACCAAGTTCCCCACGTCTGCCGATGCCTCCACTGTCAAGGAAACCTAGTTCGAGGAGAGTGATCCATGATAAGAAAGCATCAGTTGCACATGAACTTCCAGTTTCTCACCAGAGCTCATACGGACAGGCAGTGCTAAATGGTTTGTTATCGTTATCTACTTAAGATATTTATGCTATGTGCCAGTGAAGGAAAAAGAAAATAAGTGAATGGAGTATTTGGTTTCTTGATTTAAGTAATGTTAATCATGCTTTGCGATAAAAGTATTTGCTTTCTTGTTTTGAGTAATGGTTAGCATTAAAAGTATCTGTCCCGGTGCATATTATTACTGCATATCTTGGTTATCATCAAACTCCAAGAGCATTTATTTCTCTATTTCAACCTAATTTATGAACAAGTCCGGGTAGAAACAAAATATCTTCATCATCTGAATATATAATATGGCAAGAAATCTTCCTTCTTCCTTTAACGGGCTGATCCATTTTGTTTTGTGATAGATTCTCTGTTTCTCCAATGCTCCTTTATCACAGAAACAAAAATGACGTACGACAATTCTATGCAGGCGTGAATGTACTTTGTGGAGTTGGAATCCTATCTACTCCATATGCTGTCAAAGAAGGGGGCTGGGTTGGGCTTTCTATATTATTGATTTTTGCTGCACTTTCTTTTTACACTGGAATTCTCTTGCGATACTGCTTGGACAGTCAACCTGGTCTCGAAACATACCCGGACATTGGCCAGGCTGCCTTTGGTACGGCAGGACGTGTTTTTATATCTGTAAGTCTTGCTATTTCCAACTCTTTTTTTATTTGAGTTAGAACAATGTAAAATAAAGAAAAGTCTCTTTATTTCCTAGTACGCTACATGACAATCACTATCCTTGGATACTATGCATCTTGCTGCAGCATCAATTCAAAAGCATATCAGTTCATTGTTTCTTGTTTCACAATGATGCAAGCATTATGAAAGCAAGTAGACAAGCTAGTTAAGAGATAGCAATCTAACTATGTGCGAAAGCCTGCTACCCTGGTTCATGCCAAATCCTGGGTCCCAAAATCTGAGTCCTCCTCTGCCTTTCTCCATAATCTGATTTAGCCGCAATAGGTTTACGTAAAGTTTAAAGTGGAAAGATAATCTGATATGCAACTGAGCTGTGTGTTTAGACAATGAAGTCTTTGCATTCATAGAGGTTTTGAGTAATTTGATAACTATTTCAATGATTTTCTTCCCAGAGTTTCTGTCAAACTGATAGTGCAGCTATTTTGCAATGTTTCATCCTCTTGTGTGCGTCATAAGATTTTGGCCACATACGGACTAAGGCATCACTGAGCATAAAATAAGTCTCTTTGTTGTTGTGAGAAGTCCTTCCCCAACGTGAATTTTGACTTACTGAACGAGAAACAAATGATTTCTCCATGATGATCTTTCGTCAAAACTATTTTATTTCAATGCATACTTGTTCTTATTACCTTAAAAGACGAACCTATGTGGTAGTCCACTAACGTATACTTTGTGGTCTGTTGTACTTGTGGATGCAGATTATTCTATATGTGGAGTTATATGTAAGTACATCTGTCAACTTTGATAATTTCTTCATTTGCCAATTTCATAGAAGGGGCATTTGCACACGTTACATCAACTCTTTGCACGTTTCGTACATTTTTCATTAAAAACTTCACGTTCAATGAAATATATTCCTGTGCAGCTAAATCAACGTCTTTTGCAGGCTTGTTGCGTCGAGTATATCATTTTGGAGACTGACAACTTGTCATCTTTATTTCCAAATGCGCATATAAACATAGGAGAGTTTGACTTGAACTCTCACCATCTTTTTGCACTGATGACCACCTTGGTTATTCTTCCTACTGTTTGGTTAAGGGACCTCAGTGTTCTTAGCTACCTTTCTGGTGAGAGCTTTTACTCTGTCAACCTATTACAGAAAATTTCGACGAGCCAATACTTCTCATTGATTCCCTGACACCACTTTTAGAAAATACACCAACACCAACTGTTGTCATATTTTACATTATGACTTCCTCTTGGTCATCTGATTTTCTGGGAAATTTGTAATGTAACACATGACTGCAGAAAAAGCACTGTAATTTTCTAAAACCATCAGGAATTTTGGTAAATATGAATAAACCTTTAGGGATGTTGGTAGTGTTTCTCCCTAATTATTATGTCACTCAATGGTTTGCAAGGAGTGTGAAAGGAGACGGACGGCTATGCATCATTTGACAATTTTCGAGTACTTTCATGTGTGGCAGATGCTTCAATTAAAATGTCCCACAATCGTTAACCACTTACTGTATGTACCTTGTTTTTCCGTCAATTTCAGCTGGAGGAGTTGTCGCATCAATCTTGGTAGTTGCTTGTTTGTTCTGGACTGGCTTGGTGGATCATGTCGGTGTTCATACTAAAGGGACAGCTCTAAACCTTTCTACTCTTCCTGTTGCTATTGGTCTCTACGGTTTTTGCTACTCAGGCCATGCCGTCTTTCCCAATATATATTCATCAATGAAAATGCCAAGCCAGTACCCTTCTGTCCTTCTAACGAGGTAAAGACTATAATTATGACAAACGAAAATACATTACTAGTTTTTACACCTGCAAGCAAACTACAATCTCTTCTCCATTTTCAACATGGCCATTTACAATACGGGATATCCTCGTATAGTTCTTAATGGGAATTTGTATATATAAATGTTTGATAAAATTAGACTTCTATATTATTTGTTTCCGGTACACTTGTTATGGAGCCCGATGTCCCATGTTACCTACCAAGAAAAGCTAGAGACTTAATGGGACTACTTAAATCTGTTGCTATTTTGCACTCATGTATCGATGGCTGATGCAGCTTTGGTATTTGCACTGTGCTGTATGCTGGAGCGGCTGCTCTGGGATACACGATGTTTGGAGAAACAACTCAATCACAGTTCACTCTCAACTTGCCGAAAGACTTAGTTGCATCAAAAATTGCGGTTTGGACTACGGTGAGTTCCATCTAGCTACTTCTTACAATAGGTTTCAAAGGAAAGATCCTTGAAATAACCAACTCTATCCGTCATTTTCGTCCTCCACAAAATTGTAGGACATGTCTGTGACTGAAGTTTATTGTTCCCATGGATTCGTCATTTATGCTTCTTTTGAGTTAATTAAGTTTAATTAACTTGTGCTCCTTGTTCATTTGCAGGTAGTCAATCCATTTACGAAATATCCTTTTTATGATTCAGCATGCTGATTATAAGCCAATACTGCACCATTTCGTTCTCCTGAAACTAGACAAGACCTTACACACACTCTCAGCATGCTTTCTCTATCGTAAAACTTTCATTTTCCTGTTTGTTTTTTTCTGTCTCATTGATTTGTTCAATGCATGAGAGGGACAAAAAGGAAAATTGCTTCTTCTTTAATTGCAAATACGTATGCGTTAACGATGTCCCCTGTGGCAATGAGTTTGGAGGAGTTAATACCATCAAGACATGCCAAATCCTTCATATATTCAATCCTCATAAGGACGGCATTGGTGATATCCACGTTGCTTGTTGGCCTTACCATCCCCTTCTTTGGTAAGATCATCATCACGTACCTATCTTTCGAAAATTTCAAAAAAGACCGTCATCACAATTTGTTTAGCTATTCATTTTATCCCTCATCTTCCATGCAGGTCTTGTGATGGCATTGATAGGTTCTTTACTCACAATGCTAGTCGTAAGTCTTTAGCATTGCTCTTGCTAACTCGTTTTCACACGTCAAGTTACGCTGTTTGTACTTACTGGCGTCCTTTTGGCAGACATTGATTCTTCCATGTGCTTGCTACTTGAGCATCCTAAGGGGAAAAATAAACTTATTCCAGGTAACGCTAAGTCCCGTCGTCCATCATAGATAAGTAAACAGTTATTCAGGATACAAAACTATTTTATATTTACCTTACGATGTGAGCTGGATAATTGCACTGAAAACGAGTCGACGTTTAGTCACATTACCAGAAATTTAAAATGACATTGAATCCCTATAGCCATGTTCAACATTGCAGATTAACTTAGATCATAATGGTCTCGTTTTCTCACATCTTTGTGTGCATTTTATTGTTCCGGCGTGCAGACAGGACTGTGTATATTGGTCATCGGAGTGGGCGTTGTGTCATCTGGACTCGGCACATATTCTGCTCTCTCTCAGATAGTCAACCAATTGAGCTGATATTTTTACAGAACGTCGTATAGTAATAGATGCAACGAGTAGATGTCCTTGTGCGGTTTCTTCTTGTTTCTTCTCCATTCTTATCAGTGGTTGAGAGTGCTTTTAAGGGAAAAATTTCAACGATCAACGTCGAAACTTCTCGATTTTTGCCATTTTATTTCAACTCAAATGATCACAGTTTTGATTGTAGAAGGTGTTCTTGCACAGCATGTTGAGTGTTCAGAACAATCTTGCTCTTCTGTTGGAGCTAAGTCGATTTCTGGGGCCTTTTTATGATTTGTTTGACTGCGTATTTGGCTAAGCATTTGGAAGTTTAGTTCTAGAACACCATAACTGTTAGGATAATTATACCATCCTCCTCTGAGGATTGGTGTAATTATATATAAAATTTTTTATAATTTGAAATATTACATCTAATATTTCGATGTTTTTTTTCTAATTAAACCACCTAGGGGTGAGGGAGCTTTTCGAAGTTCCCGATCCTTTTTTATTAATTCAAGAGAACAAGTAAATGTACAACAAGGAGTACTAACTCCCTTCATGCCTAGAAAGCCGTAAATAAGAAGTACTACTTCCTTACAAAATATTTCCCGAAAGTATAAATAAGGAGTATTCATTCCTTAAAAAAAAATCAAGAAAACGTAAACAAGGAGTATTATTCCTTTATAAAAATTGAGACATGAGGCACAAAGGTGGAAAAGAAAAAGTTGGAAATGATAATCCAGCGTGCCAAAAAATTTTAATCATTACACTCGAAATATTGATTCCAACTGGTCCTGCAAATCAAGCAGTACAAACAAACCAAAACATACCCTGATATGGAGTGCACCTCCAACAACTGAGTGAGAGACTAATGTTACATTCTTCACAGAGAACCTTAGTTATCCCAACAAAATAATGTAACAACAAATCGAAAGGTGGGCACCAAACAATATGCATATATGCACAAAAGCGGGACAAAGCCCAAGCATGCTCACTAGGGGTGTCAATGAGTCGAGCTCGACCTGTTTTGGCGAGCACGAGCTCAAGTTGAATTTTTTTATTTTTTATTTATTATTATTTATTATTATTATTGTTATTGTTATTATTATTAGATTAAATTATGAGAATCACCAAATTTTTACATAAGCTTATAAGAAATAAAATAGATTGCATAATATATACTATATTATAAATATACCAAAATATAGTATGAAATTTTAATTTATGGTTATAAACATAAACTACTGATCAGTTTAGTAGTAATATAATTAATAAAATATGAAAAAAAATCATATTGAACAATTTAAAATTATAGAAAAGTATCTATTATCTGAAATAATGCAACTGAAATACATAAAAATATTTTATAGTTAAGATATTAATATATGTTCACAATCTGCAATAAATTTATATATTTATAAATATTAGTATAATATTGATATAACTATCATTTTACATTGTTGAACAACATAAGTTAATTCGACCATCAAAATTCAGATCAAACCGTTAGATATAATCAAACTTACAGAAAAATACATTTGGTAAAATTTTAAACTTATTGGATATACGGATGTCAAGATATCGTACGCGGAACATAAGAATGATCATTCAAGTCGGTGTATCAATGAATTGGGCTATGTGATTTTAAATCAGACCATCTGATATGATTCAATCGACACAATCTTATATATATTTAAATTTGGTATGAATTGGGAGCCCGAATTTTAAGATATCTTAATTGTTGATTAAACATTTTGATCTCATTATATATATAATAAAATAATAATTAAAATAATTAAAATTGTTCAACCATCCCTAATATTATCATTATCATTATTTTTAGATTAATTCATAGAAATTACTAAATTTCAACATAAATTTATAAGTAATAAAAAAATAGATTGCATAATGCATAATATGTATCTTGATATAAATATAAAATCAAAAATAGATAAAAGTATTATAAGTGAATTACTTGTCAATTTAAAAAAGGTATAACACAATACAAATATATATTCAAATATAACATAAAGTTTACATGTGCGATATTAAATAATAATTTTAATTATAAAAAATATTATAATTTACTAAGTTGTTAATTAAATTTATTTTGTATAAAGATTAATTGTATAAATAAAAGAATTTTCTTTGCTAGTGTCAGCATTCTCCATCCAGACCCTAATGGAAGGGGACTGACATAAACAAAGAATTCTCGGAAGAGGTGCTACTGTGATTTTAAAATTCTTTTGAGAAAAAGTATAATTTCATATTTTTAGAAAAGTCTAAGTATAATTAAAGATAAATAGAAAGAATGACATAATAATCCCGGATTGCATATATAATATGTACACAAGAAAAGAGGGGTAACAACAGAAACACATGTCATGAAAACTGTTACGTACAAGGAAGGAACCTACTAGATGTAATTAGAGACAACCTCAATTCTCATCTATGATGTTTATACAAGGACTGAGTAAGAGCACACAGACCTACATTCCAAGTACGAAAATTCCCAGAGGAGGCAACATTGTTCCAACCGGCAATGAAAATTCATGTCCGCCACCACCGCTTCTTTTTCTTGCCTTCCACCACAGGCAGCTCTACAGACACAAACAGATGGCACAAGAATGATGTTCATCAGAATTCTTCTCTAGCACACAAGTTCATAAAGTGAACGATCCCGTTTGCAGCATTTTAGGCCGACAACACGAACCGGTTATACACAAGTAGCAAAGAAATATTTTACCTCCTAGTGGATAAATCGAATTATAGTGCACTTCAGCCCAAAAGCTCAAGAATATAACTGCGTTGCAACACACACGAGAACCGTTAGGACTATATTGTCTTCACGGTGGAGTTCTAACTATGAAGTAGAGATATCAAGAAAAGCACCAATGTATTACAATATTAAGAAAAAATGAAACCAATGCTATTCAAAAGTTACGGTTTCAGTTCACAATAAGGGAACGAGAAAATGGTTTATCATCGGATTGGAAGTGTAATCTAACTAATGTATTTGGTTCCATCAGCAGAGCAATTAGAAATACGAAGATTTTCATATAAAGGAGAGTATCAGATTTATCGTGAGAAATAGTATCAAGAAAACTGCTCGTGATGGTTATGTTGTATGAATCGCCTGTGAGCATTAGAGAAAGTTCAATGAATAAAAAACTAGTGAACCCGAATAGTATGCCATTGGAACTCGTTTTTTAATCTATCTAGTCCGTTTTTTAATCTATCTAGTCCATAACTTTCCCTTTTCAGTTCTGGTACCATAGCACAAATAACTGATCAATTCGACCGAACAAAAAAAATTTCAAGACAAAAGAAAAGAGTGATTAACATAAAGTAGAGAAACGAGACTTACTTCTGTTTGACTTCTGAATTTGTGGAAGAATCTCTGTATAGCACGTATCCTTGAATGATGTAATGACAAAGATCTTGATGCCATACTGAGAGGGAACAGCAAACATTCACTAGTTTGCTCGAATTAAGAAAAAAATAGAAAATAATCACATGCGCTAATTCTTCAAAAAGCAAAACTTGAGCGTTGCGCTAAATCCTTAGCAACAAACAGGTAGATGGTATTTACAGGGTCAAGCAGATTTAGTGTTATCGGATTTCAAAATAAGAAGAATCATCACTTTCTTTGCTTCAAAATCACAGTACACTTCAAAGACAATAGAAGCAAAAAGCCAAAAACATATAAAAGAGAGAAATCAGAGTAGAAAGAAATCATACACAATCTGCAGCAGCCTGCAATGTGACGTGATCGCCCCATTCCCCACTTCTGTAGTCATGCAAAGTTCATTAGACAATTAGATATAGACATTTGGGAACATATATTCCAAGAAACCGACATCAAGATTTAGATAGTATTATACTTTCTCATTTGCTTCAAGTAGTCACCATAAGCCATAGGGACGTAATTGTCATACAACTCAGGATGTGATTTCAGCTGCTCGTTGCAAGCAAGAACAACAGCAGAGTTACAATATGAATGGGCAAAAACGATGACCAAAATTGGGGTTACTGAAATATGAGTGTCGGACAATGAGTGACATTAAATCACAAGCAAACCTGGTTCACTACTTGGTCTCTTACAAATTTGTGATGTTCCTGAGTCCGATATATTTGATCTGACAGTGACCGAAACTGCAGAAAAGAATGGGAAGAAATTAGCAAGCAACAGTTAGGAAAGGATCGAGTATTTCGAAGCTTAGGAAGATGAGTAGAACAAAGAGGGAAACTCTTCCTGCAGCTGCTATACATAGAGTGCCAACAATTATTCATCCCAAAAAGATGTATGCGATAAACCATTTCCGTAGCAATTAGTCGTACAAAGCTCAATAACAATCTACTTCTACAGAAATTATGTTCAATACATTATTTGGACGTGGCCAATAACAAACTTAATTTTTTCAATATAATTTTCTGCTTACGGCAAAGCCTTACCATGAAAAAAAAGGTAAGTTTGATTAATCTCGAGGCATGTTTCATTAGAGTAGATAAAAAAAGAACCAACCTGACAATTACCATCTCCCAGAATTTTGAGTTCAGCTAGCTCATATAACTGCAATCTGATGTGCACAACAATAGAGTTAAAAGGAAAGTGAAATGTGTAACAAAGTGTTCGGAGTCAAACAAGACGGCATACAAAGAGAACGTGGAAACAGAGTAGGAAATTACTGGATATACCCTCTAGAAGTCATGTTCATCGTTCAAATAAAACACAATCCAGCATCACGAAATTTAGTGGGTTAACTTCTTTATTGATAGAAGTAGAATGAATACTAATGCATGAGAATGACCATACACCTATATATTCCCACCCTTTTACATGGACTAGGGGGGAAACGACAATTATGAAAATGTTTTTGTACTTTCGATTGATTTTAATATCCTAACAATAGAATTTAATAGGGACCTTTTACCTCATTAACTTAGTCTCTTGGTAATTAAATTAGTTACGGAAAACTGTCATATCCAGAAACCAGTCATTTGACTGGAAAAGTCAAACCAAGTAATTCAGTACTTGGCAGAGAAAACAAGACGGAATCAGTTTCATAAGGCATGACTGCCTCGAACGAAAGCTTTGATAGTCCCAGAGATCTTAAAGGTTATTCATAAAAGTATTGGCTTACACCAAATTACAGGCATGCAGCAACTAGCAAAAAGCCTTCACAAAGTGGCAATGTAAGAAACAGCTTGACAAGAAATGGAACAGAAGCAATGTTGGCAAATACCTGTTCAGGAGCCTTTGATGATCTGATGTGGCTTCATCTGCAGATGGTATTTCTCCGTTAATTTTAGGAACATGCTGCGAACCAATATTCACAATTTATATTCATCACAACTACATGATATCCAATAAGTTGATTCAGCCAAGATGTCACAAGGAAAATAATCGGCCAATACAGCAACTAAACTAAGTTTACTACGGATTGTCACATTGATTAGAAAACAAATAATGCAAACTTACTGGAACCGAAACCATCTGATTCAGCCTTTTGCCTAATTCACCATCAAGAACTGATTCATCTTCTATCTCTGGTAAAACATACTCGTACTCACCCTCAAGTGATAATTCCTTGAGGTGAGATGAAACTTCTTCCTTCTCACCCACCTCTTCTTCATTACTGTGAAACCCTGCGGACATAATAAGTAAACTGAAATAAAAGCACAACTTAATCCACCAAAGGAAATAGAAGCTGGACTGCTCCATACCAGAATTCAAGTCCCTTCCTGAAGGACCAAACCAATCCTGAGCAATACGAAGCTCTCCCTGAAGTTGTCCGGCAGATGTAAATCCTGATGCATCTGCAGCTGCAACCCTTGATAATTCTTCCTGAAGAGCGTGAGCAATAACTTCATCATTCTCCGCAAAAGAGTGTGTTGGGTTACAGAAACCTTCCTTGACAAGCTTGGTCTGGGACAAATCCTTCTCATAACAAGTAACAGTTTCTGGAGAACCATCATTTGAAAGAGAGCAAACATCTATAAGGTGAAGACCCCACCTTACAACATCAGGATCTAGCTGATACATAGTCATCTTATGTAATATCTATAAACAGCACTTTACTGCAGATTAACCAAGGACCTCTATTCACAACAAAAGTATCTCTAGGAGGTTGGTGAAAAAAGCTACCTTCCTGCCAAAAAAAAGCATGCAGCTTTAATCAGAAATGTGAATTTGAATCATGGAATCCAAAAAGGGGTAAAAGATTTGAAGAACAATTTTCTACTTCATTGAATAAATTTATAAACAATTTCATTCAAGATTGCATCTGATACAGGCAGCATAAAGAACAGAATCGAGACTATGATCATTCAAACAGGAAGAATAAGTAACCATCAAGGTGTTGCATTAACCTATACGTTATCTAATCTCTAATTTTTCAACTCACACTCTTCTTTATCATTTGGATATGACGTAGGTTATGTATGAAACCTGAAAACAAAACTTTCTGAAATCTCATTGATTTGCACCTTCAACCTCAAAGTAAAAAATTTTCCCAGATGATTTGCACGTTCAACCTCAAAGTAAAAAATTTTCCCAGATGAATAGATAGCTTTGCTCAAGATTCCTAAACATCCTAATCAAAATCACATGGGTACCTTTCTCAAAGGAAACTCTTGTTAACCATGCCCCAAAGTGGAGAGTTTTAAAATGCACCATGAGCTTTCTCTTCAAAAGGGATGACACGAAGTAATTCACCACATTATCATCCAGATGAAAGGACTTCAAAATCACATTACAACATTTCAAATGTCCATCATAATTAAAGGGCTTTCATACACCTAGGTCATGAGATAACAAAAAGAACAATTGAGCACCGCACTGATTGGAACCTTTTATTCTTCTAAACATCTGGCACTAACGGCAGTATTTTTTCAACATTTCTATATAAGCCCACTATTGAGTTCTCTATCTAGTCCCCTGTTCCCCCAAGTTCTTGATCCAGGCCTGTACCCACAATAACAAGGGAGGGCGGTGCATTAAACCTAGATGAGTTGAGATTTTACTTAACAATCAAACTTGCCATTTGTGACAAGACGAAAGAGCAGCTCTATAGCACCAACAAGTGCAAGTAAACAATAGCAACTCAAACCAAGAATTGAAGCCTTAAAAACAGGAAAACAGTAAAGTGATCTTAAGTTCAAATCTCTAACAGGCCCCAAATGCTTACTAGTGCAAATCTAGCAGTCTCCACAGAAAAAAGATTCAGTGTAAATTTCTGCTCTGATGATAGGATCCTGACATACTATTCAAAGAATTTCCATTCATTATCCATATGTAAAACAAGATAATAAAATGAAGTAAATTGCATTAAGGCCTAAACAAACTTTAATCTCTTCAGTATATTTATTTCCATGCAAATAATCTTAACCTATAACAAAGAAACCCAATTTAGGTCCTTCGAACTTAATTTCTCACAGCTAATAAAAAGATTTTCAATAGATCCAGTTCATCATAGCAAAAAACAATATGCAATCCATAACCCGTACTAGAAAAGCAAAACTTAAATAGAAAAATCCACTCTTGGAGGCTAATTAGAACACTTCAGCACCTTAACTCTACCTTCAACTCCAAACAAAAATCAAAACATATAAAAAAATAATAATAAAAAATCAATCTTTACCAATAAAGAACAAGAAAACCAACACGCATCCCAACCTTAACCATCAACAAACCTCAAAACCCATCTTTAATATCTTCCAAAACCGAAAGCGTATGTCTAGTATAGGCGTGTCTCTTTTGTTTACTGTAGTTACTAACCTTTGAAAGCGAAGAAACCCACGACTCCTCCGCTGATAAAAGTTGAAGAAAATTTATGGGTTGGTCTGATTATTGGCTAAAATGTAATGGAAAAGTAAAATGGTTGGCCGTCGGCCGCGCGAAAAGGCGGTCTGGCTCTCGCGTCGGATCCTTCAGAAAAAGCCGTTATATGGGTCCCAATGGATTGGAACTGTTTCAATTTCAATTCAATGGAGCAGTTCATAAACATTTTCATAATATTTGAATTCGTTTTATCAGTGTTTGGTGGAGATAAAAAAGACCACAACAATCATAAATAAGTGTGTGTTACAGATAACATGTATATTTAGATTTTATTTTTTAAAATAATTTAAAATAAGTATTGTATGTGTTAATCTTGTGTTTTGGGAGACAAAAATTATTATTCATTGTCAATTCATGGTCAAATTATATCTTTTATATATATATTTATGTATTTATATGTATTTATGCTAAAATAGTTTAAAACACCTAGATAAAATGTTTTTGAATGATGTCAAAGTCCTAAAGATAATTAAAAAATGAAAACAAACATAGCGTTCATCTCCTCCACTTTGATATTATTAAACTCTAATTTGGCTCTACGGTTTCATAATTAATTTTAAAATATTTAATTCTTAAAAAATAATTTTAGCATTAGAATTAATTACTTAAATATAGCTTGTAGTTAAATTATTTTAAATGTTAATAAAAAAATTTAATTAAAATTATTTAAAGTGGATAATGGATAACTAAATAAAAAATAACGAACATCAAATGAATAGTTATAACTTGTTATTGATATATGTATCAAAATGTTATAGTGTAATGGAAATATTATCATATATAATAATTTCATTTATTATTATATCATTCAATATATTCAAATTTAAATATTAATTTAATATATCGATAATTTTAAATGAAAAGACATATTTAAAGATTACAACTAAACAAGAGAGTATTGTTAAAAATAAATTATACACACATATTTATGAGTCTCAATCACACGACTTTTTTAACAGTAAAGATATGTCTCATCATATATATTAACATGTGAAGATGTGTAATGATAATTTGATCATAAAAAAATTTATTTCATCTGCAATAAATCAATAATATGTCAATAGATAAATATAAATTTTTATCTAGGTGTTTTGTCACTATTAGCAAATTCGCTTATTTGTTAGATGGAATTAAAACTCAAGAGTATCAGATGTAATTTTTCAAATCTCGAAGGGTCTACATATAATTATATCAAATTTCATGAAAGAGAAGTGTAATTATCCTTATACTTTGCACACACAACCAGTGTGCAAAACCCTGCTGGTATATATAGATGATTGTGATTGTTTTGTCCCTAATCCCAAGATACATAATCTAATAAAAACTTCAAAATGCAAATCATGCTATTTACATTATTATCATTTTGAAATTAATAGATGACGTAAAGGAGGGAAATTCTTGTGTCATTCAACATCTGAGTTATGGAATATTTGAGGATTTTATTTTTCTCCAAAAAAAAGTTAGGTGTCATTCAACATCGAAATTGCTTACTTTTAGTCATTTGGCTGATTTTCGAACAATTTTACTCTTATGAGTGCATAAGGACTAAAACTACCTTTCAAAAGTTGCATAGGGGTAAAATTGTTCGAAAATCAGCCAGAGGACTAAAAGTAAGCAATTTCGTAAGTTGCTGAATTATCGGACTAAAATTAAAATTAAGCATACTTAGCGGACTAAAATAATACTTTTTCCTATATATATATGTGATGTTGATAGAGTAAATTATTGCAAATTTGACTAATAAAGCCCTTCATCAAATTAGTTTAATTATGCGCTTAAATAAGGTTTCACTATAATAATTTTATTAAATAGTTAGTATAATTACTGAATATATTTTCTTTTTATAGATCACAGCTAAATTTTTGGATTACAAAATTTAAAAACAAATTATGGTTTGTATATTTTTTTGAAATACAATGCTTACGTATCCCATAAGGAAAAAAAAATAAAAAAAAATATTAACATTCCGTTAAATTAATAAACTTTACCAACTTCCAAGACGTGATGAAGTGGTATAGATAATTTTAAAATTATAATTCGTCCATATATTAGTTATAGTAGCGGGCTTTAACTACTAATATCGATCGATTCAAAATAAAGTAAATAAAAAATTAAAGATGATTGATTAAGTGGGATATTCCAATTAATAATTCATAGTAAAAGTGGTCGTATAGTACATAATACGTGTTTTATCATCCTAAGTTACAACGTTGTTTTGCACTTTGTCATCTCAATTGTTTCTTATTACAATTTACCATTCAAAGTATACAAATTTAAAGCCTACCCATATCTGACCACTTTCCAATAGAAAATTACACAGAAAGGTGGTTACGTGTCATCCACATGCTAAATTTGAGGGCAAAAACGTCATTCCATGCCACATGCAACTTTTTTGCCCTTAAATTTAGCATGTGCATGATATATGACCATTTCTCGATGGAAGCAAAATCGATACACCTCGATCAGAAAAGAATCAAGAGAAAAAGAAAAGATAAGAATTCATTGATAGATTTCTCGAAACAAATGAAAAGAGACGGAAGATAAAACATAAATCATGGATCAACTAAGCCCTCTCAAGGGCTTTCTTAAAGAGGAACTTCGTGTAAATACCATGACAGTATGTTTGATCCTGATCCTATTCCATTCCAAAAATAAAAAGTTCGACACAATTAGATTCTACTTTTTCTCTTTTTGAAAATTGAATGCAAATTCCACTGTAAAGTGGCATGAGATGGGTAAGCGTTAAATTCCCATGCTTTGGATAGCAATTGTAATAAGAAAAGGTCTAAGTGCCAAACGGCAAAAGAAACGCTATAATTTGAATGGCAAAATATAATTTAACATAGAATGCGATATGAAATTAGCGTAAACGATCGAAACCGCCCAATGCTGAACTTGGGAGCTCTAATCAGTATGCATTGTGTTGAGGGATTTGCTACAAGCATGTTTATATACAGTTCCCATTCCAGACAGCACAACCAAAATTTTCTCAAAGACGTTTCAAACTAAGAATCTCAAGAACAGCAAACCTCGATCGTGTCTCACATGCATGTGTGTAGATATTTCACTCAATCAGTCTCCGTGATCTCCAGCCTAAGCACTTGTTATCTCCAATTATGTGGTGAAGAAATCTTCTCTTCAAACTTTCTTCTGCAGATTTCTCGTCGTCATCAGTCAGAGGGGAATGTTCTACGGTACCATCAGGACTTTCGATGCTTGTTGCCTCGACAACGTGGTTAACCATCTCGAGAACCTGACTCATTCTGGGCCGGTTTTTCGGGTGTCGAAGTAAACACCTGTTGGCAATGGCTGCTAGCTTTTGAGCAGACTTGAGCTCGTACTTCCCATTGAGTCGAGGGTCCAAAATCTGCTCAAATTTCCTCATGTCTGCAAGGTGGGGTCGGACCCAATCCAAGAGCTTTTCTTCGTTCTTTGGTCGATTTCTGTCCAAAGGGCGTCTTCCCGTTATGAGTTCATAGAGGAAGATCCCATAACTCCACACATCGCTTTTGGATGTAAGGCGGCCTGTTTGGATGTATTCTGGAGCAGCGTATCCAATGGTTCCTACAACCTGTTGAGCAAGACCACAAATTCAACGTTGAAAATGTACCCACAGTTTATTGATAATATCGAATAAAACGTATATCATTGGCTTAAAAAATCCGTTTGGCCCCTATATTCTAAATAGGTGTTTCTTCTTGTATTTCACTTTATATATATATGAGACATGTGGATGTTACTTGTATATTTAAGAAAACGCTTGATAATTGCAACACAGTAACTCTAAACAGGTAATATGCAAAAACATATGTTACTGAGTTTTTGCCCTGGCATTGCAGAAATGGCCTATGAAAAGTTGGCTTGGGTTGAAAAACATACATTCTTACTATCACCTTTCAGACAAAAAGAATGAAAATCTAGAACACAAACGTGAATCATGACGAGTTTATCAGACAACTCCCCTTATCTTTTCTACAGTAATGCCAATGAACTAAAATTAACTACATTAAGAGAAATTTCTTCATGCATAGCATTTGTGCAGTAGCTGAGAAGCATTTTCTAAACGAGGTTATGATGTTTGATGATCATTCAGCAAAAAGACCAAGGACTTTATCAGAAAACGAAGAACAGTTTCATTTACCGCTGTCGAGACATGGCTTAATCCATCTGCAGGGCCCAATCTCGCCAATCCAAAATCGGAAAGCTTTGCATTCCACCGATCATCCAAGAGAATGTTAGATGACTTGAAATCTCTGAAGATAATCTGCACAGAAACAACTCAGAAAATTAGTATGATATATGATGAAGAAGATTATAAACAGAGCATCAATCTCCATTATTCTTTACATCTATCGCTTGCTTCTAAATACACTTTGAATTTGTCAAATCTCGGAAAATTTTGATATTAAAGAACGCTTCCTGAGCATTATAGATCCAAAACATGGTCCCTTGTGAGCTTGACTCTACGTTACACTTTCTTGCAACTTTTGCATATCCAACATTCACATGCATTTCTGTGAGGGTTTTTTGTGTAGTTTAACAATATTTAGCACCCAGTCAGATTTGGCCATCTATTATATTCTATCCTTAGCGAGATAAACTTGAGCAACCGTCAATGTAAGAGCATTTCATCTCATTAACATTGTGTGCTTGGGTTTTGATTTCCTCTTTTTTCCCAATGTTTTCTTACGTTCTGGAATTCCCAACATAACCCACCAACGAATCACTTCTACAGATCCACTCGTATTTCTCATCCTTCTAAAATTTGGATCCTGAATCTTTAGTAAGACATGGCTGCATATGCCCAATGATGAATTATCTCAGAATATCACATTAACAAGAATGTTAGAAAAGTTAATATACCTGGAATTCCATGCCCTCATGAAGATATGTCAATCCCCGTGCTGCATCTTGGGCTACTTTCAATCTAGTAGCCCATGGCAGAGGTGCATGAAATCGACTTGATATATGATCTTGTACGCTCCTATTAGGCATATATTCGTAGACTAGAAGACGTTGCATTCCTCTCTCGTCATCCTCAGCACAGTAACCTATAAGTTTGACAAGATTCGGATGTTCAACAATACCAAGGACGTTTACTTCTGTCACCCATTCCTTGTGTCCCTGTTTACGTGAGAAACTAAATTAGCACACCAGAACAAACATTTGATCAACCCAAAGTTCTTTGCTTTCTGCCTTCTCGGAAAATAAGATACAAATAGGTAGCAAAGTAAGATAAGTCATAAACTGATAGGATATGAGGGCTGCTGAAGAAATATTATTTCTCATGACAGAGAAGGATTCATATTAGTTTCACTTATAACCCTGTTAATACTCCACAAACATCCACAGACAAACTTTTAGTTACCTCAATTCTAAAATGTTAGGAAGAAGATGGCTTGCCTGTAACCCTCTGCTGCTGAGTTGCTTCACAGCAATATCAATTCTTTTACTTGAATCATGTGTCTCCCGTAAAACACCCCTATACACTGGACCAAATCCCCCTTCTCCAAGCATAAGGGAGCGGCTAAAATTCCTTGTAGCCGTTTTCAGCTCTGCAAATGTAAAGACCCTAAGGTTGCTTGGCCTTTGAGACAAGCTTGCGAATGAGATCTTAGCCGATGATGCACTGCTTATATCTGAAATGTTCTGAGAACTATACTCAGATCCTGATTTCCTCACATCTTGGTCAGTCGATGTCGAAGTAGTCGAGCGACCTGATGTAGATTTTGTGGTCTTTGGTTCATCAGTTTTATTAGAATTGGAAAACGGAAAGCACCTCATAGCCCCTCCAGAAGAAACCAACCAGATCCTGTACAGAATTCTTTAATGCCTGCATATAATGAGAAAATCAAATGCAACAGTTCAAGAATATAGACGAATCCTTTGATGACTGCTGGTCGGTAATTTCAAACTGCAAACGACCTAAAAACAGTTCATATCATGATAAAAAGACACACTAAAGAAAAGAGGAAACACTCTATTTTGCAGCAAACAAAAGGAATTCAACAATAATGCCCATTTCATTCATAGGTGCTTGGGCTGTTGGGCATGGGGAGCAATATCATTCATAATAATGAAAACCAATCCATATAAAATCATTACTCAATATTTCTTTTGCAAGCTTCTCTGTTTGTGAGGATTAATTAGCTTTTACTAAATCTGCTGCAGTTTCTGCACACAAAAACTCTTTCTTCCACAAAGTTCCCTCCAATTTGTCTGAAAAATTTCTCTACACACAACTGACTGCAACTACACATATCTACATCCCCAGAAACTAAATCATCAAGAACACCACAGCCCATATTCCTTAACATCCAATGCCCTTTTTATTCCACATATTCATTAAGACAAAAAAGAAAGAGTAAATCAACAAACACATAGTGTGCAGGCAAGAAAAAGACTGAAATCAAGAGAGTCACCTCCCAAGACCACACCTTTTTTATAATCTTATTAGGTTCTAACCTTCAAAAATCATACTCAGGGCTTGTCTTAAAAGAAACCAAGAAAATCCCGAAAAGGGTTTCTAGAAATAATGCATGTGTGGCAACGAGGATCCCATGATGTCTGGGAAGTCAATGGTAGGCAGCTGGAGTTCTGCTCACCAACTCTTCACCCCTCCCATTGACAACAACATTGCACAAAAGGGTGGTGAATCATGGTGCACAATAATTAATATATACTACAAATAAACACTGCAAGAAAAAGACTATTCCTTTTCCTTGGAGTTCTTGGGATAAACAAGACTTGGAAACAAAATAATTTGGTTGAAGATGAATGATTCACATGTCATTGTTTTCACCAAGTCACCATGGGTTTGAGTGAAGACAAGAAGATGTGTGTATAAATGTACTACTATTCAACGTGGAAAGCGCAGAACTTGGATTGAAAATGCTTAAGATGGGATTCACATTTGCAAAATTCCAATACTTCAGAGATTACATCCTTTATGATCCATCCCCTCCCACTTACACGATGATTTTTTTTTTTTTTTAATAAATTGCAATGCACCTTGATATTTGTTATAATTATAATTATTTTTTATTGTTTAATGAAATATCTTTAATTATTATAAATTATAAAAAAAATTATTATTATTATTTTGATCATAAAATTCTTCATCCCAAATAGAAGATGAAACTACACGATAATCCACCTTAAAATTCCAATTCGTAATCATAACAATGATGTGCAAGCAACAAAATATTGCAATGTTATCATGTCATTATGCGTACATAGGCGTAATTCTTGAACCAATAGATGGTTAAAAGTAGATGAAATTACTAAAAATCTCTTCAAATAATCTTTTTTATATTTAAATATTTTGATTAAAATTACCAAAATATTTTCAATTGAAAAAAGTCCATTCCATCAATTATCTATTCTAGTTAATTTTTTGGATAAATTATTTTCTTGACATATTAAATTAACAAGTTTAGTTAATTGACTTAGAATGCAAGGTCCTTTTTTTTGTGTCTAGATTATTAAATTAATTTGTCATGATGATGATTTAATTTAATAAATTAAGTTGTTTGAAAAAAATTATTTCTTGAAATATCCAATTATCTAAATTAAACTAAGGATAACTTTTTATTTAAATATTTAATCAGCTAAGTTTTTTAAAGTTTGTAATGTTAGGAAATGATTATAAACCGATTGTGAATGCATGCTATATATATATATATATATATATATATATGTATATATATAAAAGCATTTGGATTGCAAAATACAAAATTTATTTACAAAATACAGCAACAATAACTAAATGATATTTTTTTATTTTTTTATTTTTTAATAATATATGATGTAGAAGACAACATTCCTCACATTATTGCCTAAACTATGAGAATCCCATCCCATATATATCCCTTGCAAAATGGTTTTTGAACTTGTTTATATTATATAATATCCCTTTTCTAATAATTGAGTTTTTAAAGAATTAATGTGAATTATGATATCAGAGCAAGAGTTTATTGATGTTTAGGGTTCGTTTGGTTTACGTGAAAAGAAAGGCAGAGTGAAATGGCAAGTGAGAGGAAAAGAATAATAGTTTTTTTTCAAGTTGTTTGGTATGATTGAAAAGGAAGTAAATCTCCAATACTTCTTTTTATTTGGTATGGATAAAATAAATTGAGAAGAAAAGACCGAGTTTGTAATTTTACTGATTAATCATTTCTCTTCATTTTGTGTTAAAAAAAATTAATATTATACTAAAATAATTTTAGCATAAAAAAATTAAAACCCTTATTAGTTAATATATTCATCAAACAAGAACAATAATAAAAAATATTCATCAAATTACGTATTAAAGTTATTCAGTTTAAATAAAATAAAAATCACTACCAATGACATCAAATAAATAAATTCGAATTTAAATAAAATATGCACCTTTTTTTTTGTTCTTTTCGTTTTATACTTTTAATTTTTCACCTAATTCTGGATGAAAATGAAATTGAACTCCCAGGAGTTTTATATACATTCAATCTTACTTCCTCCCCAATTATCCTTCCTAATCAAATACCAAACTTTTTTATATATATCTATCATTACTTTTATATTTCTTATACACCCACTTTTCACCCCCAATCAAACAAACTGTTAAACAATAAAAATTTGTATATGAGCGCTAGAAATAGAGATCACGTACACAAATGAGATCCATATTGCACGAGGACATACATGAATTGAGTGGAAGAATGTACGGCTCCCACGCAACGTGGGTCTACACTACACGAAGGCGTGCATAGGGTTGGTAAATGAGGCAATTAGCGGAGCCACTTTTCGGGTCCAAATTATTCGGTTCAAGAATTTAGGGTAAAATTTTATTTTACAAATTCGCCTCCGGATCTACTCCGTTATCATTCTTATACATGTATAAATTGAGTGAGAGAGAATATAAAACTCTAATCCTATATCAATTTAGAAAGATGTTTATATACAAAAAGGGTTGAATAGCAATTTATACCCCTGTGATATTGAAAATGAGCTCATTACCCCCTTATGAAAAAAATATAGTTATTTATCCCCTTGTACTTTTTAAAATGAAGCAATTTACCTCCTTATACAGGGAGGTAAATTGCTTTATTTTAAAAATCATAGGTGGGTAAATTATTGTATTTTAAAAAATATAAGGAGGTAAATCGCTATTTGTTTTTTCATAAGGGGTAATTTGCTCATTTGCGATATCACAAGGAAGTTGCTTGCATTCTTTCCTATATAAAAAGTGATGTTTTCCTCCTTAATAATTGAACATTTAAGAAATTAATGAAAACCCAAGGAAGAAGCCTACAAAAAGGGATAACAAAATAAATAATATGAAAATAAAACCCACCATAATAAAATATTTTTATATATAGTTTGACTTTCATATATTTAAATATCTTCTATTTCTGACTGGCACATTTGCCAGGTTGCAATCTTTATATTTTTAATTATGGTAACACGGTTTTCATTTTAAAAAATGATAAAAAAAAGATTCTTGTGACTTATATAAAATGAATTATAATTAAAATGATTCAAGATTAGCAAGACTTGGTCCCGTCAACACCTCTAACTTCAACCTGATGGAATTGATGAGCATCAAGTTTATATATATATATATATATATATATATATTTGTAAAGATAATTTTTTAAATTTAATATAATTTTATATTATTGTTTTTTTTTTAAAAAATAGCTGTTGAAAATGATAATGTCAATCAGTAATTTAAAGTGAGAGGGTTCTATTAATATAAAATGTTATGTTAGGATGACGTCATAATTAAGAAATAATTTAGGATTTTAGTGTGTGTGTGTGTGAGAGAGAGAGATTTAACCTCAAAAATTGTGATGGGCATTTGGGTCAAATTCTTTTTTAAGATCAGATTACAGCATGAAGACAATGTCAGTAGCTCCAAGCCCTCCAATCAGATCGACTGGAATTATTTCTTTTATGGTTTATCTTTCAAATCATAATTCTAAATAATAAATCCATACCACACTTTTAGTTTAGTTTTGATTTATAATTTAAAAATTCATAAAAAATTGAGACCATTAAATATATAAAATAATTTGATAAAATTATTTAATTATTTAAGAAAATTTCATATCCAAATTATAGAAGCCTAAAGTTCTTATGTTATCAAAGATTTACATTGCAAAGCCTATTTTGTAAAATTTAGATTTGGGCTCTACATAAAAAAAATATTTTTAAGTTTTAATAACAAATCAAGCTCATTAGTGAAAAAGAAAAAAGTGAAAAGAATGGAGCCTGTGGAGCACAAGATAATTGATCTGATCCGGGAGAGAAAGACTGAACAACTGAGATTGGAAGCCAACTCCCTGAGCACATGAAATTACTGTTGGTGGAATTCTTGGGAAAGAATTTAGACATGTTTGCAAAAAAAAGAAAAGAATAAATAATAAATAAATAAAATGTAGACATGTTTGCATGGTCAGCATTCGACTTTTAAGGTATCAGCCTTGAAGATATTGAGCATCAATTAAATGTAGATCTAAATGCGAAACTAGTAAGGCAAAAAAGAAAGAACTTTGGGCCCGAGAGGAACCTAATTATTGAGAATGAGGCACAAAAGTCCAGTACACCGAGTGGTTAGAAAATGTGGTGATCGTTCCCAAGTCAGGGGGAAAAAGGAGAATGTGCATTGATTTTACAGACCTTAACAAAGCTTGCCCAAGGAATCCCTATCATTTGGTCTGTATTGATCGGCTAGTAGATTCAACTGCGGGTTGTACACTTTTGAGTATGATGGACGCTTTCTAGGGATACCGTCAAATACTTATGGCAGAAGAAAACCGTGTGAAAACCTCATTTCATCACGGAAAAGGGCACATACTGTTATAGAGTTATGCCTTTCGGACTAAAAAATGCTAGAGCAACCTACCAAAAGCCGGTAAATCGAATATTCAAAGAATTCATTGAGAAAACCATGGAGGTATATGTAAATGACATGTTGGTTAAAAGCATGGAGCAAACGTAGCACCTGAAGCATTTGGAGGAGTCTTTTGCAATTATGAGGAAATACAGAATGAATCTGATTCCGACGAAATACACCTTTAGGGTCAAATGAGGAAAATTATTGGGATACATAGTCACTGAGAGAGGAATAGAGGCCAACCCAGAGAAGATTGAAGCAATCCTGCAAATGCCAACACCAAAATCCGTGAAAGACATCCAAAAGCTAGCAAGAAGAATAACATCTCTTAGCAGATTCATCTGAATAAAGGTTTACCCTTCTCCTGAGAAATGTGAAAAACTTTGAGTGGACTCCTGAGTGTAATGATTTGAAAAAATACTTGTCTTCCCCTCCCCTACTAGCAAATCCTATAGAAGGAGAGTCGTTATATTTGTAATAGCCCAAGACAAGCAGCATCACTGAAGGTATGCGTAGTGATAGGTAGGACCACGAAGGACCTATAACACAAAAGTAGCTGAAGGTCATTAGAGGCCTTTGGAACATAGGACATATGTCAGAAAAGCACGAACAGAGCCGCCTACACTATTTTGTTGGCACAGTATTGGTTCCTTGGACCACTCCCCTGTCTTATCAGCTAGGCAAGTATGGCCCAATGCCATCAGTTGGATCAAAATATGATTTGAAGGGTAATATAACATTGTACAAATCCATCCTTACATATAAATATGGCTCTCCATCCCCAAAAAAAGGTGCGGACTCTGTGTGTTACAAAACATACTCACTAAATATTTTTGGAATTCTTACTAACTTGAACGTCGGAGGGCCATCGCCGAAATCTCTTTCGGCCTAGCTCTAATGTGTTTCTCTCTTGCAGACCCATGTTGATTGCACATTAACAGTGGATACTCATCCCTGAGACCTTCGAAGCTCTTCCACTTAGCAGCAGATACCTTCCTCTGCAATGAGTTGATTAGGAATATATCTTTTAAGGACATTTAGGGGATTTGTTATTTCAAATTGCTGAATGGGGATGGCAATGGGGTAGGTTTGGGATGGATTTGTTACAATTTAGAACTCATTTTGTCAAGAAGTTTGTGCTCTTATCCGCCTGAACTCAGGACCCATAAGGTTGGACCCGATAAATTCAATAAATATTTTTAAAATATTAAAAAATATATTTTTTTCAAAAATAACACTACCTTAACTTAATAAATACGAGATAATAATATTATTGAAAGGTTATTATTATTTTTTTTGTAAATTTATATATACATGTTTTAGGCATTGAAAATATGAAAAATTTTAAAATATGTATTATTTATTTAAATAATAAAACATTTGTAAACTATTATCATTATTTTAATTTATAAGCATATATAATCGCGGCGTCTTCGAGTCCAAACCATTAAGATTCGAAACTAGTTTATGACTTTAAAACCCATCCCAATCAAGATAGGTCTGGCTCACGTCCAATCTGGACTCATTGTCATCCCTAGACATGCATTTCAAAATCTACAATATAGGGTTGCCTCAAGATCTCGAAAATTTTCATAAAAGCCCTTAACTCTTCTAGTGATCACAAAACATGCAAATATCCATGTCTTTTTCATTCAGGTCGTACCAATCCGATCTTGATCTAACTTGAACCCGTTTACATATAGTCTCATGCTACACCCGATCATTTCTAAATTAATGATTCACATGAAATTGTATAATTATAAATAATTATAACTTTTTTATGTCAGTATTCTTCGTAGAAACTGTAACGAAACGAGTACAGTTTAAATAGAGAATTATTAAAGTGGATGCAAATATAATTTCAATTTTTTTAAATAAAAGTAAAATTTCATATTTTTATAAAGAGAGTATAAATATAATCGTAGCCTGTTCAGTCTCTTTTGATCCACCTAAGTTCTTATCCACACCATTAATGATACCCAAATGGCTGAAATTAAAGCTTATGATATCTTCTAAATTATGGACACTTGTGATGATATGTCAAAAGGTCAATTTATTATTGCTTAGAGAAATGGGAATTTACAAGTGCCCACGTTTTACGTTGCAACGCTCCCAATTTCTACATCAATCATTGAATTTTAAATAATTTTTTTTTAAAAAACAAATCACTTAAATTATAACTATTTTATCATAAATTAGTTAAATATTATCAATTTGTATGGTACGGTTCCTTTTTAGAAAAATATTTTGATTTCAGAAGCATAAATTAATTGTGACGTCATTATGATGGAAAAAGTATTGATAATCAGTTATTGGAGCAAACTTGATACGTGTATAATTTATATTTTTTATTATATTTATTTAATGAAAAAAATGCAGCACACCCCCTTATGATATGGGCAATGTGCATGATACCCCCTGTGATATAAAAAATACTAAATTATCTCCCTGTGAAAATTTTATTGGAGTAATTGGACCCCTGCGAGTGGAAGGTGTAGTGCATGCGCTAATGTTGTTCCAATTACCAACAAGTCCCTCATCTTTAATGATACAAAGTCAAATTCTCAAAATTTTGAAATACATGACCAAATACTAAAATTAAAATTTTAGTCCGACATCTAAGACAAATTGAATGTCGATTTTGATGCATTTTTTGTTGTTGTTTTCTTTTATTTTATTTTTAATTGGAGAAATATACATGTATTTAATTCGTTGACCTATAAATTATTCTTTTTACTACTAAACCTTAAGAAAATATTTTTTATTAATTCATAATGAATGATAATTTTGAGTAACATCTTATTCTTATCACTAACATTCTATTTTTCTAGAAATTGGAATATGATTGTTTGTTTAGTTGTCGCCATCTCCATAAATGGCCATTAGATGATTTCATAGGGTTTCTTGAGAGGGTTTTTAATTTCAAAGGGAAAAGGTCTCCAAGAAATCCTAAAGTCCTACAATATTTATTAATGATAAATGAAGACCTTCCAATTGTTTTATTGGTTATGATGTGATTATTTTTTATATCAAAATTTAATTCAATGTATCAATAAATAAAACTAAAAACTCTTTTTATATAATCATTATAAAAAAAACAGGCACATCGTCATGCTCTGTGCCAAATTTGCAAAGAATTTCTCCACAACTTTACAATGATTGTAAAGAATTTGAATTTTGGCTGCAAAACAACAATAATATATCCGACAGCAAATTCGTTGCAAACTTCCATTGCCAGATTTGGTCAACTTTATTATGTTCACATTCGTTGCAAGTCATTGTAAAAGTCACGGCAAAATAATTGCAATGGACCACTTCCATTGCTACTTTGCAACCGATTGTGCAACAATTCACACGAATTTTAAATTTTGATCCGTTGCAACAAAGGGAAGACGTAATTTTATGAAATTGTTTATAATGGATTTGCAATGATATTCAAATTATATAATTTTTTAATAATATAGCAACGATTTTTACCACGGACTTCTTGGCATATTTTCCGTTGCATAATGAAAAGATGAGTTTTGAACGAATTTTTCCTTGGGATCAATTTCATGGCAAAGTTGTCCGTAAATTTGCAGCAACTTTTGCTATGACCCAATAACTTGTTGCAATCGGTACACGACTTTTGGAGGCATTGAATATTGTAATGTTATATTTGCCACGTTTTTGCAACGGGCATTTGATCCTTTTCGATTCGTACAAGACAAAATGTAGTGTATTCATCACGAATCGGTACTTTTGCCATGAAATTTGCAACGGATTTGAGGTTCATGAAAAAATCCGCTACAAAAAAATAAATTAAAAGAATACTTACACCCTTCTTCATTCTTATTTTTTATTTATTTATTTTTCACCTATCCTAACTACCCATTCCTTACTCTCTACTAAAAAATTAATCCTCTATGTGCAATTAAAATGTTAGTGATCAAGCTGGTGCAACAAGTCAAACGTTTGGAAGTTTAACTAGCCTACATTGAGGTAAGTACCAAAGTTTTTGCTAGTGTATCTATATGTAGTGATTTTAATTTTCAAATTTTTAGTTTATTCTTTATATATATATTATTGAGTGTATATGTCTTTATTGGTTTTAGAATAAAAATATTTAGTGATTTGATAAAGTGGATGTATGAGAAGAATTTGCCCCAAAACGTTGGAGTTAGAAAAGAATTTTAAGATGGAGTAATTGAATTTATAAATTGGGCAAAAACACAACATGCTTTTATGGATAAAGAGAAAATTCATCGTCTATATAATAAATTTAAGAATGATAAATACAAATTCACAGAGGAGGTGACGTACGACTTTCTTAGAAAAGATTTTATAAAAAATTACTACAATATCTCATGGTGAGCCGGAATACAAGCATCCAATGTGAAAAAATAACTTGTCAGATCAGATGACACATTAAAATAACTATTAGCAGTTGAATTGAGATGAGAAAATGATGTTTGATGCAACTGGTCCTGTATACCATAATTATGAGAATATATTCAATTAACTGATATCTATTAGTCATTAGTCACACGTGAATGAGGCTAATGATGGGGTAAATTACAATACTGATAATTTAGCAGTATTGCTTGAAAATTTTTTGGATGTTGTACAAGCTGCAGATGAATCGTTATACAATGGGAGTGAAAGTCACACTCAGTTATCTGTAGTGTTGAGGCTAGTAAACATCAAATTTAAATATAACCTGTGACAGAGTTTTGTTACCATGAAAAATCACAACTAATAGGAAAGTTTCTTATAACGCCCCTTAGTTTAAATACTAATATTAGGTAGCATCTCTAACAAATTAATTTAATAAATACCTCCTACATATTAAGAGTTATTTGAGTTAATTTATGATAATGAATAAATTATATTAGACTTAATTATTTATTGTTTTAGAGTAAGAAAGTCATAGATTAACTAGAAAAAATATATTGTATTGGTATAATAAAAAATATTTTAATTTTTAGAGCCTAATTTGAAGTCTTATAAAACTTTTAAGATTTAATTATATAAATAAGTTAGGGGACTAAATTGCAAATTTTATAAAAAATTAATTAAGCAAAAAAAAAAAATGAAAATGATGAGAAGGAAGGCTATGGCCGGCCATACTCATACACGCTCACCTTTGGAAAATAAGCAAACAAATTCGTTTTCTCACTCTGATATTTCCACTTGGGAGCACCCGTAAACTAGAGTTAACTATTGGACCCATTGTGAGTGCGGCTAATCAATTATAATAATATTTATAAAAACTAAAGAAGTATAACTTATTAGCACTATAATTTATATATTATAAACTAAGAATCACATGGTACGATCTTGAAATGCGCTAGCGAGAGTGATAAAGAAAAATGCTTGATAATAAAATTAAAGAGTAGAAAATAACGAATCCAAGGAGTGTATCCTTGGAGTTCTCGGGCATTTGATATATGATAAAATAATAAATACATGGGACTGAGGTGAAATTACATAAACTGAAAAAATAAAGAAGGTAGAAATACGATATCTTTGTTTTCTAATGTTCGGTTGAAATGTTATTCACTTGAGCCTCCAACGCAAGAACCCTCTAATTTGTCCACACCGCACCAGAACTTGCATCTGTATGTTCTCTTTGCTAGAAGAGAACAAGAGAAAAATCACTCTAAGTGCACAAAACAGAGGGGGGGCAGTCGAGAGGTAGTAAGGGAATAAGGAGGGGATTTTTTTTTTTTTTAGGTAAATGTAATTTTCATTAAATAAATAGTACAATCGTACAATACAACAATGCTTAATGAGTGGCGTCTCCCTCGACAGGCCAAGGGATACACCAAAGTCTATATAGTTCCCAGAACTAATAGAGCGAGCTAAAGAAATACTAAGAATCCTCTGTCTAACCTCTTCCACAATGAGTCCAGCAAGTGCGATCAGTTCTTGCTCAGACTGCTCAAAATATCTCAGGTTCCGTTCCTTCCAAATATGGTACACACATGAAGCCAATAGCACACGATAAGCCATAGTAATAAATATGCCTTATGAAATTGATTTCTGTATATTTTCAAGATGATGTCAGTAGGAAATAATGAAGAGATGTCAGGCGTGAGAATTTTGTTAGTCTGTTTGGGGATTCTATAATTGTAAGGTGGGATAGTCCTTCTGTTACTTATCACCCGCGACTTGAAGACCAGGGATCGGAGTATCCCTGATGACGTTAGCCTAACAATACTCACCGACCATAATAGAGTTCTCTGTGAGAGAGATAGAAATGAAAAGATTGGACCATCATCCACCAGCCAAAGGATCTCATCCATAAGCAATTAACTTAAATTAGAGGTCTGAAATGTGAAGGCTGAATATAAAGCATATAAGAGGAGCACATGAGAAAAAATTAAGACGTATATTGAATCTTTCCTCAAAAATTACTGATGTCACCTGGGTTGTGTTAGGTACCAGAATTGAGATAGTTGGGGGGACGAGGGAGACCTTTAGGGTAGGCGGGGAACCAAGACAGGGACGTCTGGAGGGTAAAGGCTCACCAAGTACCGTATCGACGATTGGAGCGACTTTTATCTATGGAAAGACCCATGGCACCACCTTAGCCCCCTCATTGAGAGATCCTCACAGGTGTCGCACATCCTGGGACTGCAGGAATCCATCATGTTGACCTCTGTGATAGTAAACGGACAATGGCAGTGGCCTCCGAGCAGGACATGGAGTTCTTGGAGATTGTTCACATTGATTCATGGTGGTAGTGATCGGATTATCTTGCGATTTTCGAGTGGGACACCCTCAATCCAAGATAGTAAACGGACCGAAAGTAGACTGGTTTTCACTACTTTCGGGTTCTTTGAAAATACCTCGACACATGTTCATCCTTTGTCTAGTTATTCTGGTGAAGCTCCCTACGATAGACAAACCATGGCTATCTCACCTCGGCGTGTGTGTTTTATGTGATGAGGATGAGATGGAGACACACACACTTGTTCTTATGTTGTCATTATAACCGTTGCTGCCTGGCTGCCATTCGCCGGATAGTACGATTCATGTGGCCCAATAGAGATTGGGCAACTGACATTGCATGGGCCGTCAGAAAATGGAGGGGAAAATATATCATTGATATGACATATCACGCACTGCTGGGATCCTGTGTTTACCACATATGGAGGGAAAGCATCACTAAATGTTTTGACCATACTGAGAGAAATCCGACCGCGTTAGCTAGTTTTATTGTCGAGAATGTTAGACTACGTATACTTAGCATTTCTTTAACCCAGTCTGTTAGTACTAGTGCACTATATAGATTTTGGTGTATCCCTTGGCCTGTCGAGGGAGAACCAAACCCATGAGCACTGTTGTATTATATTTTTTTACACATTTATGAAACTTATATTTACCCAAAAAAAAAGTGGCAACGATGAAATAAGAACTGTTTTGCATATGACAATGACAAAGTAAGAATTGTCTCTATAGTCTAGGGGAAGTGGCATCGAGGGTTTTTGCTTGTATATAAAAGGTTTATAGGTATGCCTATTTTGCATTACGTTGTATTGGTTTTAGTAATTGCGGATACAGGTTGCTTCCCGTGGCTGCAGTGCAAAGATTTTAGTAGTGGACGGAGGCCGGATATACTTTCTTATTTGAACGGAAAGGATTGTTTGCTTTGGTCTCGGAAGTTCTTTCCCGGAGGAATGGCCTTTCCCACTCTGTGCAATTGTTGTATGAACCAAGTTGTCTGTCTGCCAAATTGTTTGTCTCATCCTTCCAATAATAAGAAATTTGACTACTTTGGAGAACCTCAATGGCGAGGAGAACGGGGTATGAGAATAGCTCTACGGTCATGGGGAACCACAGGGAACAAGAAGAGCATTTCTCTAAAGGATGCTCATTTATTAGGATGGTAAGAAACTATTGGGCAATGTTGGATTCGCAAGTCATGGGAAGCATGCAGGATAGAAGATTAGGGAATAGGGTAACTCGTATCCCACAACCTGGCTAGGTGGAGACTTAGATGATACATAGGGCACGTAATCACATTCCATCACCGATCTATGAATTTCAGCAAATATAAACAGAGTACGAAGAAGATTCCCATCTTTTTGGAATTGGAGATTGATTTGAGTCCTTTAGTGTAGATAAAATATTCAGGAAAGATATACCTTATGAACAACCAAAACGGTGTAACTTTTTAAATCAAACATCGTTAGTTTCTTTTGCATAGGTGGTTTTGGTTTTGTGGCTTTGGATTTTGCAAGATTAATCAAATGGACAAAGATACTCTCTATAATATGTGTGCCTTCAGTCCTATCATCTACCGTGTTTTGGGGAATTGGGGGAGGGAACATCAACAGACATAATAAAAAGCAGTTCTATGCTTTCTTGGCCTGTCTTCTGGTCCAAACCAGACGGCCTGTTCTATTGTGATATCACTTTTGAGATTCCCATGTTTGCCAAACACAAAATTGTAAATCCATTTCCAAATATGTCTATATGAAGTCTCCGAATAACATTAATTAGAAAGAGGCAATAACCAGTTAAAAAAGAGACCATGAAAAGATAATTCCCAAAACCTAACTGCTTATTCTTCCTCAGCTATAGTTCCCTTCTCACTGACATAGATACCATCAAGGAACTTCCTTATATCCTTGTTCTTCACATGGCATTTCTGTAGAAATAACAAAATCAAGAATCTCAGTGTAAGGGGTAAAGGCCACGGGTAAAATCAATGAAGGATAAACGTTACATTGTAGTGTAGGCATATTTTACTTGAACATATCAACATGTGCATACAGAGTCACAAAATAGGGAGCAAACATTACCTGGTTTATCAAGGCTGCAGACCGAGAAACAAGCTCAATGTCATTCCCTTCCAAAACCAATTCATCCTTGACCTTCTCAGACCGAATAACTGAAACCCCTTCAAGCATATCCACCTTCCTCACCTGGTATATTCAACAAATAGAAATTGACTACTAAGAACACACATTCTGATTTAAATTCCAGTCAAATTCAAAGTTCATACTTCTCAGAGTAAATATATTAAAGACGTTGCATTTATATACTTCAATGCAACAGCAAGGGATTTGCACAAAGAAACCATTTCATCTTTTTGCTCTTCATCACCAACAGTTGTCCTTTTGCATTGCCAAGCATGTATATCACATCAATTCTCATCATGAGCATTTAATTGACATTATTCAATGAATATCCCAAATTCAAGCAACAGGAAACACCCATATATAGCTACGAGAGCATGGCCCTCATTGACATATTTGCAGCAACAAAACCAAAGTGTTTCCGTAATGTATTTACCAACTAAACAAGGAAGACCAATGCATTTTTCTTCAACAACATTCTATAACATTTCTAACATCATTCACTACAAGTACCCAAAGAGCATTATGTGAATACGTAGGTACAGATTCCAGTTCAATGAAAACAGTGACCCAATGTTACAGTGCAACCTAATCACATCCGAAGTAGCTGATAATACCAAATTATACAACAGCAACGGCATTGTTGGATGTATTTACACGATTGAAATCATTAAATTAAAAAAATTCCAGTCCTTAACAACAAACATGACCAATAAATCGACATATCATCAATATAATCAATAAATCCCAACAAAGTTCCGTCTAAAAGCACAGACACAAGAAGACGTACACAGAAACAACAGAGCGAAAATACACCATAGCCAAACACTAAACACAGCAACAAAAAGTTAAAAAAAAACAAAAAGAGTGGGTACTTTTTCACATACCCTCTTCTCGCCAAGGAAGTTACGGATCTCAATAGCGGTGGCGCTGTTGGTAATGGATGCATTGATGGGAAAGTGAGCGTACACGAAACGCATCTTGTAACGGTATCCCTTGGTAACACCGTTAATCAGATTGGTCACGTGGCTAAGCGCGGTGCGAATAGCTGCGGTTGTCTTCCGGCTACCGAACCACGCGTCAATCTTCAGCTTCTTCTTTCCGGTGGCTTCGTCAGTAATTAGCTGGAAATCGAGGTTCAAATGCTTGAAATTGCGGGAGAGTTTTCCCCTCGGACCTTCGACTTCGATAACCTTGGCCTTCACCTTGATCTTCACCCCGTCAGGTATGTCCATGGTGTCGGAGGACAGTATCGTCTTCATCTTCGAGTTGGTACGTGAACTGTGTGCTTTGCCGTTGCCGTTGCCGCTGCCGCTACCGCTGCCGTAAGAGAGAGTGACAAGTATAAACCCTAGCAAGTTTCTTATATGGACGGCATGTGGGTTGTGAATGGGCCTAAAAGTCTCTTGTTGGGCTGAAAATTGGGAAGGCAAAGGTCTGGGCCGGGGCAAGAGGGTCTAGGAGTGGGCCTAAAATTCTCTTGTTGGGCTCAGTATTTATAAGTCAGTCATATTAATTCGGCCTAGAAATAGAGCTGGGTCTAAATCTAAATGGGTGTTAAAATTATAGATTTCAAATTCCTAATAATAATACCATTTCAATTATTTTAAGTTGATGGAATTTGATTTAACTCTATTTTTCAAATATTTTTCCTTAAAATATTGATAGATTTTAAAATCTTTTGGTATTAAGTCCTTAAAAATCTTTTTCTATAAATCTTTCTTTTAAATTCAAACCCATGAGTCCCGATATAGTAATTCATGTCAATCCAAAAGATTGAAATGTGACTCCATAATATTATATTTGAGTTTGATTATAATTTTTTTTTTTTAGAGAACTTATAGGTAGTCTGTATCTATTCTTATGCCAAATCAAACTTTTATATAACTAAAGAAAGAGAAACAAATTACAAGTATCTCTACTTCAACACATGAAGACTGCTGAGGGCCTCTTAATAAAACGGGGGGAGGTGTTATATTTATAACCAAATGGTCTGGACTTGAAACGATTTTTTCACATTTGGTCAAAGCTTTTGACTTCCTTTGCTGTCACCTTATATTTTTCATTAGTTTAGAGAAGCTGCTTTCTTCTAATTCTGATCCTGATTGCTTGCGGTCTTCTTTATCTTGAGAGGATTCTAAAATTTCCATCTTTGATTTTTCCTTAAAGGTTCTCGGATTCCTTTGAATAAATTATGAAGAAATTCTTCTTGAGAAAATTTCTCTAATAGATTCTGAGATTCTCCAGCGAGACAAGAAAATTTATTTTCTCCATTTTTGCATGAGATTTTCATAGGAGAGGCAATTCCCGAAAGATTCTTTTTGAGATCATTTTGCATTTGCTTGAGGTATTCCTAAATCATGTGATCTTTCGTGATCACTCATTTCTTATTCATGATCCTCTAGGAAATATGTTCAAAAAGATTGGGTGCCTGATTATCTTCTTTCTCTACAAGAACTTTATATTTTTATAATTTTTCTTCCATCTCATTAATGATTTATTGACCATCGTATTTCTTAATCTCGGGATCAATTTGCATCAACGTGTTCGAAAATTTTTGAACAATTGTAACAAAACTAACATCAATATTTATATCTACACATAATCAATATTCAAAGAATTTTTATTTTAACAACCGAAGTTAATAAAATATTTAAACAAATTAATTTGATATTACATTTTAGTGATATCATTATGAAAATATATAGAATCGATTCATTCAAAGCAATTTTTCTGATATTGATGTCGACTAACATTAATATTTAAAAAATTATATTTTTTTAAACTTGTTTTTCAAAAAAAGAAAAAGAAGTAAGAAAATTTAATGATAAACCCAAATCGAAACCTTGGGTATATTATTTACAGACAAAGTATATAAATAGCAATGGGTATTTATCTGGTATGAATATGGATAGATAATACCCACCCATTAACAAGGAGGCAAAAATTCGACGAAACACCCTTCAAATACACAACTTATGTTCGTCTTACTATGAGTTTCAAAGACATAAAATCTAGTGGCTTTAGTTAGTTAAAAACAAAAGAATTGTAAATCTCAATGAGAAAAGCAGAGTGGGAAAGAGGATGAATTCACCCACAGTTTTTAAACCTTAAGCCCTTATATCATACTGTTTGAATTTGTATTTTGTTTGATGTTGAAACTTGAGAGAAAAGGTTATTGTTTAGTGTGTCAGGGAAATATAGTATATATATAATATTAAGTATTTTCTCTGTTGAAGATTTTTTTTTTACATTTAAATAATAATTATAAATTTAACGAATAATTAAGTGCATCATAATATTGTCTCCAAAATAATTTTGTTAGACTTTATATTTGGACTAAAAAAATATAATATATAAAATTCAAATAATAAGTTTTGTGAAAAAGTATGTATTATTGGTATTTTGAGTACAAAATATTTAAAGAAAGTTGAAAAAAATTGTAATTAATAATTAAATTTACTATAGTAATGTGTTGAAAATTCATGCGTTATACTTTATATCCCGAGTGATAAATTTTACTAGATAATTGAAACAACAAAAAATTTGAATTAAGTATGCAATATTGATATATTGTTCTCAATATACAAAATTGCTAAACTATTTCATTGAGGTAGAAAATAATTTAAAAATGTTGCACAAAATTTGGACTCAAAAACCAACAAAGATAAAAACACACCTAAATAAGGTGTGTTTTGTCAATCCAAACATTGATTTGGTTTTGGCCCATCTCGGGAATGGGCCAAAACACATTTACACTAATCCTCACCAATATACATTCAAGTGCCCAAGAATCATCATCCATGTCTTCCATCCTAGACGTGAAGGATTAGGACCGAGTAACACCATGAATACCGCAAGTCATACAATCAAAAGAACTAACTTAACATACAACACAAACAAATTCTGGAATCATATGATCATACAAGATGGGCAACAGCTCAAGTGAGAGATGAAACATACTTCAAAGCAGTTTCACAGAAAAAGGACATAATGTTATTACCTAGTTTATCAAGGCAACTGATCGAGAAACAAGCTCAATATCGTTTCCTTCAAAACCATTTCATCCTTAACCTTCTCTGACCGCACAATGTTAACCCCCTTGAAGCATGTCTACCTTCCTCACCTAGTATAATCAACAAGAAAAAAGACTACAATCTCCCTCGAACCACTAAATCAAACATGTAGTCAAAACATAGAGATAATAGGTCAAACAATGAGCAATGACATCAAAACAACAACTAAATAGAAATTGAAGTTTTCCAATCAAAAGTATGAATACACTTGCAGCTGATGGTGACATCAAATGATCAAAACTATAGGAGCTAATCAACCAAGCCATTAGGCAGTTTGCCAAACACAAAATTGTAAATCCATTTCCAAATATGTCTATATGAAGTCTCCGAATAACATTAATTAGAAAGAGGGAACAACCAGTTAAAAAAGAAACCATGAAAAGATAATTCCTAAAACCTAACTGCTTATTCTTCCTCAGCTATAGTTCCCTTCTCACTGACATAGATACCATCAAGGAACTTCCTTATATCCTTGTTCTTCACATGGCATTTCTGTACAAACAACAAAATCAAGAATCTCAGTGTAAGGTGTAAAGGCCACGGATAAAATCCATGAAGGGTAAACATTACATCGTAGTGTAGGCATATTTTACTTGCACATATCAACATGTGCATACAGAGTCACAAAATAGGGAGCAAACATTACCTGGTTTATCAAGGCTGCAGACCGAGAAACAAGCTCAATGTCATTCCCTTCCAAAACCAATTCATCCTTGACCTTCTCAGACCGAATAACTGAAACCCCTTCAAGCATATCCACCTTCCTCACCTGGTATATTCAACAAATAGAAATTGACTACTAACACCCGTCAAGACTCCACTACAACTACCACAAACTCACATTCAACAAACTCTTAACAACCCAGCAACAGCACACATAATTTACATCCCAGAAGCAGCCAAATTGTACCACAAATCCAAAGGATCATCATTATAAGAACACACATTCTGATTTATATTCCAGTCAAATTCGAAGTTCATACTTCTCAGAGTAAATATATTAAAGACTTTGCATTTATATACTTCAATGCAACAGCAAGGGATTTGCACAAAGAAACCATTTCATCTTTTTGTTCTTCATCATCAACAGTTGTCCTTTTGCACCGCCAAGCATGTATATCACATCAATTCTCATTTTGCTTTCATGAGCATGTAATTGACATTCAATGAATATCCCAAATTCAAGCAACAGAAAACACCCATATGATAGCTACGAGAGCATGGGCCTCATTGACATATTTGCAGCAACAAAACCAAAGTGTTTCCATAATGTATTTACCAACTAAACAAGGAAGACAAATGCATTTTTCTTCAACAACATTCTATAACATTTCTAACATCATTCACTACAAGTACCCAAAGAGCATTATGTGAATACGTAGGTACAGATTCCAGTTCAGTGAAAACAGTGACCCAATGTTACAGCGCAACCTAATCACATCCTAAGTAGCTGATAATACCAAATTATACAACAGCAACGGCATTGCTGGATATATTTACACAATTGAAATCATTAAATTAAAAAAAAAGTCCAGTCCTTAACAACAAACATGACCAATAAATCGGCATATCGTCAATATAATCAATAAATCACAACAAAGTTCCGTCTAAAAGCACAGACACAAGAAGACGTACACAGAAACAACAGAGCAAAAATACACCATAACCAAACACTAAACACAGCAACAAAAGGTTAAAAAAAAAAAAAAGAGTGGGTACTTTTTCACATACCCTCTTCTCGCCAAGGAAGTTACGGATCTCAATAGCGGTGGCGCTGTTGGTAATGGATGCATTGATGGGAAAGTGAGCGTACACGAAACGCATCTTGTAACGGTATCCCTTGGTAACACCGTTAATCAGATTGGTCACGTGGCTAAGCGCGGTGCGAATAGCTGCGGTTGTCTTCCGGCTACCGAACCACGCGTCAATCTTCAGCTTCTTCTTTCCGGTGGCTTCGTCAGTAATTAGCTGGAAATCGAGGTTCAAATGCTTGAAATTGCGGGAGAGCTTTCCCCTCGGACCTTCGACTTCGATAACCTTGGCCTTCACCTTGATCTTCACCCCGTCAGGTATGTCCATGGTGTCGGAGGACAGAATCGTCTTCATCTTCGAGTTGTTACGTAAACTGTGTGCGCTGCCGCTGCCCAAAGAGAGAGAGTGAGAAGTATAAACCCTAGCAAGTTTCTTATAAGGACGGCATGTGGGTTGTGAATGGGCCTAAAATCTCTTGTCATTTCAAAAATTCTTACATTTTGTATTTTAATAATATTGTTATAAATTTTAAAAAAAATTAAATTTATTAGCCTATCAGTCCTAATAGAATATATAGAAAATAATATATGTATTTTTTCAAATCACTTTTTTATTCTGCCCAAAAGTCTATTTACAAATGAAATACATTGTGGTATTTATAGACCACCAAAATTATGGTTACAAAATAGACCATAACTATTATAATTACAAATTATAATGGGGGATACAAAATGGTATAACATAATAGGTATTAAAAATGAATATCAAGAGGTGTATGTATTCATATACATATTTTTTATATGATATAGATCACCTGAAAATTACTTGTTATGAACCCCTGTGCAAAAACATATAACTTTTGAATTAAAATTACTTAATATTTAATATTGTTGTTTAAGTTTGTTTGAATTAATTAATATTGAGATATTAATTATAGTACGTTTTACTGACAATTGAAATTGTTAGTAAATTTTTTATTATATATGGATGTCATAATCGTAAATATATATTATTTTTGTAACATTTGTATATTCGGGAAGTTTTTTTGTTTCCTAATAATGATACATAACAAACCAAAAAATTGAATCAATAGAAAAGTAAATACATTAATTTAGAAATAATAAATCTAATAAATAAACAAATAAAAGTAAAAGTTCCAAATCCTTAATTAATATTTTCTAAATGCTTCAAAATAAAACAAATGCATCATATAAGTTTGTGTGAGTGATTTATTTATAAAAAGTTCATTTTCAAACAATTCCAATTGAACCACTATGACAACTACTTTAATAATTCGTTGATCTTATCTTGATCATCTTCCATATTGTGAGCACATAAAGAGACTAGTAAATGTACAATTTTGGGTTAATTATATTTTATCATTTGAACTATGATCATTTTTACACTTTGGCATCTAATTTTTTTTTTTTTGACGTCAACTTACCATCTCAAATTATATACTTTGTCATTTATAACTATTTTTTAATCAATTTTTTGAAAAAAAAAAAAAGAAAACATGTAGTGCACATGTGATATTAAGGGTTATGTGATGTGATAATTTTTACATATGCAACAAGCAATATTTTTTCAGCAGAAAAATCAATAAAAAACAAAACTTTCATATATTGCATAGTGCAAATTTCGTAAAGTTGAGATGGTAAGTTGACACAAAAAAAAAAAAATTTAATGGCAAAGTATAAAAACGATCATAATTCGGATTGCAAAATGTAATTTAGCGTAGAAATTTTAACAATATTAACATATTGTGGAATCTAACTGACATGATATTAAAATTTTGTTTAAGGGAGATTCTTCATCCAACAATTCACTTGAAGATGACTCAATTGGTTCATAATCTCGAGATGATGACTCAATGTTTGAAGAACTCTCATATTTGCTTGCATCATTGCCAAAAATAGTTGTAATCTATATAACATAGAACAGACGGTCACGATCTAATATAAACATTATCTCAACACATCAATTTAAACAAAATAAATGAGCTCTAGAAAGATATGATTAGTATAGTGATAAGGAACAACATACATATTTTCATTCAACCTTCAACTCACAATTTATAAATTTATGTAAAAAATTGGTGATTTCCATAATTTATAATAATAATAAATAATAAACAAAAAATTATATTAAAAAAAAATAGTTTGAGCTCGAGCTCGACTCGTTGCCACCCCCTATTTGACACCGCCCCGTATTGCGCATACCACAAGATTTAGATATAGAGTAAAAAAATTGCAAAAGAAAAAAAAATTATTGACATGAGGTGAGAAAGTTGAATGTTGGCTAGTCCTTTAAATTCATTGTGAAATATCAGAAACCAAGCCCCACCACTTGAATAATTAAATATGATGTTGACAAAACTTTTTATTAAAAGTATATTAATGCATAGTAAAAAAATACACAATAGTCACAAACCTTATGCTATCTTTGAAATTGGATGGCAGCACAAACATCTTTCAAACAACGCCTAATGTTGTATCTCCTTGAACAACAACATTAAGCCTTTGTCTGAAATATTTGTTAGAAACAACTTATCTTAGCTAGAGTTTACATTTTGAAAATTAAACAACAAGGTTGAATATTAACTGAATATTGTTGAGAGTTCAATCTCTCAACCACATCTCCCAGAGGTCGCTACCTCGACAAATAGTAGTAATGAGGTCCAATACCAGATCGCTAGTCTTGAGGTCGCTACACCTATTTATCATCTCTAGGTCGCTGAATGTGAGGGGATAAGAAAAGAAATGGCTTCGAAGAAAAGTTTTGGGATTCCCAGTGCTTCTCATGCCCAACGAGATGCACCAACCTGCTGGGGATGCTTTACTCCTAACACCACAAGGTTTCATGACGGAGCTTAACCTGAGTCTCGATCAAGAAGGCGACCATCTATGTTTTACACTGCACGACTCCATAGATAATTCATTCGACATCATGATGGAGGACATAGCTTAGGATCATCGACTTTGATCATGCCACTAGGCATTTGATCAAGAAATTGCACGATGATCTATAGTAACAATCGAACAACACTTCTGGACGACTATAAATAGCTTTAGCATCATTCTTTTTGAGTTGAAAAGGTCTTTTATAGAGAAGGTTTGGATTACTTATAACATATTAATAAAATTAATGATTTGAACGTTAAAATTTAAATTACGCCTACAATTTATCCCAATTTTAAAATACCAAGTAATGTAAGAGAAAAAAAGAAAACATTAAATCACATAAAAATAGAAAAAATCATAGATATTACTGCTTTAATAAACATAATTTAATCAATTCACTTAAAAACATATTGTAATAATTATTTAAAATATATATACGACAGATTATCTTTACGAAATAATTTAGTACCTCCAAAACTCACCCAAATAATTATTTAGGATTTATGGTCAAATTTATTTTTCTTCGCATGCAATAATTTACGGCACTCCAAATTAAAATATTAATTAAGAAAAGAAAAAAAAAAACCTAACTCACGGGTCATTGACTTTTATGACTGGATTCATTGACTTGTAGGACATTTAATTAATTCCATTAAATTATTATTAACATATTTAGGAGTAGAAATTCTTGTCCACAAGATGTTCTCTTCCACTGTCTATTTCTAATCTAATTATTTGCAAAGGGGGGTTACAAATTATCTTTTTTTTTTTAATTTATCATAATTATGAATATATCATCATTATTTAAAAAATTACAAATACTCATCCCTGATTTTAATATCCGTCAGCCAATTTCCTTAGTTTTTGTTGGGTTTCTATTATTTTGCATTGAACTGAAAAAAGTACTCTTTTGAATTATAAATTATAATTCTATATAGTTTTTTAATATTTTTTTATAATATTTTTGTGGACTGATATACATACGGATTATTATTTACTTTATCCACACTCTTTTTTTTTAAAAAAAAAGTAACAAGGGTAAAATAATATTTTTCACCTCATCATTTTAGAAATGATATAATTATTTTTTATTTAAAAAGAATATTTATAATTTTTTAAATAATAAAAATATATTCGTAACTATATTAAATTTTAAAATCTATAGTTAAAATTTTCAAACACATTCGTAATGTTGTTATCCATAATTTACTTTGAATTGCAAAATTTATTATATTATTAGTGAGTAAAAATTATACGTCACGTAATTAAAATGATTGGTGGTCACAAAAACTATGGGCTGTCTAAAGTTTATGTACGACCAGAATAGCTTTCCTCCCACCTAAAAAAAAAGTAAAAAGAATCATATGATTATTAGTAAGGGATAAGTTTAAAATTTTCATTGTGTATTTTGTTTTGTATATTTTGTTTAAAATGATCGATGTCGTATTTATATTTATTGATGAGGAATTAATAGTTAAAAGACAAAAAAATCCTTTATTAAGGATAAAAGAGGAATTTTCACTGAGGATTCGGGCGAAGATTCGCGGATCGGGTCGCTGGGACCCACCCCATGACTCAACCCAACTGCTAGAATACCTGCACACCGCACTGTTGGGGATAGGAAGCACAGGATCATGACACGTGGTTATATCTACAGTGTCCAATATTGACCATTAAATATTGCAGATCTGACTTCATAAAGGTAACTGACATTTATACTATTAAACTTCAGATAGCGTATTTCTATTTCGACTATCATCTAACTTGGGCGTCGGAGGGTTTTCGTTGTGGACGAACCCGACTAGCTTGACTCTTCTTGTTCTATCCTCAGGCCCCATCACAGATTTGGGAAGGTGACGTGACCAAATCACGTTCGTTGCTCAAGATCGCTTTATCGAGCCGAATTATTTATATATATATATATATATATAAACTAAAATATAAGATAATATTGAGTTAGAAATACAAAATCAAATTATATAATGTTAAATTTACCATAGCTCGACCTCTCAAATCATGTTAGAAATATGAGTCTAAATTATAATTTCACTCAATAATTCATTCATATAGGCAACAAATACATACATATATATATATATTGGTGTTAAAGAAAATTATATATATATATATATATATATATTAAGAACATAAAGAAAGCCCCCATTATCATCCTAATGAAGAAGCGATAAATTGCAATCTACGTATCTATATTACGGAAAATAGATAAATAGTTTCTTTATAAAAAGTAAAATAGCAATTTATCCTCTTTTATTATCAAGATGTAGTAATTTACCCCCTATATTTTTTAAATTGGGCAATTTACCTTCTTAGGCTAGAAGTAAATTACTTCATTGTTTAAAATACAGAGGAGTAAACTGCTATTTATTTTTCATAAGAGAGTAATTTACTCATTTTCAATATCACGAAAGGATAAATTGCATTAAATCAAATGAAAAATCAATGAAATCCCACTATTTTTTAAACGAATCGATTATAGTTATATCATAAATTTAAATTATTAATATCAAATATGTATGATTAATCAATAACCATTAGTATTACTCGAACCACTGACCTTAATTTCACCATCTATATCTTATTATAATCGAAGAGCACCTCTTTGATGTTTTTAATTTTTTAATTTTTGTTTTTTTTAAAAATGATTTCAACATTTTTTTCCCCTCACTCTTATCACAATAACTTCCTATAATTTTTATCTTTTTACTATTTTTTATTTATTTAACTAAAGTAACAACCATATTATTTAAATTTAAAATTAATTACACAAATATTTGAATATGCCATATATATTTATATTTAAACTATTATCATACCAATTTTTAAATATTCAAATTTACATTTTAACCCATTCTTTCCCTTGAATAAAATTTGGTTATAATAGTAATTTCAATATTTTCTCGATGAATTTATTAAAATACACTCAAATTTTTTAGTTTTTGACACTTTTATATTTTTAAAACTACTATCCCATAATTAATAACCAACTTATTGATAATAATATTAAGCATTTATAAAAAAAAAAAAATTTAAAAACTTGGTCAAAATCCTTGAGTGGTGGGCCCACTCCCCACCATGAAAAGGGAATATCTCCAGTCAATTTTTTTTTGTTGTCAAAGAAAGAAATACTAAAGAAATCAAATAATTGATTAGTGGGGAATTAATGCCATTAATCCCCAGTCAACAACAGATAAAAAGCATCCGGTTGGGGCGGCTTCTGTAATATGAAAACAATTGTGGGGTCGATTTGAACCGGTCACTTTGATTGACATTGGGGTCAATTTTGTAAAATGAGATTTCTCCGCGTGGTCTCCTATAATGATTATGACGTCTCTCCATCTTTTCCATTTTTGCTTTTTCCTCCCTAATATTGTTTCTTATTGGAAAAACACCCCGCTAATATTCTTTTTTATTGTTTTTGCTCTCAATTTCTCTTCTCTCCTCCTTTTTTGGCGTATGGGATATCAAGAATTGGGGTTGAAAATTTGATTATTTATTTGATCTATACTATTAATTTAGTCAGAGGTATTCGAGATAGTATACGCCACGTAAATATACAAAAATGCCCTTATTTTTCTTTTAGTCAAATATATTTTGTATGTTTATACTGTAATTTCATTTAAAATGTGATAACTACCAGCATCTAATTTTCATTGTCTTTTTAAATATTTGTATATAAATTTATTTTTTTGACGCTATTGTTTTTTTATAATTTTTTTAATATTTAATTTAGTAGATTTTTTTGCCCTTTTGTTTAAATTTAATAAGAAAATAAAGTTTCTTTTACTATATACTATTAGTTATATACAAAAAATATCAATTAAGTGTTGATTATTTTTTTTATTTAATCAACTATTCAAAGCAGATTGTTCTCTATTATATATTATTCTAGTTTTTTATAGACTACACATTTTTAATTATTAAATTGAAATAATACCCCTAAAATTTAAATATTCCTATGTTCTAAAAAAATTAAATATATTTTTTAATGAAGAGAAAATTAGTAATATTTCAGTTACATTTGCATTGATGAATTTAAAATTAGGAATTTCCAATCCACACCCATTTTGAATTATAATCTTTGTGAAATATTGATGGATTTTAAGTACGGATTCGTTTGAAATCATTTCTACAAACAAAAAGCAGAAGCCAAATATTAACTCTAGTGGGGCAAAAACAGAAATAAAGAAAAGTAAAGGGGTTGGTGTACAAAGCAATAAATGTTTCCATAAATTCCACACGGTTTCTCACAACTTTCTACAATTTCGGCTCTCTTTTGCTGCATGTGCCCCTCTCCTGCTGCTCTCCACTTTCCATCTTTTCCTTCTCTTTCCATTTTCTTTTTTTTTTTTTTTGTGTTTTTCTCTTCATTTCTTTTGGGACTTCAAAATTTTCCTCCCTTTACTACAACCTCGTGATTTGTGTTGATTCTAGGAGATTCAACGGTGGTACTGCTTTTTTCCCTCCTCCAAGAACAAGAATATGTGAGCGTCTAATTCTTTTTTGTGCTTGCTTCTCTTTCTGGGACTAAACTCAGTAATTTGTAGTGTTGTTGAAGTTTTAAGTGAGAAAAGATGGTTTTTTTAGTAGATTTGGAGGTGGTTAGAGTTGGAACTTGGAAGGGAGGTTTTGAAGTATTTTTTCAGCCTTTTGTTGGGCAAAAAATAGCGGCAAGAAAAGTAGTTTTTGCTAGTGAATTTGTTGTTGCTGTAAGCAAATTAATTACTTGTTCTTGAACTGCATCTGGGATTTTCTCTGCCTCTCTCATTCTTTTTTAATTTTTTGTTATGTGTGTTTTTTAATTGGTTTTCAAATAGTTTGTGGTTAGTGAATGAGTTAGTGAAATGGTGGGGTATTAGATTTTCATGTGTTAAAATTTTGCTGCAGATGGATTTTGGTTTATGTTTGTTCTTGTTGTTGAGCATAGGGGGAAAAATTGGTTTCTTGTATTGCAGCAGAGGTCTTTCAGGAGCAAATGATAAGGGCAAATATGGATGAAGCTTTACTCCTGTTGTGTTTCTGATATCTTGTTTAGTTAAGAAAAATTAAGTGGTGACTGGCTACGAAATCTTCTGCTTTGAGCTTTTATTTCCTTTTTGCTTTGTAGAACCGCGAGGGAGATAGTGCTTTTCCTGTTTAACGAAGAATGTAGTGGATCATGAGTGAATGGTTTTGAATATTTCTGAGTTGTTTGTGGTATTATGTCATTTGAGTATGTAGCTAGTTTTGTTGAATTGTCATTTGTTCGCTTTGAATGATATGTTGGTTGGTGCTTGCAGATTCATTTACTGTACAATTTACCTTGTAACTCAAGGATCGGGAAACTTCTTGGCGGGATTTTTTTGGAGATAATTGTTGGGGACTCAGGTTCATGTTAGAAATGGTCGCTCAATCATGGCTCCGTAGTTTGTGGACGACTTCAAAGAAGCATGAGTTGCGTGTGCAGAAGGCACAGATTGCTGTTTTGGCTTTTGAAGCTGCGAGTTTGATGACTAAACTACTGCACCTGTGGCAATCATTAACCGATAAGCAGGTTGCTAAATTGAGAGAGGAGATAACGAATTCAGTGGGTGTTAAGAAGCTTGTGTCAGAGGATGATGATTACATTGGGAGGTTGATATGCGAGGAAATTACAGAAAACTTAGCGCATGTGGCAAGAGCGGTGGCCAGGCTATCCAAGAAATGCAGTGATCCCCTCTTGAAGAGTTTTGAGCGAGCATTTAATGATTTAATTAAGATTGGGGCTGACCCATATGGTTGGCAGTTCTCATGGAAAAAAATGGAAAGGAAAGTCAAGAAGATGGAACGGTTTATTGTTACCAATACTAATTTGTATCAAGAGATGGAGACACTTGCAGATCTTGAACAGACTTTGAAGAGAATGAAGGGTAATGACAATGCAGATAGCATCACGATGGTTGAATATGAAAAGAAGGTTGCATGGAAGCAGCAAGAGGTGAAGCATCTCAAGGAGAATTCTCTTTGGAATCGTACTTACGATTACACAATCCTTCTTTTGGCAAGATCTGTATTTACTATATATGGCAGGATTGGACATGTTTTTGGAATTAGTAATGTTGCTGACGTGGGGGTTAAAGATTCTAGAGTCACAGATATTCACAGTAACCGACGTAGCCACTCAACTGTCTTCATGCAATCATCAGTTTACCCAACGGAGAATTGCGTCCCTAGGTTCTCTACAGGCGTATCAGGGAAGTCCATCTCTGTATCTGGCCCGCTCTTGAGAACAAATAATTTAGGAAATTTCCACTCAGGCCCTCTTGGGAACTCAATGACCACGTCTAGTCCGATTTCCGGAAAATACAATGGTGTTAGTTTCCACTCGGGTCCCCTAGGGAGATCGACATCCAAGTCTCTCCCTATTCCAAAAGCAAGCAAAACCAGCTTCAGATTGTGGCAGTTCCGTCATAAATCTCAGGATGCAAGAGAGAAAGTCCCTCAACGGGAACCCAATGAAATAACGGCATCTGGACCTTTTACTGGAACCATGACGAGTGGAAACAGTACGAGCTACTCAAATTTTGGTGATGTCTATTCTGGAGTTCTTGATGGAACTAAACACGTCAGTGTAAAACCACATGCCAATGGAAATCTTTCTGTAGTTGCTTCTAAGAGCAAGCTGTTGAATCCACCACCGGAAACCCTCGGTGCTGCCGCCTTAGCTCTTCACTATGCAAATGTAATCATTTTTATCGAGAAATTGGTGGCATCTCCTCATTTGATTGGCAATGATGCGAGAGATGATCTTTACAATATGTTGCCAGCAAGCATTAGAGCAGCCCTCAGGGCCAAACTGAAGCCTTATTCGAAGAGCCTGACTGCATCAGTTTATGATACAGCTCTTGCGGGAGAATGGAATGAGGCAATGTCGGGAACGCTAGAATGGTTAGCTCCACTTGCTCATAACATGATAAGATGGCAGTCTGAACGGAGTTTTGAACACCAGAGCTTGGTTTCTAGAACAAACGTGCTGCTTGTCCAAACACTCTACTTTGCGAATCAGGAAAGGACAGAAGCAGCAATAACTGAGCTTCTTGTTGGGCTGAACTATATATGGAGATTTGGTAGAGAAATCAATGCCAAATCTCTTGTGGAATGCGCCAGTGGCAGAACATTCGATGAATACCTGGATTGAAAGCAGATGTCAATTTCTAATGTTCACCGTTTTGGGCAAAAGGAGCTTTGTTAAGGACCAATATTCCTTATCTCTTCCGTTCAAGAATTCTTATCTGGTAAACAGTTCAATCACCGGTCTTGTTCACAAGGCTTCTTGAAATACATGTTTACCAGCAGTGGTTGAACACTTGGTGATGGCATCCGTAGCATTCCAATTTGTTAATTCTTTGAAGAGAAATGTGGATCAAAACAATCTTTCTGGTCCATCCATGTTGACACCATTCCCTCAGATCACAGATTCTGAATCCGAAGCTTATGACCCAAAACCATGTTATGTGTTTATCTAGTGTGTTTGCAGCCATTGTATAGCCATTGCGCGCACGTAAATTGTAGTGTGTGGTTGACCTTATAAAGGATATCCTTAACATAAGGTGGGTGTTGGAAATGAGGAGTTTCTAGTCAAGCTTGCTCTTCTCAGTTTCATATGTTATTAAACATCGCACCACTGGATACAAAAGAGATGTGATGGTGCTTGCTGTTTGGCCTAAGAGTTTAATATGATTGCCTAGATTTTCATGCTTGCCACTTCTCAAGAAAGGAGATTATACGTAATTTTAACCTTTTAGCTTGTTAATACTGTGTCCTGTCTATTGATCAGTCTGATGCATGCTTTCCAGCACTGTTTTCTTCTCAAGGTTTTTGGATCATCAAATGTGATCTCTTCCCTGAGCATAGAATAAGGTGGCGGAGGTTCCTTCAGGTTCCGGCTGCTATTATTTGCATTAATTGGCCATCTCAAAAGAACCCTCTGACTAGATGATTATTTGTTCTGGTGATTGAAGAGTTCAGGACCCCTTCATCCATTGAAGCACAGGTAAACGTCGTACTGTTTTGGAGAATGACTATGACGGCTATTCTTCTTCTTCGTTTTAACTCTTTGAGCAGACTAATGAGCAGATGGAGCCATCCTTCTAAAATGCTTTTGCTGAAGATCTCTAGCATGTCATAAACCGATTCATAGAAAACATCTTCAAACTGAATCCTGAGTCAGGATTGAGACCCGTATTCAAGAATCCATAGAAACATCACTCTTTCCTGCATAAATCTACTAGACTACTGGATTGCTGCTTGTTGGATCCATCCATCCCAAATCCCTTCTAAGTTAGATCAGTGTGTGATATACAGCATGTGTTTCTAGGTAACTCCAGGCATTTGTCAGCCCAAGCTCGATCCTCGAGTCGCATTTCTGCAACCCCTTCAGCAACGTAACAACATTTCGAACGTCTTTGTAATGAAAATAGGCTACAGCAGTGTGATCCTGGAGCATAAATGCTTGAGACTCAGCTAGTTTCTGAAACATGAATTATGCCTTAGCAACACAGAAATATTCCAGCCGGTGAAGTAAAAAACTTCTCAGTGTGATCATAGATTACATATACAATTTGATTATGTATTTTAGTCGATCAATATTATGACGACCAAAGTTAGTTACTCAAAAGGGGTTGGCCCTTAACAAATAATCGGGTAAATTACATTATTATTTTTTAAAGTTATGTCTAATTATACAAACACGTCCTCGTCCTTCATAATATTATAAGTATATTCCTTGATGGATGTTAGTGCAATGTAGTAAATTGATTAATTAAATAATATAATTATATAAATCATTAAAAATTAAATTTCAAAATTCCTTACCTCTGTTATCCGCAAATGTGTGTGTTCAATTTGTGATTTGTGTGAAGGGTGTGTGTCTGTCAGTTTGGAGAACAGGCAAACATACATATGCACCTAACAAAATGATCACCCCCACCGCCCCACTCTTGTTCTTTTTTCTTTTTTTTCAATTTTTTATTTTATATATAATATATTATTTTAATTTTAATTTTTTTCTAAAATACCCATTATGTCCTACTTAATTTTTATTTAATATAATTTTCTCTTAAATATTATAATGCAACTTCAATTTAGTCTGTTAAAATATTATTATATTCCATTTTTAATTTATAATTTATTTATAATTAAATTTAAATTCCTTAATAGCTACCTATTAGTTTTTCAATTATGTGAAAAATCCTATCAACGTCACATCGGCATTTCAAATATGACTTTGCGTACTCATTTCAAACTGCCCCAAATTAAATATAATTGCACTGATATTAACCACTTGACTTTATGGCAGTGGTGGTGTTATTTTCTCCCAGACATCAGCAGTTTGACGAAAATGGGAGAAAATAGAGAGGAAGCTGACGATAAGCTGCCCATTCCTCTCTTATCTTCTTACAACATGGGATGTTTTCATCTATGCCACAGGTATTCTTCTCTGTGTGTGTGTGTTTTGCTGAATAATATTTCTGTGTTTATCTGTGTGAGTTTGCTCAATAATATTTGTGTGTTTTGAATTAGTGATGATGATATGTGTGTGTGTGAAGAAGAAGGAAGTTGATGAGATGATGAGGCTTGTGAAGTTCTGTTCTTTGCTTCTTTGGTTGATTGGGGAGGAAATAATTAAGATGATATTTGAGGAAAAACAAAAAAGAAAAGAAAAAGACATCATCCCACTAGGGTTTACTGTAATTTACACTCCTGTGATATTAAAAATTAATAAATTATTTCCTATGAAAAAATAAATAGCAATTTACCTCTCTATATATTTATAAATGAAGCAATTTTGCATAACAGGACTGTTTGCTTATATTCTACGACACTAGGTAGGTAGACTGCAATTTACCCTATCCCTTAATAATAAATTCCTTTATTACAACGTTAAATTTGCAGGATAGTTTTGGCACCGATGACAAGATTAAGATCCTACAACTTCATGGCACAGACACATGCAGTTCTTTACTACTCACAGAGGACAACAGAGGGTGGATTCTTGATCTCTGAAGCCTCTGGAATCTCAGACACTGCTCAAGGGTACTATATATGACTTTTAACTGCCTACTTCTATTTGTCTCCAATTCATCTGTGTTTGATAGACAAAGACAACAGAAATCAGGACAACCATTTACGCAATTAATATATGATGGGGAATAAAAATAGGATTTGACGGGCAAATTAAGGGATTGCGCCTAAAAAATAGTGCACGTAGTTGTCCACGTAAGTAAATTCAGTTCACTTTCAAAAGTTCGAAGGTGGAAAGTCCTGCAATTGCGAAACAACATTTAATTCTTGGGTACTTTCTACCAACCCCTAGATTTAGGGTTCTTGTTTTGCCACTCCTGTAATATACAGGACAGAGCCATTCAAAAAGTATGAAAGAGTTGGTCTTGTTTTGTCTAAAATATACTATTAGCCAAGCCACGTGTGGTTGAACTGAACAGATCACACAACAAATATAATACACTTAACATATGATTGATCGCTCTCCCTAAATTATAAACCACTTACATGATAACTGGATTTCACTTTCCGTATGATGGATTCCTGTACTAGAATTTTGCCATTGTACAGTCAGAAATCTTACATAACCTTGGATGCTTTGCTTTCTTTATTGAAGGTATCCACATACTCCAGGCATATGGAGGAAAGACCAAATGGAAGCATGGAAGCCAATTGTTAAAGCAGTTCATGAGAAAGGAGGTGTTTTTTTCTGCCAGCTTTGGCATGCTGGCAGAGTTTCAAACTATAGTAAATTCCCTCTTGACATGTGTTAAGTTGTGAAGATTGATTTGAAGAAGAAAAGGATAACCTGATTCAACTTAGAATTCCCAAGTTGAGTTGGAGAAGGATAACCCGATTCAAAGTTGAGTTGGAGAAGGATAACCTCATTCAACTTAGAAATCCCAAATTGAGTTGGAAAAAGGATAAGTCATGGCTATATATACTACTCTTATTAGCATTGTTTTATAGAGCAAAGTAGAATAGAGTAGAGAGAAAAGAAAGAGTTGAGACGAGGGTGAGTGTTGTCTTTCACGTGTGGTGAAGACTTGCATACAAGTGTGTGTGTGTTGTACTCCTCAATTTTTCTCCTCTTTGAGTGTTTTCTCCTGGCTTGGTATCGCCCCCAGACGTAGGATTTATATCCAAACTGGGTTAACAAATTCGTGTGTCTTTTACTGCCTTCATATTCCACCTGTTATCCATCTTAACCCGATCCATTTCCTAACAACTGGTATCAGAGCCTGGTTCAAGGAGTTAAGATGGAGGGAAAGTTTCCAGTCGAACGGTTCAATGGTTCCGACTTTGGGTTTTGGCGTATGCAGATGGAGGCCTACCTGTACGGGAAGGACCTGTACGAACCACTTGCAGAGAAGTCCGAGAAGACGAGTGATGAAGAATGGAAGGTGCTCGATCGAAAGGCGATGAGCGCAATAATCCTGTCGCTCTCTCGGAATGTCGCCTATCATGTGAAGGGAGCAAAGAGCACGAAGGAAGTTCTACAGACTCTTGCCGATATGTACGAGAAACCCTCAGCAATGAACAAGGTTATGCTGATGAAAAAACTATTCAGGTTGCAGATGGAGGAGAGGAAGTCGGTGGCCGATCACCTCAATGACTTCAACCAACTCACGACACAGCTGGCGTCTGTGGATATCGTGTTTGACGATGAGGTAAAAGCGTTAATTTTGCTTTCATCTTTACCTGACAGTTGGGATGTGGTTGTTACTTCAGTGAGCACTTCGTCTGGGAAGGAGAAGATGAAGTTCGACAACATCAGAGACATGATGTTGAACGAGGAAACCCGTAGAAAGCAAACGGGTGGATCATCTGGCTCTGCGCTACATACAGAGTCCAGAGGGAGACCTGACACACGGGGTAAATACCGTGGAAGGTCAAGGTCAAGGTCCAGGGGGAAGAACAAGGGCAAGAAGGAGATGGTGTGCTGGAACTGCGAGAAGCCCGGACACATGAAAAGCGAATGTCGGGCGCCAAAGAAGGAAAAGGAGGGCCGAACAGCGAATGCCGCGACGGAGGAGATCACGGATGCACTCTTGTTGAGTGTGAGCAGTTCTTCCGATGATTGGGTTGTGGATTCAGGGGCCTCATTCCACTCATGCAGCAACAAAGACATCATGGAGCCATACACCTCAGGTGATTTTGGCTTAGTTTATCTTGCAGATAACAAACCCCTCAAGATTGTAGGAAAGGGAGATGTGCGGATCAAATCAACGAATGGGTCATGCTGGACCCTACATGATGTGAGACACATACCAGGACTGAAAAGGAACTTGATCTCAGTCGGACAGCTGGATAGTGATGGATTCCACACGACGTTTGGAGACGCGAAGTGGAAGATCAGTCGGGGAGCAATGACTTTGGCTCGAGGACTAAAGTCGGGAACGCTCTACATGGCGGGAGGATCTAGTTCAAACATTCCCTTTGCAGGAACTGTATCGCAGGCTAACCTGTGGCACAATCGCTTGGGCCACATGAGCGAGAAAGGAATGAACGTGCTGAAGTCGAAAGGACGGTTGCCCGAGTTAAAATCGGTGGAGGTGGGTCATTGTGAACACTGCGTGTTCGGAAAGCAGAAGCGGGTGAGCTTCTTGACCACAGGAAGAACTCCGAGGAAAGAAAAGTTGGAGCTTGTTCACACCGATTTGTGGGGGCCAGCACCAGTGTCATCTCTTGGTGGATCAACGTACTACATGACATTCGTCGATGATTCCACTAGAAAGGTATGGGTGTATTTCTTAAAAAGAAAATCTGATGCCTTTGATACATTCAGGAGATGGAGGGCACTAGTGGAAAATGAGACAGGTCTACAAGTGAAATGTCTCAGATCGGATAACGGTGGCGAGTACAACAGTGAAGGTATCAAGAATTACTGCGCCGACCATGGAATCCGAATGCAGAAAACAATCCCGGGGACACCTCAGCAAAATGGCGTTGCTGAGAGGATGAACAGAACACTGAATGAGCGTGCGAGATGCATGCGATTGAAGAGCGGACTACCAAAGATGTTTTGGGCAGATGCAGTCAACACGGCTGCTTTCTTGATCAATCGAGGGCCTTCTGTCCCGTTGAACAACAGGATACCAGAAGAGGTATGGAGTGGTAAGAAAGTGGATCTTTCTTTCTTACGTACGTTTGGTTGTTCAGCCTATATTTTGAACGATGATCGGACTAAGCTGGATGCTAAGTCGATTAAATGTACATTCATTGGGTATGGGACTGACGAATTTGGGTATAGATTCTGGGATGATCAAAACCGGAAAATAATTCGTAGCAGGAATGTTATATTCAATGAGGATGTAATGTACAACGACAGGAAGGTAAGCCCGGACGATGACAAGAAGGAAAGGGAATTTGTTGATCTCGATATTTCAAATTCCGGGATCATGAGACCAGCAGATACGGATTCAGTGGGAGTTCAGACGGACGAAACCGAACAAACGGAGATAGAGCCAGAACCAGTATCGGAGGAACCGATTACTGAAAGCAGCACACCCTTGGCACTAGGTCGAGAACCGAGGCTGAGAAGGGCCCCAGATAGGTACTCCCCCTCTCTTTATTACTTGCTTTTGTCTGATTGTGGAGAACCCGAATGTTACGCAGAGGCAGTCAATGATGTCCACAAGAGCAAGTGGGAGCTTGCGATGAACGACGAGATGAACTCGTTGAAGAAAAACAACACATGGGAATTGTGTCAGCTCCCAAAAGGAAAGAAGGCCCTACAGAACAGATGGGTCTATCGGGTTAAGGAAGAATCAGACGGGAAGAAGCGGTACAAGGCAAGACTCGTAGTAAAGGGATTCCAACAAAGATACGGTATTGACTTTACTGATGTTTTTACACCTGTTGTCAAGTTAACTACTATTCGTCTTGTGTTGAGCATGGTAGCGGCAGAGAACTTGGAGTTACAACAGATGGATGTAAAGACAGCCTTCCTACACGGGGATCTTGAGGAGGAGATATACATGGTACAACCAGAGGGGTATAATGGAGATGATCAGCAGGTGTGTCGCCTGAAGAAAAGCCTGTATGGATTGAAACAGGCTCCGCGGCAGTGGTACAGGAAGTTTGACAACTTCATGCTAGAGATAGGTTTCTCTAGATGCAATGCTGATCATTGCTGCTACGTGAAGAGGTTCGATGAGTTTTTTATCATTCTACTCCTGTATGTTGATGACATGTTGATAGCAGGATCAAATGTCAAGGAGATCAATAGGCTCAAGGATCAGTTATCGAGGAAGTTTGACATGAAAGATCTTGGCGAAGCAAGACAGATATTGGGCATGAAAATCACAAGGGACAAAGGTATTGGTAAATTATGGTTATCTCAATCTGATTATATTGAGAAGGTATTATGCAGATTCAAGATGGAAAATGCAAAACCGGTTGGAACGCCATTGGGAAATCAGTTCAAACTATCCAACAGTGATTCGCCCCAGACTGACTCCGAACGTGCAAAGATGAGAGTCACACCGTATGCCTCAGCAATTGGGAGCCTGATGTATGCTATGATCTGTACTCGACCGGATATAGCACATGCAGTGGGAGTAGTTAGCCGTTTTATGAGCAATCCAGGAGTGATGCACTGGGAAGCTGTGAAATGGATTCTTAGGTACCTGAGGGGTACTAAGGACCGAGCATTGGTGTTTGGTAAGGGCAAGCTTACCTTGTTTGGGTTTGTTGACGCTGATTTTGCAGGGAGTGACTATGACAAAAGGAGGAGCACTACAGGGTACGTGTTCACATATGGCGGTACAGCCGTATCCTGGGTCTCAAAGTTGCAGAAGGTTGTCACACTGTCCACGACGGAAGCTGAGTACGTGGCAGTTACTGAGGCAGCTAAGGAGCTCATTTGGCTGCAACACTTGTTGGGTGAATTAGGGAAACCTCAGGCAGATGTGATTCTTCATAGCGATAGCCAGAGTGCGATCCATCTGGCAAAGAATCCCGCGTTCCATTCGCGGACAAAGCACATCGAGATCAAGTACCATTTCATCCGACAACTTCTGGAGAAGAAGGCACTGCAGCTGGAGAAGATCCAAGGAGAAAAGAATCCTGCGGACATGCTGACCAAGGCGGTTGCGATGGCGAAGTTGAAGCTGTGTACGGCTTCGACTGGCCTTGATGACTAGAGTGGACAAACCCGGCGGTACCAAGAAAGAAGTGGAGAAAAGCTAATCAATCTTCAAGTGGGAGATTGTTAAGTTGTGAAGATTGATTTGAAGAAGAAAAGGATAACCTGATTCAACTTAGAATTCCCAAGTTGAGTTGGAGAAGGATAACCCGATTCAAAGTTGAGTTGGAGAAGGATAACCTCATTCAACTTAGAAATCCCAAATTGAGTTGGAAAAAGGATAAGTCATGGCTATATATACTACTCTTATTAGCATTGTTTTATAGAGCAAAGTAGAATAGAGTAGAGAGAAAAGAAAGAGTTGAGACGAGGGTGAGTGTTGTCTTTCACGTGTGGTGAAGACTTGCATACAAGTGTGTGTGTGTTGTACTCCTCAATTTTTCTCCTCTTTGAGTGTTTTCTCCTGGCTTGGTATCGCCCCCAGACGTAGGATTTATATCCAAACTGGGTTAACAAATTCGTGTGTCTTTTACTGCCTTCATATTCCACCTGTTATCCATCTTAACCCGATCCATTTCCTAACAACATGATCCTAGCTCAGATTGTTCTACCTCAAGAATTGCTAGATTTGTGTTAGAAATGTGTTCTAACGTGTAATTAACCTCCTTAATCTTTCGTCCAAGGTTACCAGCCCAATGGGAACCCTCCAGTTTCTTGCACGGACAAGCCGATTCAAACCGATGTGGATATTGGAGGCTCCAACGAAGCAATCTTTTCACCGCCTCATCGACTCACGGTTGAGGAAATCTCTCAGATTGTCGATGATTTTAGAGTGGCTGCAAAACACGCCATTGAAGCAGGTTAATTTGATCCATATAATTTATCTCTACTTGTCATCCATGTGTTAGAAACAGAACAACTGTTTGAAGGTTTTGATACATCATGTTCAAGATAATTACAACCATCCATGTAATCGGACCGTCGTCATGTCCACTATATAGGAATTACTGTGTTTGCCCTTGTACCATCCCCTCCTTGACCATAACAGAATATTGTATAGGCAAAGCATGTTTCTTTTTGATGCATTCCTCTTAATTCATGTTTGAATCCCAACAGGCTTCGATGGGGTAGAGATTCATGCAGCAAACGGTTACCTGGTCGATCAATTCATGAAAGACCAAGTAAACGACAGGACCGACGAGTATGGAGGAAGCTTAGAGAGCCGTTGTCGTTTCCCATTAGAGATAGTGGAAGCCGTGGCACAGGAGATAGGACCCCAGAGAGTCGGCATTAGGCTCTCACCCTATGCTGACTACAACGAATGTGGGGACTCAAACCCGGACGCCCTCGGCCTATACATGGCCAAGGCACTAAACAAATACAACATACTCTACTGCCATGTGATTGAGCCAAGAATGATAACGCAGTTTGAAAAGCAAGTTACGAGAAGCAGCTTGGTTCCCATGAGAAAAGCTTTCAAAGGGACGTTTATCGTTGCCGGGGGATACAATAGGGACGATGGCAACGAAGTTATAACCCGGGGCGGAGCTGATCTCGTGGCGTTTGGGCGATTGTTCTTGGCTAATCCCGATTTACCGAGGAGATTTGAGCTTGATTCGGTTCTTAATAAGTATGATAGAAACACATTCTACACACATGATCCTGTAGTTGGTTACACGGATTATCCGTTTCTTGACATCAATTCATAGAACTTGGAGAAGATTTAGCAAATTTACATCTTAAAGTGTCTAATTCTGATTGTACAAATAGCTATTAGATGTGTACTTCATGATCCAGCTCAAATGGACTGATTTATTAAAAGCTGTTGGATCCAGATAAATGTGACATACAGTAGCTGTAAAAATTGAGATTATTTACTCATCCTTACCTGTAGATTAGATGAATAGAGGAGATGGAAGTGGTGAAGCTTTCAGCAAGAATGTAGAAGAAGAACATCTACACTAGACTGTTGCTATCGCGTTTTAGCACTTGCGTTTTTGTTTATAAGTGTTTTCACGTCTTTTTGTAGTCGTTAACAGTAGTTGCACTTTCACTTATAAAAACGCTTGCACGCTTTTACTATAGCAGATTAACACCTTGTTAGTTTATTAGTTAATCTGTTATCAGAAGGAAGTTACCTTAGTTAACTGCAGAACACTACTGCATCGTCTTCCTCTGCCAAGTATTGTAACTACAGATCTTTCAATATACCAGCTTGATTTCTGCTTCTTGAATCCATGGCTTCCATGCGCACTCACATTCAAATTTCTACATGGTATCAGAGCCATCATTGATGTTCTCTGATTACCTCCTTTTGACTTCAAAACCTCTCTTGTTATTTTGTTAGAAATCAAGAAATCCAAGGCAGAAGAATCAGAGAATTTCAAACTTCATCCAAGTGAAAATCTAGGCTTGAGCCCGGTAACAACACCTCTAGATGGCTCTAATTTCCTCTCTTGGAACAGGTCAATCAAATTAGCCTTATTGGCTAAAGTGAAATTAGGATTCATCAATGGAGAAACTACCAAACCTGTTGAAAGTGGAAAAGAACTTGAGCAATGGGTGAAGGCAGATTCCATGGTTACTTGTTGGATATTAAATTCAATATCCAAGAACATTGTTGAGAGTTTCATGTACACTAACACTGCAAGAGATTTATGGATTGAGTTGGAAAACAGATTTGGACAAAGCAATGGTCGGTTGAAAAGAGAAGTGTTATACGGAAGTAAAAGTACTACTCCCATAATAAATGGGACCAAAAATAAAATCAGTCTAACTTATGGGACCAAAAATATTACCTACCCTAACTTTTCACTACACAATTCCGCCCTTAAGCTAAAATTATTATATATATTTTTCTTTATAAGTAGTTTTTTTTTGTTTTTTGAACAAATTATAAGTAGTTGAATATTTCAAATTGAGATGGAAATAAACCAAGTTCATGGAGCCCACATATATATGTAGGGTCCATGTATATAACCACCAAAGACTTGATGAAAGTCTATAGCTGATGCTTATTTGTGTAATTATACATAAATTTTTTATAATTTAAAGAATTATACTTAATATTTTTGGATTTATTTTTATCTCATAAATAAATTTTTACAATTAAATTAAATAATTATTTTTTAAACCAAACTACTCTTATAAGGGTGGGACACACCTCTTTGCATGCATTAGCGTATACAGACGTATAAGAATAATTTAGTAAGGAAAAGAATTATTTAACCTGCAATAAGTTAGTAATAAGTCACTCCATGGTAAATATGAATTTTCATTCAATTTTTTACTGATATCAATAAAATCTGTGAACTTGGACTTACGAATGAATCTATTTATTGGACAAAACAAACATCAATGATACTAAATATAATTTTTTAAATTACAAAACTTTTATATATAATTACAGTAAACTTCATAAGAAGGCAGTAAAAATTAGATAAATTACATATTGTCATTCGAACTATACGTATTTTTACACTTTGCCATCGATTTTTTGGGTCAATTTACCATTTTAATTTTGCGAAATTTCTATTTTGCCATATATGACTTTTTTTTTATTATTGATTTTTCTCCTGAAAAGTATTACATGTTGTGTATATGTGAAAAGTTTCACATCATATAACCCTTAAATATCACATGTTTACTGTATGTGATATTTTTTCGACCAAAAAATTAATTGAAAAACAATTATAAATGACAAAGTACAAAATTTCATAAAATGAAGATGATAAATAAACACAAAAATAAATTTAAATACTAAAACATAAAAACGATTATAATTCAAATGATAAAATATGATTAATCTTAAAAATTACGGAATTATCCCTTTGCGATTCCTGTGGGTATCATATGATTTCCCATGGGCAAAAAACCCACCCATAGGTTTTCTCATTTAGTTGCTGTTTGGGACAACTCATCAATCAATGTCCCAATGCCTTTCAATTCGTCAAACCAAGTGGGGCCCACTCCATTCCATGTACCAATTGACATGTGGCAATTTCCATTTATTGTTTTTCCTTTTTATTTTTATTTTTTATCTACCACATATTCGTTATTTATAATATTTTTTTTATGGTCGAAATTTTGCAGACGGCCGACATAGAGCTCTTACCCATAGCTACAAACTTTCAATATTATATTTATATTCTCTGATCTGTGATTCATTTATACGAATTACTTTTATTTTTTATATAATTATAGAAATAATCACTGACAGTCCAAAAATAAGGATAGTCTGTGTAATAATTCTAATGTTTTTAGGCGGGGTGTTTGTAATTTTTCAAAAAATATAAAGAGTGGTATATATAAGTGATAATGATATGCGTAATTATCTAAAAAATAAAAATAATTTGTGTAAATAGGCCATAAATTAATAACTATAAATGCGATTACTTTTTTTAGAAAAAAATTCAAGCAACCTCCTTGTGGTATTGCAAATGAGTGAATTACCCCCTTATAAAATAATAAATAATGATGTACCTCCCTGTATTTTTAAAAACACAACAAATTACCTCCTATGATTTTTACTTCATTTTAAAAAGTATAGGGGGTAAATTTCTATATTTTTTTATAAGGGTAATATGTTCATTTTCAATATCACAGGGGATAAATTGCTGTTCACCCTTTTTTTTTTATGAGTAATGATGTCATATATATAAGTAATGATTTAATATCTAAATCTAACTTTACTAACAAAAAATATTAACTAATTTCGACAACTATTTAAACATATATTTTATACTGATTTTATTAAAATACCCATTAGAATGATATTCTAAAGTTATTGTTGAATCGATCGAATTTTGTATTTTTACTTTTATTGAAAAAAAATATTTTTTCGAATAGCCAACACAATTAGTGATTTTTTATTTAAAATATGATGAATCGATATGGTACGTTGGATTAAAATTTCGAATTGTTTATTTATAGAATTTGATAAAATTTATTATACTGAAGATTTTGGCGCTAAATACGTGGAACATGTAAATGTAGTAATACCGACAAGAATGGAGGAAAAACAGCACAAAAGTATGGGCAGTGGGCCCCACCAAGCCACATGTCAACAGGCCCAACTAGGTGGCGTCAAGCAAGCCCACAAGGTTTATAATTTTTTGACAAGTGTCACTCGGAAATACTGTAATTATATGTAGATGTCGTGTCGTCTGAAAAAGTACATCTAGCAACTCTGAAGTTTACTTCTGTCTAATAAGTGAGTTATTCTGTTAGTCAAAATCCATCAAATTTGCTGATATTAACGAAAAAAATTAGTAAAAAAATCTATATTTACCCCCGACTGACTTATACTGTCTTATTCAGGTTAAATAATTTTTCTATGATCAAATTTTATCTAATGGGGAGACTAACTTTTTTGATAGAATCAAATCTCATGGGTGTTGGATGTAATTTTTCAAAATACAAAAAATTTACTTGGAATTATGTCAAATTTCTGAGGAGAAAAGTGTAATTATCCCATAAAATTATATTGCAATTTCAACTTAGCATTATTTAATGCTCATTTGGCCATGTAATTGAGCAGCGTTCAGAGTGGAAATGACCATATTGTAATATTTTTTTCTTCAGTTATTATATTAAATTAAAAGTCACGTTTTGATATAACCTATAGTTTATTTTTTATTGAATTATGCATTATGCCACGTTAAATAATCTTTTAATTTATTGTTTATTTATTGAAGGGTTTGTTTTGATTTGAATTTTTTTAGATTATAGAATATTGTGGTATTAAATTTGACTGTGAAAGTATATAAAATGATCGTATAAGAATTTAAAATTCATTGCAATTGAAATAAATATTTTAAAATATTTAGAATCATTAATTTTTAAATAAATATTTTACTACTTATAAATGACGGAAATATTATAGGCACCATCTAAATGACTAGAATTCATATATTTCTCATTCAGGACAAATAGCGCGACCAAGTAATGTATTTGACCTCCTGACTGTTTGATCAGAATTCGATCAACAATTCATGTCAAAACTGTATAACTCAGTTATTTTTATAAAAATGCTAGTCGTTGTGTCACGTCGTTCCTACGTGTATATAATAAATAATTTTTCACCCTTTAAAATATATTATAAATAAGAGTATATTCTTGTCACATTAATTGACATTGTCTATCGGAAATGATAGTATATTCTTGTCATAAGTCCATAATTCTGGATTCATAATGTTACCAAACATCTTGCGTCTGTTTCACATAAAAAGAATTTGAGTGACTTATAAGTTATAATATCTCATTTTTCTAATTATGTATTTTTCTATTAAGAAATTCATAAATTTTATAAAATTAGAAGAAATAATCATAATATTTGGATTCGTTTTTGGAATGTTTTGTGGTGTTTTGTGGAGATAGAGAGAGAAAAACAAAGATAAATAAGTGTGTGTTAGAGATAGTATGTATGTTTGGATTTGTTTTTAGAGATAATTTAAAATAAGTATTATATGTTTAATATTGTGTTATGGGAGACAAAAAATATTATTCATTATCAAATCATGTCTTTTTTACATATATTTATATATATGTGTATGTATTTATGCTAAAACAGTTAATGAGGTGTTTTTGAATAATGACAAATATTGGGTATGTTTTGACTTGTATTGAAAATAGTTTGGAAATGAAAACATACGGAGTGAATCTTGGTACAATCAATCAGACTGGGCATCGACTGCATGGCATAAGACACAATCACCAAACTTTGTTGAAATTAGTTGAAAAAAAGGAATAAAGTCCTATAAAACAGAGGAACTGAAGTATTGGTTAATCCGTTGAAGCACGCTCACTGACTTTGACGGGGACAGCACATTGATTTGGTTGGAAGAGGGAAACAGTAGCAGTAAATGGGAAGCAAAAATTGTTCTTTTCCTTACTCTGTCATCGCTGTTTCCCAGCTACCCTCATAACCATTCCCACATTTTATCCACAGAGAAATTCACTCTCCACTGTGTGTTTGTGCGTGAAAATGGTGTCCAATTACCTGCTTCTTGAAGAGCCGATCAGGATGGCTTCAATTCTTGAGCCATCTAAGCCTGTAATTACTTCTTTTCTCTTTTTTCCTGTAGTTGTTAATTTTATTTTTTTTTTTCTCACTGAATTTTAACCAGTTATGTGAGTAAAGAAAAGGGTTGTGGGAAGTGATCGTACTGAATTGTGCTGAGAATTCAGCTTAATTTTTATTTCTGCTTTCTATTTTTGTACGATTATGTGGTGCTGTACCTTGTTTTGGGAATTTCAGTTAAGATGTAAGAGAAGTGTGATCTTGTAATGCTGTTGAATCAGTAGTCGAATCTGCTTTTTTTATTTTTAAGGAATATGTTTTCATGTGTTTTTTTCTTTGAGAATGTGAATCCATTTCTTTATGCAGAATTTCTTCCCAGCAATGACAAAGATAATTGGTACACTAGGCCCGAATTCGCGGTCCGTGGAGGTTATTTCTGGGTGTCTTAAGGCTGGAATGTCTGGTGATCTCCTTAACTCACTTCTCAATATTTTTTTCCAAAAAAATATTAGTGTAGTAACAGCAATTTATTACATTTTCTTGCCTGTTTTGCAGTCAAGATGTTCTATTACAAGTTAATGTTGCATCTGATGTTGCAATTATATGTACACATAAGATCCACATTATCTTAAGAAATTATTTTATACACGTGGTTGTATATAAAATACACTATGAGATGTAATCTTAATTTGCAACTGAAAATCCGAACCGCGTGTTTTTGGCTTTTAGTTATTTTCATTTCAACATAAGGACTAGCTTTACTAAAGCTTGAAGCATTGGAATTATTTACCCTAATGAATTAATATAAATCAAATGATGTTCCAATAGTTGCGCGATTTGATTTTTCATGGGGCGATGCTGAATTTCACCAAGAAACACTAGAGAATTTGAAAGTGGCCATCAAGACGACGAAAAAACTCTGTGCAGTAAGCTTGATATTTCTTGCACTGGCTTCAGGATTGCATGATTTTTCAGTAGATAACAATGTCAAAACTAGTCTTGTTTCGTCAAAACATAAAAGGTAAAAACCTTTTGGCTTTTTCAGGTTATGCTTGATACAGTGGGTCCAGAGCTGCTAATTGTCAACAAATCCGAGCATCCTATTACCCTCGAGGAAGATTCCTTCATCATCCTGACACCTGATCAAGATAAAGAAGCTACTTCAAATTTACTTCCCATTAATTTTAGTGGGCTATCCAAGGTAAAAATGCCGTGGTTTTCATATTCTTTTGAAATTTTTGATGATGCTTCATCGGCGCAAATGTTATATGCCAGTCATATGATTATGAGTCATGCAATCTTAAGTTACAGAAAAGGTTGAAACTATTTCCGAAGGTGATCACGCCTAGTACAAATTAGACTATATCTTGAAAGAATGGCAAGCCTCTAGCATTCTGTGCTCAGTTTTTTGGTTTCATTTTTGGTGCTCTATATCTTTGAGTATATTGTTGCACTGGATCATGGAGAAATAAAATCTCTGTGTTTTCAAAATCCTCATCCCCTGCATGGATGAAACTCGACTACTCTATAAACCTTAGTTTTCTTTCTTTGCAGGCAGTGAAAAAGGGTGATGATATCTTCATTGGCCAGTACTTGTTTACTGGAAGAGAAACAACTTCAGTTTGGCTGGAGGTATGGTAGCATCAGAAATGTTATTGTTGTTTCCATAGTATTTTGTGTCTTTATGGTTTCCAGAAATCTTGGTTCTTCAACAACTTCATTCTTACAATCTGTAGATCAACATGCAATGATGATAAATGCGTGAATAAATAATACATGAATTTCGACATGAACTCGCGTTTTAAGTGCATAACAAACATTTACACCATTTATTGTCAAATTCCGACCATGCAGGTATCTGAGGTGAAAGACGAGGATGTGGTTTGTCTGATCAAGAATTCTGCCATCTTGGCTGGGCCATTGTATACTCTACACGTCTCTCAGATCCGTATTGACCTTCCTACCCTCACTGATAAAGATAAGGAGGTATGTGCTTCTAGCAAGCCTGATTGACGAGGACTTCATCCGAGTCAATCCAGAAATACTATTTCATGCTTGTCCAAAGATGTGAAGCTTCCAAAGAAAATCCTCAAGCTCATATTACTGTTCTGTTTGAATATATTTCTGACCTTTTTTTCATCCATAATTACATGGTAGTTATTTCATACCATTATCAGGTTATAAGCACATGGGGACTCCGAAATAAAATAGATTTCCTTTCACTTTCTTATGCTCGACGTGCAGAAGATGTTAGACATGTAAGTATGTTCTACTGAATACTATTGCCCCTTCTCTCACTTCTAGTCATTTTTTATTTGGAATAATTATACTGACATCTCCTCAAATTTGGATATATTACCCAAAAAACTCTCGATTTGCAAAAAAATGACTACAGGAGATAATTATTCAAAACTGGAGGATTTCTTTTTGTAGTATGCCCAAACCTGAGTGGAAGTTTATGTAATTATCCCTTTTGGTTTTTAGCTAAGCGTTAGTAACAAATTAAAAATGTATATCCGGGTTGATGCTTTCGATATACTTGGTAATGGTTGGATAATTTTCATGGTTTCCTTCAGGCACGTGAGTTTCTTTCCAAATTGGGCGACCTGAACCAGACACAGGTTTTTGCCAAGATTGAGAATGTGGAGGTTAGAAGCCTGTTCTTGATTCTTCTTTGAATAACTTCTAAACATGAAACCGTACTAATCTTACAGCAAACTGTTTGTCATGCTTATTTTCCTGTCCTCTTCTTGCAGGGTTTGATTCATTTTGACGAGATTCTCCAAGAAGCCGATGGCATAATCCTTGCTCGTGGAAATCTTGGAATAGACCTCCCGCCAGAGAAGGTCCACCATAGGATTAGGAGTCAAATATTATCATTTAACTTCTTGAAACTAATATCCTACTCGCCTTCTCTCTTTTAGATCTAATTAAAAAATAATAATAAAAAAAGTATAATTTAAAAAACTCTAAAAACACTTAAATATGAATCTCCTGAAGAGCAACGTGAGAGTGTTGATTATATAATAAGGAAAATTAGCAAAATATTAGCAGCATGTTGTGCCAAAAGTTATAGCTAATAGTAAGAATGCTACTCGAATCTTCTAAATCTTCACAGACTGAGACAGAACTTTTTCTATATCCAAGGAGGTATTTCTAGCATAATTATCAGCTCCAAACCCTGTTCCCTTTTTCCGCTTTTTCTAGTTCCAATTTCATCATTTGCATTTTCTTTTTATTTGAGATGTCTCCCTCTTCCATGCAATTACCGTTAGTTGATCACTCTTTTAACGTTTCCAACAGCGTCTTCTACTGTTTTCAGGTATTTTTATATCAAAAGGAAGCTCTTTACAAATGCAACATAGCAGGGAAGCCAGCAATCATCACTCGTGTTGTGGACAGTATGACTGACAACTTAAGACCGACTCGTGCTGAGGCGACTGATGTTGCAAATGCTGTACTCGATGGTATGTTTCCATCCCCAACTACACTTTTGGTTTTTGTTTAGCTATAAACGTATCAACTATAGTGCCATTTGGTGCTTAGAGTTATCTGTTTTATGCCTTCATTGGTACATTTTGTCGGTTTATAGTTTGGCAACTTGAAAGCTTATCAAGTCTCAATTTGCACTTGTTTTCAGGTAGTGATGCAATTCTTTTAGGTGCGGAAACCCTGCGGGGATTATACCCCATTGAGACAATATCAACTGTCGGAAAAATTTGTTCCGAGGTTAGGTTTATTTTATATTATTCCCTTGCTTATTCAGCACTCTGAGAAACTTAATTGTGGCTGCATCATTTGACCAACCAGCCCAACTGAAACTCTCTCCACTTTGCCTCTGTACTTATGTATATAGATTCATAAAAGATTTTGCACAATATAATAAGGAAAAAGATTTTTATTTTATCGAAACGGATGTATGTTCGTGCTAATACTTTATAGTTTTGTCTCAACATATCATGTCGATGATCACTTTGACACCTCTTGAGTTATGGGTATATTACATTAAAGTCCACCAATTTTGTAAAATTACACTTACACTACATGTCACCATATTTTGATTGCAATTCCCCCTTGTGTTCCTATTCTTAGTGCAGTATCTGTAATATAAAAATATAATCACCGGATGTGCAATTCAAATTTTCAAAAATCTGTGTTCTTTTATAATATGCCTAAACCTGGCCGAGTAGCATTCTAATTATCCCTACCACCGTCATACTCATTTCCATACCAGGTTGAGTATCTTCTTAGTGCACCAATTAATTTATTATTACACTTTGTGCAGGCAGAAAAGGTTTACAATCAGGATCTCTATTTCAAAAATACTGTCAAGTACGTTGGCGAACCGATGACACACCTGGAGTCAATAGCTTCTTCTGCAGTATGTAGCTATTTACTTTGTTCCTTGTCGTTCAATCTGTTAAAGCCATATCCATATCATAAGTATGTTTAGCAGCTGGTGGTTTTGAATTGTTCATAAAACATAGTGCTTCATTGATCTAGGTCCGTGCTGCTGTGAAGGTGAAGGCATCTGTCATCATTTGTTTCACTTCATCAGGACGAGCTGCAAGGTTCTCTCTCTCTCTCTCTCTGTCTCTCCAGTAAGCTATATTTGTACGGGTGACTACATGCATAAACGCAGCTGCGTGTAGAAAAGGTTTTTGGCTGGCATAAATTTTATTGTCAAGGAAAAACTGAAATTTTACAGTATCTTACAGAATACTTAAATGCAGTGGATGGATGGTTGTTTATTATACTTGTAAGAAAATCATATCATTGTTAGAGAAGTATGAGTGGTCATGGATATATGACTCCAAACTCATAAAACTTGTGTACTTTTGTGTTTGATTTTTGGTATTTTCCTTTTGTCCACACATTTCAGTTCTATCATGCAACTTCCTAACATTATTAATATGCTCGAATAAATATTCAAATTTAAGTATTGATGTTATCTCCTTCGAAACAATGGTGCAGGCTAATAGCTAAGTACAGACCTACCATGCCTGTCTTATCAGTAGTCATTCCACGATTGAAGACAAATCAGCTGCAATGGACTTTCAGTGGTGCTTTTGAGGTACTCGATGGTGGTTCACATTCACATTTCTTTACATGTTCTATGCTATCCTATATCATAGTTCAGTGCTTTATGCTTATTTTCATCAATAGCGTGGCTTTGCTAAATGAATGCACATTGTTCTTTAATACGGGATTTTCATGTTCGATTTCATTTTTGTCGAGTTCCAGTTCCTATGCCGTCTCTTTTAATTGATGAAGTTGTGTATTGGCAGGCGCGGCAATCCCTGATAGTCAGAGGCCTTTTTCCCATGCTCGCAGATGCTCGACATCCTGTAAGATTTTCTTCATCTGTTCCTTTTCCATGATTTAACTAAGGGGGTGTTTCGATGATTTAAACATCTTTGAATACTTAAAAGATGTAGCAAACTGTTTGATAGTTTTTATAAAAATAAGCTTATAAGATTCAAAAATAAAAGATGGTAAGAGTTTCTAAGATCCATTTAAAGAAGAAATGAGTCCTTATCCTATACGTAAAAATTTGTGTGTTCTTGCTTTTGGTTTTTCTCTGTTTGCTTTTGCACACGTTTTACACACTTCTGTATTGATTTCTCTAAACTCCGAGTCATGCATAATACAAGCCATGCTCTGTTTGCAGGCTGAGCCCGTGAGTGCAACGAACGAGTCCGTCTTAAAGCTTGCTTTGTGTCACGGGAAGGCTGTTGGCCTCATAAAACCGCATGACCGTGTCGTCGTTTGTCAGAAAGTTGGTGATGCATCTGTAGTGAAGATCATTGAGCTTGAAGATTAGATTCTCCCCTTCTTTTCTGAAAATCTTACAAAACAACGGATGGTGGTAGCGTACGTTCGATTTTGTCTATGTTCTGGTGCTTGTCGTCTTCGGTATGGTATGAGAAAGAACAACAATGTTGCAGTACTACGAATCTACTGAATGACAATGTTGCACTACTATGAATCTACTGTTAGGATGCTGTGATATGTATGTATGAAAATTTACCAAGATGAGAAAAAGTAGTTTACTTTTCCATTATCTTATGATTAGGAGTGGTCATGGTCGAATTTCATCGCTTTTGGAAGAACTTTTAAGCTAGAGTTAGTGAGTACGAGTTGCTACAAAATTAAGCTGAAACTACGAATTTCAATCAATCAATCAAACTGAGAGAATAGGACTAGTTAGGTTGTAAATGCTTTTTGTTTCATCTCATCTCAGCTATGAAAAATGAGTTGGGTTGATATGAGAAATTGTTTTTGAGGATGTTATTGGTTGTGAGTTAGAAATATGATGACAATATAAGATGCCATGTGCAAAAGGTGTTAGATAAAAAAATAATAACAATAATGGTTATTGTTTATGTGGTATGGTGGTTAAATTGTATTTATTATCATGTATGTTAGTGGGTGGTAATTTAAGAACTTTAGGTACAGGGGTGACAAATTATAACCTGTAAATTAATATTTTTTTAATAGTTAGAGGACTTCGATCATCGAAAATTTATAATTTGCTGAATTTTTTTTTTTTATCTTAAAGAAATTATAGTATTTTAATTTGGAATTTTCGATGAAGAGTTATATTTTCTACTCTCTTCTGCCACAAATTTTACATGTAAAAGGGGGGCGGGCGAAGAGTGTTGGGTGTAGGTTCTTTCAATGGGAAGATCCTCCAATGTGCTCAAGAGGAAGGGTTATAATCTCTGGCTTGGTGAGGAAGATGACAATGTAGAGAAGGGAAAAACAAAATTGGAAAGGATGAAGAAATTCTAACTTAAGTTTCTTGTATTTTCAATTTCTTTTTTTTGTTTTTATGATTTGTATGTTAGGAAGTGGTGGAAGTTGTAAGAAAATTAGTGCAATAAGAGTGTTAAGACGTGGATGTGCGCTAGATAGAAATGGTGATGTGATAAGTTGTGGCCACGGCTTATTCCATGCCAACTTTTTCTTCAAAATAATATATCAGAACCATTTGTTCGACATGAAAAAGAAGGAACAACACGACCACGATGACAACGGTATTAGTCTCGGTGGTGGAGGGTAGGTGTAGGTAGGGAGAAAGGGAGAAAGATATATATATATATATATATATATATATATATACATTCAACAATTAAAAATTTGAAGGGGAGGAAAAAAGTTTCATGTTGAAGCCAAATTCTTTTGCTACACTCACAAATATTTGTTATAAAGCTGCAAAACAGCGTCGTTTCAATGAACTTTCTTATATTATAAAATATGATTCTTTTGTAATAAAATAATATCACAGTAAAAAATTAAAACTATGTCGCTTTCGTTGGAATTATTGCTACAAGGTAAAATTCATAGTAAAAACCAACTTTGTTATGGGTTCTTTGTCGTAGCAAAATACATATTTTTCTTGTATTGCTACACAGATATTAGATTTTCACTGAATTTATATTTTAAATTTTGTAATAATTAGAACTACATTTTTCTCCGTTCCATTTGTCATAAATGCTGCGGTAGAGTATTAAATACCAAATTTTAATGAAGTATTTAAAATCCCTAATATCTATGTGATATTTGGTAAAAGTATAGAATTTATCTTATTGGGTTAGGTATGAATTTCTCATGAGACAGAATGTATCTATGGAGGGGATATCTCAAGAGGTGTACTTATAATCTTCATTAAAAAAAATATGACTTTTCATTATGGCCAATTACCATGTTTAAATCGGCCAATTACCGTATGGCACGACGGTAAGGATGGCCAGTTTTCGTTTAAATCGGCCTATTACTTAGAGCTGGCGAAGCGCTCCAGTACCATAGCCTCAACTTTTGGCCGGAGTGAAGGCAGTGATCAAAGGATACGACGTGACAAACGGGAGCTTGTGTGGCATAGTCAGACTCCTCCAAAAGTGCGAATGTTCATATGGAGGGCTTGCCAAGAAACCATATATACCAACGCAGTTCAATTTGGCTAGACGGATAGGAGTCTCAGGTTAGGAGGAACCTGTGTGTTGTGTGGTGCTGAGGACGAAACAATCATACATGTACTGTAATAATCTTCTTTCCCTAGGCACGTATGGTCGCTATCATTCCTCTCAAACAGCCAGCCTTAAGGCCTGGATTTGGTCAAACTTAAATCAATTAAAACAAACAATTTTCTAGCATTATGTTGCGGTTTGTGGCAGCATCGAAACCAGGTTGTTATTGAGGGAAAGGATACAACAGCAATGCAGCTATCTGGTCAGACGAATTCTGCGGTATCAAGAGGAATATGTGGCGGCTGTAGTTGCTGTTAGGCTTAAGCATTCTGCTCTTGAGAAAAGGTATAGGGCTGGTGTGAATGTTGAAAGAAGTGGGTGGGTTTCATGTTTTGGACTTTTTGTACTCATTCCGTTTACTTATTAATATAATTCATCGTTCCCTCAAACAAAAAGAAAATTACTATGATTAAATTCGGCGGATTTTAATTAACGTAGTTAGGTTATTAATCATTATTTTTACAAGTGAGGGCTAAAATTTTTTTGGCTTAAAGGCAATTTTTGTTCCCTAACTTCAGGTCATTCTCGTTTTAGTCCCCTAAGTTACTAGGGTTTCATTTTGGTCCCGTAAAACTGAAAAAATCTCAATTTTGGTACAAATTTGGTTGGAAAATTGAGTCACTCGCCGGAAAAAGTCACATGCCAGGCATGTGACTTTTTAAATTTGGGCTTGCATTGTGATTGGCTGAAAAAGAAGATGTGGTGAAGACATGGCCTGAAGTTAGGGGACTAAAACGAGAATGGCCTGAAGTTAGGGGACGGAATGACTCAACTTTCCGACCAAATTTGTACCAAAATTGAGATTTTTTCAATTTTACGAGACTAAAATGGAACTCTAGTAACTTAGGGGACTAAAACGAGAATGACCTGAAGTTAAGAGACGAAAAGTGACTTTAATCCATTTTTTTTTTCATAGCTTTGGTCATAGGTGAAACCATATTAAAAGTAACTGTTGTCCAAAACTTAACTTTTTGCGTCAATTTTATCTAGCTATAATAGATAGTATTGATTTACAACGGTTCTTAAGGCGTAGTGATTTATAGTTGAATAATTAATTTTTTTGTAGTGCTTGCAAATGATAGAGGTGTTTGTATAATTAAATTTAATTATAGAGAGTATTGTCATACTAATGCAAAATACAAAATCAAACATATTTGAAACTCCGAAAAATAGAAAGAATTATTTTGAAATTAAAGTCATAGTAATGCCTCTAATTAATACTAAATTTTTACTTATCTTTGTTTTTCTTTCTTTCTCCAAAAAACAAAAATAAAAAATTATCATTATTTTTATCTCTCTATCTTCTAAAAATAAAAAAAAATAAATTACAATTATCCCCTAGGAGATTTTGTATAATTAATAATCGTAAATACCCTTTCTTTATTTGGGAATTACACATATTTCTTCACATGAAAAATAATTACGTAGCCTCTAACAGTAGGATATAAATTACTATTTTGCTCTTACTGATATTTTGAAATATTTAAAAAATAAAAAACAATTCTTAGAGTGTAAAGCAAATAATTTATAGGGCATTTAGATCATAAAAATATTTTTAAAAAAATTTTGAACATATAAAAAATTAAAATCTATAATCCAAAAAAATATTTAGTTAGTTTATCGCAAAAATTTGAATGGAAAAGGATAATGAATGAGCTCGTTAGTCAATGGACATTAAAATAATATAGATATTTATAATTTTATAAATAATTAATTATGTCAAATTTTAAGATATGTAACGATAATTTATCTTAAAAAAATTAAAATTAAAACCATAGTGTCGTGCCGAATGTATTGAATTTGTCCAAGTGTTGACCATCCAAGAAGAGCACAAGCGTACAAATGTAAGGTCCACGCATGAGCATCATACGATCCGAATCTCCAAACCCGCAACGCATGATCCGGACTTTGGTCCACCCATATGCATCATACGATCCGTATCTCCAAACCCGCCACGCATGACGCGGACTTCCCCCTCTACCTCGTACGTCCTTGGTTTTGGACCCTTACCACCGTCTATGCGTGGCAGATTACAGAGTATTGAGTCAGTGGCACTGAAAATATTGCAGGACACAATCACATCTGAAGAAATTTCCATCAACTCCAACAGATTCTTTTTTTCTAATATATATATGTAAATAATGTAAATCTCTCCTGTTCCTCTCCAACGCTACCACCTTGTTAGATTTCCAAGAATTTTGTTATACTTTGATCTCCTCCTACCAAAGACTCAATCACACACTCAACTGTGTGTTTGTGCGCTTTTCTTGATAAGCTAAAATGGTGTCGAATCACTTGCATCTCGAGGAGCCCATAAGGATGTCTTCCATTCTTGAGCCCTCTAAACCTGTATGCATTTCTTGTCTTTTTAAATAATAATAATAATAATAATAATCTTTGAAAGAACTTTCTTCCACAAACGATATGGCCCTTGTTCTATTATAGGGTAATTTATCAAATTTTTTCTTTCTAAACTCGTTTAGTGACAATGATCTCAGGTTGTACTGCTTTTCCTAGTTGCTTGGACAGTTTGTTAGTGTTGGGACCTAAATCGAAGTGTGTGATGTTGTGTTAATGCTGAAATGGTGGGGTTGAGTACTATCTGTGTTCTTGATTCTTTTGAATTGCTGTAATTGGAATTTCTCCCTGCAGAATTTCTTTCCAGCAATGACAAAGATAGTCGGGACTCTTGGCCCAAAATCGCGGTCAGTGGAGGCTATTTCTGGATGCCTTCGGGCTGGAATGTCTGGTGATTTTCATTGAATCACTGTCAGCTTCTTTATCATCAGTTAGATTGCTAATGAGTATACTTGTATGCTATTTTCTAGGGCTATTTGATAATTTTACTGAATTAAAAGTGATCATAGTGTACAAGTTATTGTATCTGATCCTTTTTCTTCCTTTCCCTGTTGCTTGCAAGATTGAATTCACAAAAGATCACTTGGCGGTGATTTTTTATGGATTGAAATAAACCACATTTATCTCATTTACGAGTTCAAATACCATCTAAGAAAGAGAAAAGGGAGTGTTAAGATTAGTAGTTATCCTGTTGTTCTATGGCTTACTTAAAATTCTAAATTTCGAATTGTAAATTTGATGTAATGGATGATTAAGTTGATACGTTATCTTCTATACTTACGGACAGTTGCACGGTTTGATTTTTCATGGGGCGACGCTGAATATCACCAAGAGACATTGGAGAATCTGAAAGCGGCTATCAGGAGTACTAAGAAGCTCTGTGCGGTAAGCCTAAAATCTTTGCAGTGACTTGCGTAGGAAATGTAATTTTCATGCACAAAAATGAAAACAAGTTAACCTTTGTTTATCCTATTTCTTGTGTTCATCAGGTTATGCTTGACACAGGAGGCCCAGAACTGCAAGTTGTAAACAAAACTGAGCACCCTATTTCCCTTAAGGAAGATGCATTGATCGTTTTAACACCTGATCAGGACAAGGAAGCTACGTCTAATTTACTTCCCATTAATTTTAGGGGGTTATCCAAGGTAACAATATTCGATGGGAGATCTTGTGAAAATTTTTTAGCATTTCAATTTTACTGACAGCAGGCTTTATTGGTGCTCTGAGAGCTTATAAAAGTTTTAGACTAGGTGAATCTGGCTGTTTGTGATACTTTTGTGCAAATTTTTTTAACTCATGCATGGTAAAACGTTTCTTGTTTGTCTTTCCAATACTCAAATTCTAGTATGGGAAGTTTAGGTTTTCTATGCTGTCTGTTCATATTTTTCAGCAGTGTTTCTGCATTGAGCGTCTGAAGAGATGCACAGGTCTGTAATTTTCTCGCTCTTGAACTATTATGTGCCATAATTTGCTCTTTCTACTTTTTGCCTAAAGCTGCAACTTTCGGATCCACCATTTCATAGATATGAACTTCTGTTAAATCTGGACATACTTTTCTGACTTTGCAGGCAGTAAAGACAGGAGACACTATTTTCATTGGCCAGTATCTGTTCACAGGAAATGAAACAACTTCAGTATGGCTGGAGGTATGGTGACATGAACCTTGACATTGCCATTTGGTTGTTTCAGATTAACTTTCGAGAATGTTACATCTGACTGGCCCACCAATAGAATTTGCCGTTCTTTTCCATTTGTGAGGCCAATGATTCGAGCTCATTCTCGTTATTAATCTTGAACAAAACATTTGGAAAAGATAAAAACAACATGTGATTGTCTAAAGAATTATTAATTAGTGTATACAAACATCTAATCCGAACATAATGGGTCCCAACTATACAGGTAAAGGAGGTCAAAGGAGAGGATGTGCATTGCATAATCAAGAATTCTGCCACATTGGCTGGATCATTGTATACTCTGCATGTCTCTCAGATCCACATTGAACTTCCTACTTTGACTGATAAAGATAAGGAGGTATGCGAATTTGACACACTGAGAGGGTATCATCTAAATCATTCAAGTTCGGTTCTTTCATGCTTACAACAATGCATGATCACCACCACTTTTAAGAAGATATATTCTGAATCTTGCTCAACTCTTCCTATTGAAATGTGCAGTTCATTTTGGTTTTCGGTAATGTCATGCAAATAACAGGTTATAAGGACTTGGGGTGCTCGCAACAGCATAGACTTCATTTCCATTTCATACACACGGCACGCGGAAGACATCAGAAATGTAAGTAGTTCGCTAAGTCATGTTTTCATCTTGTTGATACTAAAGTTCTGTCAAGCTATCAAGATGAACTTGTTCTCATGTTTTCCTTCAGGCTCGTGAATTTCTTTCTAAACTAGATGGCCTCAGTCAGACTCAGATTTTTGCAAAAATTGAAAATGTAGAGGTCGGCAATCTCTTCCACTTCTTTCAAGGCAAACTCGAAAGTTGAAGCTGGTTGTTAATCTTTAAGTGAAATATTTCTCGTAATTATTTTCATTATCTTTTATTACAGGGGATGATTCATTTTGATGAGATTCTCCAAGAAGCTGATGGCATCATCCTTGCTCGTGGAAATCTTGGAATCGATCTCCCACCGGAGAAGGTACGTTACAGAGGCTGGATGTATGATTTGACTGTTCCTTTAGACAGACAAGTCTTGGCTTAAGCAACGCTGCATTCTCTCAATAGCTTAAAGGATTCTTTTACCTTTAACTTGCTATGGATCTACATGAAATCACTTTTTTATATAGGGCTGACTATTATACAGGGAAATTATAAGAACCAAAAAAGACTTGGAAAATAGTCATTTTCGCCATTTAGAAGCAATATTTTACCATTCGTTCTCTTTCCTTTCTTTTACCTATGGTTGATCTTAGCATTTATTTTCGCGGACTTTCGGTTTGGTGGATTGCTCACTCGTATTGTCTAACATACTTTTTCTACTGTGCTCAGGTGTTTTTATTTCAAAAACAAGCTGTTCACAAGTGCAATATGGCAGGCAAGCCTGCAGTGGTCACTCGCGTTGTCGACAGCATGACAGACAACTTAAGACCAACTCGTGCGGAGGCAACTGACGTTGCCAATATTGTACTCGATGGTATCTTCCGGTTCTCATCCTTGTTTGTCTAATTCGTCCCCAAAGGTCAATTATGAAAGCAATTTGAGTTTTGGGACTCAAAAACTTATATTATATCGTTCGTGTTCGTTTTTCAGGCAGTGATGCAATCCTTTTAGGTGCGGAAACACTAAGGGGACTTTACCCTGTTGACGCTATATCTATTGTTGGTCGAATTTGCGCCGAGGTAACTTAACTTCTTTTATTCCTCTTGCTTGTTGCGACGTGGTTTCTGTACATTTATAGTCAATGGAAAGAAGTACCCAAAGGAAAAATATCGAGAAATTTGAGATGGGCCGATCAATTTGCAATGTGTGAGACTGTCCACACAAATTTTTGATTGGATTCCCCGTTATTTGGATTGATGGATTTGAAATCCATCTAACTTGTTTGGCTCATAAAATGAATCAGTAGAATTTTTTAAATCCTTTTTCTTGAATCCATTAATTTTAACTCTATTTGTGATGGACTTGAAACCCACCCAATAACCTAGTCATTTAAATCTTTTGAAATGCTCTAAAGTCATCAGCCAAATAAACTTAAAATCCTTGCACAAATTCCTAATGGACCCAAATAAAAGATTTCAAACAGGGATTTTGATCAAATGAATTTCAAATCCATTCATTTCAAATCTTCAGCCTAATTCAAATCCACCATGCCAAACGCATCCTCATAGAACTGGCTTGAGATGAAAAATTTTAATTTTACTCGCTACCATCATGCGGAATAGTTAACTGACATACCTTGTGCAGGCAGAAAAGGTTTACAATCAGGATTTGTACTTCAGAAAGGCGGTTAAGTGTGTTGGCCAACCAATGTCTCACATTGAATCAATTGCTTCCTCTGCTGTATGTTACTCTAAAATCTTACACCTCTTTCCTTTCAGATCACTATGTCTCAACATTCTGTCTCTGCATGGCACTTTAGTCGATTTTAGTTCATACATTTTGTTAATGTAGGTACGTGCCGCCATCAAGGTCAAGGCATCAGTCATTATTTGTTTCACTTCATCGGGACGAACGGCCATGTCAATCTCCCTACCCCCTCTCTCTCTCTATATATATATGTGTGTGTGTGTGTGTGTGTATGTTTATGTGGGTGTGTGTGTATATATATGTTTATGTAGGTGTGTTTGTAGTTGACTATCTTAAAAAGTAAAATAACAAGGTCAATCATAATAATGCAGGCTTATAGCTAAGTACAGGCCAACAATGCCTGTATTCTCTGTTGTCATTCCACGTCTGAAGACGGATCAACTGCACTGGACCTTTACTGGAGCTTTTGAGGTATACTTTCGAGTGTCGAGGTTACATTAATATGCTATTACATGGATTTTGTTATCTATTGATTGAAAAGCTTGTGTTTATTTGATAGGCTCGTATCATTTTCAAATTCCTTCTGCACCCTTTGGGGTGAAGGACCAAAACTTTAACATTGTCGTCATTTGTCCTAGCAACAGCTACTTAGTATGTGGTTGATAGTACTTGTTTTGGGGATATTCATTGTGAAAATTACTTCTTGTTGGCAGGCAAGGCAATCTTTGATCGTCAGAGGGCTTTTCCCCATGCTTGCAGATGCTCGACATCCGGTAAGTTTTATAATCTGTATGTTGTCTGGTTGGCGCAGCCTTTGCATAGTTGTTCAAATACTTTTTGAAAGAATTCAGATTTTCATCATTTTTGTCAGAACTTAGAACTCGAGAGCTCTAAAGTTCTCGACTTTGATTATGGTCCTTTCTTAGCTTACCATATTTGCGTTTGCTCTGCGGTCATTATAATGTTCATTATTGCCTAACGGGATTTAACCTCCCCGTTGTATATAATTACTCGGACCTTGATGATGTTTGAGCATATTACAAAAGAATCTCTCAATTTTGAAAAATTGCGCGACATCTTTTTACATTATAGATTTCTTTTGGTCGTCTGGTCTTTAAGGCGGTATGTGTTACGTAAAAATATAACTACAAGTGGCGACATAATTCTTAATACTTTTTAGAATATGCTCAAACTTCACCAGGTGTACGTGTCACCATAGTTGTCTCTTAATATGATGCAACCTTGTTGCATTTTAGCTTCTTTGCGTCTACGAAAATGATAATTTGGTACTTGTATTATCTTAATCATATTTAAAGCCCAAAGATTTTACCAAGCTACATAACACAAGTCTTGTCTTATTCGATTTTCACATTTACAAAATTATCCTAACCGTTCGATATTCAGGATGCATTTGCAATAACTTCTACTTTTGTTATGAACATAAATCATAGAAAAAGTTGCAGTTGCAAACACTCCCTGTGAGGAATCTATCATACGCAAGGGATATGTACTGGTTGTCTCGGTGTGTATATTATCCGAATTATGTGAAAGAATTTGATACAAGATGTGCTCAATCTTGCAGGTTGAAACAACAAACGCAACAAACGAGTCCATTTTAAAGGTTGCTTTGGATCACGGCCAGGCCTCCGGCATTGTTAAACCACACGATCGTGTCGTTGTTTGCCAGAAAGTCGGGGATGCATCTGTGGTGAAGATCATTGAGCTTGAAAATTAGACCATATTCATAGGATAAACATAGTACGGACGGGCAGAACATATATATGAGTCGTGATTATGTGTTGAGACATGTCATTTTACATCGTACTGGCAAAAATAATGACGTACTAGAGTGAGTAAAATGTAAATAACCCCTCATGTCCAAGTTCGAGATCAATATATTTGAGACTTTTTCTCTTAGGGTAAGCTAACTTTAGGTAAATCGCGTAACACCTCGTATGATTTGGTGAAATTGTATGAAATTCTTCTATATTCATTTTATAGGTAAAAGGCCTTGTATATTTTTTAAAATATACTAAAAATTAAGTATTATTTGTTAGAAACTAACGAAAAGTGTTTGACATGTGCGTATTATACGAAATGACATCGTTTTTTTTCTTTTAGCTACTTTAAGTGTGCAAATATTCACTTTGCCTCTTGTTTTTATATTTAAACATATTTAATAAATTATATGTTATTGACTAGTTTAAATTATTAGTTAATTAAATGTATTTTAAAAGATCATTAAAAAGGCGTGAGCCGTTATAAAATTATATTTATTGACGTTACTCTCACAATCACTGTTGCCCTCTTTTGCTTGCACTAGGCAATGGCGAGGTCGCTCAGAATCTAACGACGATATTAGTAGTTGCCGATAGAGGTGGCAACGACGATAATATATAAATATTATATATGTATTACATGTATAATTGTATATCTATATCCATATCTATTTATATCTATCCATACATATATATATATATATATATATATATGAATGACCCTAAAAATTTCTTTCAATTTTTAATTTACCTAAATTGACCTTATAATAATATTATTCCCAAGGATAATTATGGACTAGATATGATATCTTGATATTCATGTACCAAAGGGTGTCCAAAATTATGTAATACATGGTTAATTTTTTTAGAGTTAGAAAGTCACAAATTAACTAGAAAATATATTGTGGTGAATAATTCAAAAGTATCAAAATTATTAGGGATTAAATAGAAATCTTACAAAAACTTAGAATTAAATTATATATATTTAAAAGTTAGGGGACTAAATTGTAAAATTTACAAAAACTATCTAAAAGAATAAAGAAAAAGTAGAGAGATAAGCTGCCACTAATCCACTTAAATTGACGAGAAGTGGCAGCCACCCCTCCACTTCCAATTGGCTAAAAATAAAAAAAAAAAAAAAAGCCACACACTCACATAATCTGACTTTCCTTATCTATTATATTAAATACTACTTTTATTTTTTTATTTTAATATATGAGATTTGATTTTAATTTCTAAGAATTAGAAAATCTAATATTGGCTAGAAAATAAATGATAGGGTATAATTCAAATATCTAAAGGACTAAATTGAAGCATTATAAAAATTATTTGGAATGAAATTGCATTTTGTTGTGAAACCTTATTTATAGGGGTGGCAACGGAGCGGATTTGAGTGGACTCGTCACACCAATTTCGGGACGGACCCAGGATCCACCCCACCTCTGTCTTTTTTACACCCCACCTCGCCTCGCCCCGGCCCGGTGCAAAACCCGTCGGGGCGAGTCTAATCCAGTGTACCCGATTATATTTTAATTTTTTATTTATTGTAAAAATATAAAAAATATTCAACATATCAGTTATAAATAAATTTATTCGAAAAATATTAAATTCAAAAATAAATTCTCAAATCAAAATAAATACCACATCATCGTTCATCTTCTTTCTCGTCAAAAATTGTTAGACAATTCTTCAATTCTTCAACTGTTGAATAAGTACCTAACAATACATAAGCAAAAAATATAATATATTATTAATATTTATTCTATCAAAATAAAGTAAAAAAAATATAATTAAATTTTCTTACTATTTACCTTATTCCACAACCAACAACGAGAACACATCAATGCCTACAAAGTAAAATCTATATCCATTATATATATACATATATTATATCGAAGCGGGTCTCTATGGACTCGAAATGGGGCGGGTTCTAATTTTTAGGACCCGTTATCCGCCCGACTAATATTTTCTGGACCCAAACTCGCCCTATTAGAGGCGGGTCCGAAAATGGATCTTGTCATGTACGAATTTAAATTTATATAAGTATGAAGATTATAAATAAGTTAGATTAATTGATTTCTCTGTCAATTTGTCGAGTTACCCATAATTAACTGATTAAATTATAACATATGGTATATCCTTATAAATAAAATTTAATTTATAAAAAATACACTTGAATGTATCTTATTATCTTCAGCTAATAATCTGCTCAAATAAAATGGTAAAATTTATTAATAAATTGGCAAATTAAGAAAGGTTGTCAAAACGTTCTTCACAGATATTGTGTTAATAATTAAAATCTGCCTGTTATTTAGATGAACTAGGAACTATTAAATTAATTATTTGATAGTATATTTGTTGAAAAATTAAGGCTAAAGTGCATAAAACTTCCCGTGTTTTAAAAAGTTGGCTATAAGGCCCCATCTATTTTAAAAATAGGCTAAAAACCTAGTATTTATTTTCGTAAATGTAGCTCAATCGCTCCTTTTTTTTAATATATATTAGTTTTTATTTTAATAACTGTTGGATCTGTATGATTATATAAAAGTCGTGAGATTTAATCAATTAATCTTAACAGTTGGATCATAAATTTAAAAAAAATCAAGAATTCATATTTTACTAATTTTAAATATATATTACAAAAAAAATATTTAAAAAAATAAATTAAAAAAAATTAACTCCCCTCACAACCCCTACCCTCCACTGCCCTCTCTTCCAACCCGTCGCCACCCTCCTGCACCGCTGAATCCCCCGCCACCTCCCTAGCCCCCATCCCCACCTGTCGTCCCCAATTGGATAATGACATCTGTTGTTCTACCATTACCCAAAACAGCAGATTTGGGTGCGGCCCTTTGGGCGAAGGCAGACACCGCAGACAGCCACAATTTTGGTGACGGCGGCATCCACCTTCCCATTTTTTATATTTTTTAATTTATTTTAAATTAATTAAAAAATTATATAAATTAAAATTAAAAATAGTTATTTTTAAATATCATTACATGAAAGTCTTAATTTCAGTTTTAATAATTATAAAAAGAACACCAAAAAACACCAAAAAACATCCCCAAAATGCACAATGAGCGCGTGTAATGCACCTTCCATTACTTACTAATGGAAGGGATGTGTTTTGCTGAGTTTTACAAAATACAGGGGGTGTTTTAGCTATTTTGAAAACACAAAGGAGTTTTTAGCCATTTCAACAAAATACATGGAGGTAAAATGCATTTTAGCCAATTAATTTGATTAATTTAACTAGGCTTAAGGAAATTATTTAATTAGCTTAAGCTGGACCTAGTTTATTTACTCAAATTAAATACACTGATGGGCTAACAAAAAGGACTTTAATTTAATTGGATTAAACTTAAACTTTTCTGTTTAGGCTTTAATTGATATTATTTCTAAAAGTCCAATGGACGTTTCTAGACTAGATTTTTAATTAAATAGTGCGAGCCCAGTACAAGGGAGAAGCCCATTCACCGCTTCTGATGAAGATGGAGGCTAGGTTTAGTTGGAGGAGGTTGGAACCTCCTCCAAAATAGGAGATATGGCCGAGTAGGGATTTTGGAGAGTCCTATTCGGCCTCTTGTGGTTGCCCTAGCCTATATATACTATGTTATATGGAGGCTAGGATTTAGTTGATCGTTCTCTACTTAGATGCAAGAAAAATGGAAACACTCTCCTCTCTCACTCTCTCTTCCTTTTGTGTTCTTCTTCAACCAAGTTTGAAGGAAGAACACTGCTTGATTCAATACATTAATTAACAGTGTAATTGAATCAATCTCGTTGACTGAGATCTTGTAGAATCTGGCAATTTCTATGGGAATTTCATTTTCAGTGTCGGTGTGAACGAACTAGAGGAGATCTAAACTTGATGTTGGTGTGGAAAGGAACAAAGTGTGTAGCAGTATAGAGAAAACAATAAGGGTTAGAAATCTATTTATGATTTTTATTTTCTACATGCATGTTCCCATGGCCACGTACTTCATATTGTATTTATTATACTATGTGCTGAATTGCCCAGAAAATCAAGGGACACCCCTTTCAGCATTTCTGTGATGTATACTGATCGCCAAAAACTTCCCCTGCTCATGCTCCAGAAGGGAATTTAAGTTTCATATGATAGGTGGAAACTGTAACTTGGAATGTGTTCAGGACAGGTCACCCTAGAATAACATTGTATGCTGAAGGCATATCTACTAGAAAATGCATCATTTTGGTATTCCTGTTAGGTTCACTCCTAAGGGTAGGGGGAGCAAGATCTGTCCTAGATGATGTACTACTTCCCATGCAAAGTCATATAGGGAGGTGTCTAGTAGCTCCAACAAGGTATTACTAAGCTCCATCTATTGGTAGACCTCATAAAACATAATATATGTTGAGCTGCAATCCACAAAAATACTTTATAATTAGCCAAAGTAGCAGAAATAACAAGATCATCATTATAGGGTAAGTGAACTCCTGTGTGTCAGCAGGTCCGAAGTGGATCGTAGGATTCTATGCTAGTACTTTGTAGTCAATTTCCACTATTGTCCTGGCAACGTAAGCATGTGCTTGTTTAGCTCTCCTGGAATCCCAATCAATGGGTTGTCCTCTATCATGCGGATCACCTCTTTAGTAAATAGGATGTTTTTCGGGCTTTGCTCCATCAGTGGGTGCTTTTTTCTTTTGGTGCTACCTCATTGAGGAATCAGCAAGTCGATCCCGCTCTTAGGGAACTCTCGATGGTAAAGTGCTCTTCTCATCGCTCATGGCATCCTTGTCTACATAGTGCTTTAGGTAACCGGCTTGAATAAGCCTTTTTATCTCATCTCTCTGTGGTACATGCAAATATACTTATATTTGGGCAGTTGAGGTCCTTCCCCAACATCTTGTGCCAATGCAAAGCAGGGTGACTGTCTATAGCCATCAACAACCATTGTTAGGCTGGTGATGGGGGGTGAAACATTCATTCTTTAGATTGAGAGGGTTGAACCGTCTTTGGGGTTTTCCCCTACTCCAGTGGGAGGAGGAAATCTCACCCTCCCTTCTTCTATCATGGTTGTCTCCCATCTTCACCAGCCGAGCATCTTCTAAATTCATGTATTTCTTTGCTCAGGCTAGCAAGTCATGGAAGTTAGCTGCAGGTTTCTCCTCAGGGATCAAAGAAAGGTCTTACCCGGTGTCATTGTGTGGAAGCACCAATTAACACCTCTTGGTGGGTGGTTGGAACCTCCAAGATGGGGTTGTCAAAGCGTTGGACATATGTTGTCAAATGTATCATTTTCCTCAGGTTTAATTCAAAAAAGTTGATGGCTGATTTTTTGTGCTTCTTGCTACTAGTGAACTGGTATAGAAAGAGAGAGCTATATTCTACAAAAAACGTATTGAACAAGCTGGAAGCTAATTGAACTATTGTTGGACAAAATCAGTTAGTGTAGTAAAAAATACATGATATTTAATACCATCAGTATACCTGTTCAACAGGGGTGCATTGAACTTACGAATGTGCTCAATCGGGTCTATAGTGCCATTGTAAGCATATAGATGTGAAGGTGCCTTGAAGTGCTCGTTAACACTGAAGGGAATTCTTTTCTCCATCAGCTGGGTTTTTTTTCCTCAGCTTTTGTGGAGTCCCACTACTTCCTTTTGGAGAGAGCGCCAGATCTCAAGACACTCCTCATTAGTGCCCCCCCTAACATCAACAAGTACCGGTCTGTCCTATTGGAGTAAAGGCGATATCTCATCAGTTCACAAATCTCCTTATAGTTTAGGTCTTCTTGCTGAATGGATAGTCCGCCTCTACTTGTTTGGGAACCTTGGGGAATTAAGTGGGCGGTTTCCATGACGAACTAGTGGAACTGCTCAAAGAAAAATTGGTTGGTGGCAGCAGATAGGGTTGCTGGGTCAAAAGTTTGAACGGGGGCATTATGACCCCAAGTTTCTATTTTGGAGGTGGAACATTAGAATCTGTTGTAGCAGGGAGGGAAGAGTTCCCCTTAAAAGAGTCATTATCACCTCTATGATAGGAACTAGTTTTTCTCACGTCTCTAGCTCAAATGTTCCCACAAATGGCGCCATGATGTATACCGGGGTGCAACGTCACCACAAGGGTCAAAAGATCTCTAATGTGATCCTAACCTATAAAATTAAGGTTATCACTCGAATGCTTAAGCCAATAATTACTTTTACTGAATAAATGAAAGGAAAAACTCGATATGAAGTGAAAACAATGGTGTGGTAATTTAATTAAATGATAGTATGATGATAAAGTGATAAAATACATTTGGAGAGCATACATATGCTGGAAAATGGTTGAAAATCGAGAGAGAAATGCGAGAAAGAATAATAGATATTTGTTACTCTATGTATAAGTAGGCGTTGAGCAGGATCTGGAAAGTAGTTAGGGTAATTAATATACCATTAGAAAGTTGCACACATTAGCTAACTAACAGATTTGGACTTATTTGAAAAAAGTTATGACTGATTGAAGGGGTCTTGCCCAACAACCGAAAAATCTGGGGATTCATTTACCTGCTTCTTGATAAGCTGACTTCATTTAGCTCAGACAAAATTAGTTAGAGATTTTTGGTATAACATGTCTTATGATTGGCAACAATATCCGTGACGTGTCATCCTTGTTGTATGCTGAATCACCTTGCTGGATTGGGCTCATTTTGAGGCCTCCCATGTAAATTAGAAAATAAACAATCTATGGGCTTGGTACCCTACTCTTGGGCTAGCAGCGCCAGACCTGTTGGGCGTCTTGATGGGGGCCCATATTCTTAGCTTTGGGCTTGACAAAATATCTGAGGGGCTATTATTACATTTATTTATTTCAATTGAACATGTTATAATTATATTTATAAATTTCAATATTAATAATTATATTAATCAACATATCATTATTACCATTCAACAATATCTACAATTAATCAGAAACTACTATTAAAATATATTAGTACTCACGTATAAATAGTTTTCTAAGAAACTTCAATGATTTATTTGGTAATTTTTTTGGGTAAAATGCAGACACCCCCTAACGTATGGGGTCATTTGAACATCTCCCCCAATCATTTTTTTTGTTTTATAGTTCCCTACTAAACCTTTTGAATTTGTTGCAAAATGCACTTTTCAGGGAACAATAACAAAATATTCCATCCGCGTGTATTCACTCTCCTAAGAGTGATTTTGGGTTCTATAAAATTGTAAGGGTTAAATGTAAATACCTCCCAAAGTATGGGGTCATTTGCACTTTGCCCCCAATCTTTTAACAAAAGCAAAATAAATAAAATAAATTAAAAAATTTACAAAAAATATGGAGAAAAGTATCGGAAAAAGGAGAAAAAATCACGAAAGAGTGCAACTTCACAATAAAATCAAATACACATCTATGAGAAAGAGGCAAAATCAACCCCCCCAAAAAAGGAAAAAAAATCATATGCATTTCTGTGGCGCCACCATCAGATATATATGTGTATTTTCAGCCAGTGTAAAATTACATTTGGCTTGTAACATGAAGTGGTTTCATCTGCAGATCAAGCATTAATTTTTTTTTAAAAATTTTCTCTTTTTTTCTCCATTTTCCAGAGCTTTTCTCCATATTTTATTTTATTTTATTCTATTTTGTTTTTTGTAAAAAGGTTGAGGTAAAGTGCAAATGGTCCCATATGTCGGGGGTTGTCTGCTTTTAATCCGTACAAGTTTATCGAATTTAAAATCACTCTCAGCCGCGGTATGCACACAGACAGAATATTCTGTTTCATTTCTCGAGAAATGCAAGGTGCAACAAAGCAAAGGTCGGGTGGCGAAGTGTAGAAAAAAAAAAAACAGGGCTGGGGAGCAAAATACAAATGACCCCGTACATTGGAGAGAGTGTCTGCATTTTACACTTTTTTTAATATGGTAAGGAAAAAACTTTTTTTTGGTCCATTAACTTTGTCCGCGATTAATTTTAGTATACTAACTTTTCTTGTTATCACATTTTGAACAATAATTTACAGAAATGGTCAATTAAGCACATCGGCGAACGGAAATTGGATTTTTTGCCGGAAAATGCACATGCTCTTTAATTGGGGATTTTTAGTTCCATGTAGCACTATAGTGTTACATGGCACTTGAGGTGGCAATTTTTGGAGGGAAAAATGTTAGTTTTTCTCCCAAAGCCAATTACCAACTAATAAAAAGGAAAAAAATTACCATTACTTTCCCATTTTGCTTCCATCCTCATCCCGTCTTCAAAACATGTATGCCATCTCAAGACCGATTTTGTGCTACTGTGGAAAGAGAGCTATGGTTAGGACTTCATGGATTAATGAGAACCCAGTTAGAAGGTTCCATTCTTGTGAAGATTACAAGGTTATTCTCTCATTTTTCTCCTTGAAATTTCCATTTTTTTTCTCAATTTTTCTGCATTTGTGAACTGGTTTTCCTCGATTTTTTCTGCAATTTTTTGCCCATTTTTCTCAGTTATTTTTTTTGCAAATTTTTCCTCATTTCTTGTGTAGACCGAAGGATGTGGATTTTTTTATTGGGAAGATCCACCAATGTGTGCTCGGGCAAAGATTATAATCCTTGGATTGCTAGCAAAATGTTCCGGATACGAAGCTAAGATTGAAGAAATGAAAAAGATTTGAGGAGGATTTTGCAAAGCTGAAAAGAAAATGTAGAAAATGGAAATTAATTTCTATAATTGTCGTTCTTATGTTTTGCTTTAGGTTCTACTTTGTGTATGATGTGTATGATTTAAGTTTATTTTAGTAGGGTGTATGTAATTTAAGTGTATTTAAGTAGGATTTGGTGTCAAATGCTTTTGGTGAATGTATCTATGAATTGTTTATCAATCTATACTTTTTTTAAATTTGGTGTTGATTAAGGGATGGGAATGGAACTGTAATTGGATTTTCAATTCCTGCCAATTGCATTTCAATTTCTGTACACATACACAAGTTTCTGCAATTGGAACATCAAATTGACACATCAAATTTCTGCACACATACAATTGGGATATGAAATTTTTGCACACATACAATTGGAACATGAAATTTATGCACAATTTCAATATCAAATTTCTGCTCATCACATCAAATTTCTGCACAATTTCAATATGAAATTTCTGCTCATTACCTTCAAGCATGATCATTGTAAGCTTTTTTGCTCTTGCAGCTTGGTTTCTTGAGATGTTAACCTTTACATCTTCAATTGCATCAATTCTGAACCCCTTAACAGTTCTTTTAGGATCAGTTTTGAACTTATGAAAGTATTTTTTAGACAACCAGCTTGACTTCATGTTCATCACATTAAATGAGATGTTACATGTGTGCTCAAGAACATAATCTCTAATCTGAAATGTGCATTCACCTTTCACTTGGCAGGCATGTATTCTTCATTTACAATTTTTATCAAAACACTTTGCATGCACATATTTTCTATCATTTTTAGCAAACTTTATGCTTCTCTTTGTTTTAATTACATGTGACTGGATTGCAGTTCTAAATTCTTTTTTGGTGCTGAAAATCATTCCAAGAGCAAACTCAGGGTCCCATATGCATGAAGGATTGAATATAGGGAATATCTCCCTTTTTCCTCTGTATCAGATCCCTTATTAGAGTTTAATTCGTCACATCTCCATATCAATTCTCCTCACCTGACAGGTTACCTAAATCCTCATTTTCCATGACCATTCCTGCATCTATGCCCTCCATCCTTACTGAACTCTTGATCACATTATCTAGTAGTTCCATCTTATCCCCCTGAACTGGACAATCATCATTTTCAGCTGCCACATCTTCCTCTTCATTCTGATCTTCTTTCATTTTATATTCATACTCACTGCCACTATCATCAAACTCCTCACCCCCTGAAGAAAACTTATTGTCATCTAAGCCACCCACAACTTCATCCCCCTCAGACTCATCACCCTCCTGAGTAACTATCCGCCCATTTATATAGATATCTGCCTCCCTCAAATGCTGAATTTTAACAAATATATCATTCAAGGCTAAAGTTGAAGTTATTTCTTTCAACACTTTACCTTCTTTTATAAAGTAAGTCTTGTCCACTCTAATTCCGACATAGTTGCCTAACGCATTCAATGTACCAAGGCCCACATATTTGTACTCAACATTGTCAAATTTATAGGTTTCCCCTCCCATATATCCTGTTTTTGTCATACTCCCCCATAATGAATACTCATTGTAATGAGCCCACCATTGCTGGCTGGAAAAAAAAAAAAAGAACAACAGAAATAACATTGTCAAAAAAAGAACAACAACAAAAATAATACAAAAAATCATAGAAGAAAATACAAACATGGAGGGACCAACATGCATACCAGCACACAACTTTTAATAATAGAAGAAACCACAATCTGCCAATATGTACCAACACATAACTTTTAATACATGAAGGGACCACAATTTGCCAACATGCTTTTAATAATAGAAGAAACCACAATCTACCGACATGCTTGTCGAACAAAAAATAAATTAAAAAGTACAAAACAAATTAAAAAAACAGTGTTTACATGTAAAAAAGACAACACCTTTTAACACGAAAAACAAACATCATTCAACACAATTTTTAGTCATGGGTGGTTGACAAAGACAATACACGAAATCTATTTATAGTCGAGTAAAAAAATACGATACTTAGGGATGAAAACTAACCGTAATCGGGGGGAGGATCTCCATTGAGGGATGAGTCTCTCATCACCACTATTTTAGTAGCAAAAGTTTTAGATTTCACACAATAATAGAGTGAAATCGTAAAAGAGGGGAGAGAAATTAGGGCTGAAGAATTTGGGGAGTTCTGCTTCTGTTCGTTTTGCTTCTGAAGAATTTGACTGAGAAGAGTCACATGCTTTGCACGTGACTTATAATTTAACAAGATGTACACATCATTATCTACGTGGAAATACACGTGGCTATATTGGCTGCTTTTTCAGCATGGCCTTGCCAAGTAAGCAATTTCCGGTGGAAATATTTAAATTAGCCAGAAAATTGGCAATAAAATCCTAATTTATTTTTAATTGACCCATTTCTGTAAATTATTGGTCAAAATGTGATATCAACGAAAGTTAGTGTACTAAAATTAATCGCGAACAAAATTAATGGACCAAATTTTTTTTCCCCATATGGTAATTATACGACTGTATCAATATCTTAATAAATTCGATAATATGTTGATTTGACCAATATATCACTACACTAAGAAAAATAAAATAAAATGCAATAAACACACATAAAGTGATCAATATACTACGACTAATAAAATAAATTATAATAAACGCATGTAAAATGAGATAAATAACTTCATATATATAGTGAAGCTCAAGCCAATTACATATAATCTGAAGCTTGTGAATAGAAATTCAAATTTAACCATTAACATAAGACATGCGTTGGTAGATCTAATTGGCACTTGAATCCTTTATTTAGACATCATATTTGACTCACCAACCTTTGAGGCATGAGGCCCGCAACAGCCCGCCATAGCTTGAAAAGACAAAAGCCCAATTGATTAAACAAAGAACAAACAGTAAAATTCCTTTCTCTACTCTACGTGTGCTGCTGCGTGCATACAGATTGAAGAAAGGGGAGCGAAGAAAAAGGTGAAATTGCAGCGAATGATCTATGGCGTTGTCCAGGCTTCGGAATCCGGTGATCCGCCGAGCTCCGTCTCTTCTCAGGGCTCGCTTTCTCTCCCTCTCCTCCAATCACACATCTCTCGATCGGTAACGCTTTTTCTAGACTTGCAGCAATTTAATCTGGTTGTTTTCGGTCGTTTCGTTATTTTTGATCTAATTAGAGGAGAAATGATTTTAGAAAAGGTTGATTTGGTTGGTGGAGTGGTCCAATGCGGGAAATGAGTCAAAATGTTGAAAGTAAATATTATATTTTGTGCTGCATTTATTTTGTTTTTATTTGAACTTTTAATATGAAATAGGGGACGAGTGATGAATAGGATATGTAGGAGGATTTTTTGAATTGTTGAAGAACAAGTAACGTTTAGGCATTTCTTTGGTAGAGTCGGCATTTTGAGAAATTTTGAAACTTTGGATAATTAATGTTGGGCTTATGAAGCCTTTTTCTTTCGTACCTCATTTCTATGCTACTGGGAAAGAACCTAATGCCTCTCATTTCACTGAATTCCTGGATTTTAGGATACCAGGGCTCTTTATTCTGAATCACTAATCATGCACATACGTTAGTAGTGTCAGCTTCAAAATTTTAACTTTGGAATTGTTTGATTAAGCTAATGAACTAGTAGTAGAATTATATTTATGGAAGATTGACTACTAGGTAGCTGACTCAAGTAGTGGATGCTTAAGGCTGATAATCATTGACAGTGTGTCTGTGTATAGACTTTCGTGAAAGTGAAAAATAAAAGAAAAATCAATTACATCTTATGAGCATGCTGCTTGCACTTTTGGGTTTAAGATGGATAGTAGAAATGTGCATTATCAATTCGATAAACATACGCATCTGAGACATTTTTGTGGTAAATAGCATTTCATGAGGTCCTTATCACGTTTGGTTGTTTCAGTGAACACAAATTTTGATAATCAATTATGTGTACATGCTTTCTGAAAAATCAGCCATTTTCAGATGCGGATGAATTTGTGACATAGTAGATCTTCTATTAGTAAAGTTGTTTTGGCTGAAGGCTTCTTGACTTGATCTTGTTACCACTTTGTTAATGTTTGTTATGATTTCTTTAGTTATACCTCTATATTCTTGTTCATCATCTTATTGCAATATACTGTTTCTGTAGTCACAGGGGCCTAAACTCGAGTACTGATGTTGCAGAATCACTATTAAGGTTTGCATTTGCCGGCTAATCTTTTATTCCCTTCTTGCTTGTTTTGTTAATCTCATTATTCCCAATTAGTCCCCACTTGTATTATACTTATTGACATTTTGCTTTCTGGTATCTTTATTCATCGTCTCAATCTTTACTTTTTACTACTTTACCTTTTAGCTGACGTCCTGAATCGTATTGTTTCGAGATTTTCACATCTGAGTTAACACTAAGTATAAGATAATATAAATTAACTTACTGCTCATTTTCCTGTGTTCCATTGTGTATATATTGTCTCATTAGATTTAAGACAACGTAGAAGATAATCTACATCACCATAATGCTAAGCCAATTGCCAGTTTAGCTCATTAAGTTTCCATTCACAGCATACCACTTAATAGGCTTTGATTGCTTTTATATCTTTTAAATAGTACATGAGTACCTTTTTACTTTATGTTTAGATGCATTTCTTGGTAGTACAAACGAAAGGCATTTCAGATAGATTCATGATGAAATTTTCACCGTGTAATGCTTATGGGGGTTCATTTAGGTTTAGGTGGTGTGGTTTCTGTGACAACTGAGCCATAAGCTAGAGTGGTTATTATAGGATATATGTTTGACACTTGGTCATGGCTCCTTGTAGTCCTAAACTGTTTCCTTTTCCTGTGTTCTCACCTGAGCATCTTAGATGGAAAAGTTCTGTAGTGTTATAATCAAACCGTCTATTTGGAGCATTATTGATCAATTAAGTGAACATGTAAATCCATCATTTTAGTATCTCTTTTCCATTAACTTATGATGAAATCCAGCAGGCCGGCATCTTTTTCAATGGTCAATGGCATTCATCATAATCCTTCTAAGATTAAGGTTGGTTGTGATATTCTATAGATGATTTGCGTTAACCATTGTTTCTTTTTCTAACTATAGTATCTGGGTTTTTACAGTTTCAAATTGGTGCCCGCCGCTATTCATCTAAAGGTACAACTCTTTTCATTCAACATAAATCTATCATCCAAATTTATCTCGGACATTTCTGTGTCAAATTTAGGAAGGTGGCTTGATTAACAATTCTATCCCAAATGTGGCTTCGACATTTCAATAGCTTTTGGCCCACTTAACTTCTTTATCATCTCATTTTTCATGGTCTAATCTTTGAGAATCAGTTTTGAAAAGTTGTAGTTCAAATATTACATTCTTGCAATAGTTATTTGCGAAGGTCATTTAGCAACTTTGAACTTTTCAAACACGTGGAAATAGCTCTGATGTCTTAACTCTAATGGGAAGGGAATAGTTGCTTCTCTGTCATCTCTTGCACTTGTACATTGGATTCTGGCCCCTTATTTGACGTAAGAGATTGGGTTGGTTGAATTCGTTTATTGATTTCTGACATCCAGTATTTAAACCCTCTCTAGTGGAGTTAATTTTTGAATCCCAGATACTTGCTTGTGCAAGAATTGGGAAGAAAATACGGGGAGGTTGGAGAGTAAACTGGTGATGAAGTGCGTAAGTCTGAAACTTAGGCTGTCAACTTCCTATGCTTCAAGAGTTTGCCTTTTTGGAAAAAAACTAAGGAAGAACTATGTAAATATAAAAGCAGGTTTTTCACTCTCCAGGGACTTCTGCTAAAATTTCCATGTACAAGCAATTAACCTTAAAGCTTGAAGTCATTAATATTCTAAGAAACATAGATGAGAACATGATGGATTTACTTGCTGATGTTTTATTTCAGTTGGGTACTTACTAACAAAGTTTGCTATTGCAGAGCTTCCTGAGCATATAGTGCTTCAAATGCCAGCTTTGTCACCTACAATGGTAACATGAATTCTAAGGGAGGTATATATGTTTACAATTTTAGCTCCATCATGAGCACTCTGATTTGGCTTGTATACTTCTTACAGAGTCAAGGTAACATTGCAAAGTGGAGGAAGAAGGAGGGAGACAAGGTAAAGTTGCCATTACTAGGAATAGGATATTCATATTTATTCCTAGTATATAGTATCATCCAAGTGTAACTGCAGAAAAATGTGATGACTTGAAAGCATGAAGGACATACCACAGGGTATAGATGAGATATCTAAGTAGACATAAGTTTATGCGACCTTTTTTCTGCTTCTGGATCCAACAGATTGAAGTGGGGGATGTGATATGTGAAATAGAGACGGACAAAGCTACTCTCGAGTTTGAAAGTCTTGAAGAAGGGTAAGTTCTGGTTTCAATCTGTTCTTGCATCTTGATAGACTGCCTAGTCTCATGTAAAGTGTATTTGATGAAACATTGTCAAGTTTATATTCATATAGATTAATGCGTTGGTTTAGTTATCTTTTCCAAAATTGCTTAGGTTTGGTTTTCTATTGTATTTACTCTTTATTTTTTGATTTTTCATCAGGGTGTCCTAGATTGCTCTAGTTGGGTTTTAATTGTTTTCTTATTGTTTTTGTTGCATGTTTACTAATATAATTACAGTGATCACCACAGAAAGCTTTATGCAGGCTACTTGATAGAACATTTAATTTACATTGAACTTAATATGCAGGTTTCTGGCTAAGATACTGGTGCCTGAAGGTTCCAAGGATGTGCCTGTGGGACAGCCTATAGCAATTACGGTTATAGCCCTAGACTTCTTATGTTATTCTCTCTCTTCCTATGTTTCTCTTTATGAAGTGCAGAATAGAACAAAGGTCCTTTCAAATGCTAAATGTACTATTACACAGTTTGGTTTGTTCAAACACAGAATTAGAATACTAGAACATCTACCCCAACTTAAAAAGCCTTATCTCTTGTGTATATAGGGCAGCCTGGATCCTTTTCTTCCTCCACTCTATCTAGGATCATCTCAAAAGCTATATCATAAAACTGAAATCCTTTTTGATAGCCTCCACCGTTTTATAAATACACACACACACATATTGAGCTTTACTGCCAAGCTTCTGGTGCTGAAGAAAATGCTTTCATAAGAACAGTTTTCCCAATCAGAGAATCTGCTGTTACCACTTTTTGTCCCTATTTCTTAAGAGAATAAATCAGTTCATGCTATTATCATCTTGTATGATGTTAAAACTTATTTTACTCTGGTTAACTAGGTGGAGGATCCAGATGACATAGCTAATGTCCCTGCAACTGTTAGTGGATCAGAAGCCAAAGATAAAACAACCACTGAACAAGCTTCAACACATGGAGACAGCAAACAGGAATCAAGGTCTGTGAACATCAGTACTTCTGAACTTCCTCCTCATATCGTTCTTGAAATGCCAGCACTATCACCAACTATGGTAAGAACAACTGTTGTTAGAGTTTTGTGCTTTGATATTGTGTTTTATTCTTTTGTTCACTGCTGAAGAGTGTTCCTCACTTTTCTTTTTCTCTTTCTATCCACAGAACCAGGGAAATATCGCAAAATGGAGGAAAAAAGAAGGCGATAAGGTCATCATTTTTTATCAACAGCATATATGCTATATGTAACTACTTCATAGAGATTGAAGGCATGCTTTTCTGTGTTGATGCAGATCGAGGTTGGTGATGTTATTTGTGAAATTGAAACAGACAAAGCGACCCTTGAATTTGAGAGTCTTGAAGAAGGGTAAAAATATTTAACATTATTGGTTGAATTCTTAAGATTTTGGCCTCTTGAGTTCATTCAACTTTTCCGTGACAACTTCTGATTGGCCATATGTGATTCAGACAAAAAAGCCCGTATGAAACCTTAAAGAATACAACCGGAAACAGCAAAATCAATCTATTATGCTCTTTATTCTACCTTGAAGTCATGGGTCTTGAGATTTTCAATGAGGCTGTTATCTACTGCTACGTACTTTTTCATAATTTTGAGAGATTCCACCGCACCTGGGTGGGCTGGCCATTCCTATTTTAGTATATTTACGAAGTGCTTCATGTAATTAGAAATTGAATAAAATGGTTTTATATATTTCATTAGCATAGCAGTTGGCATGAGTTCTGCAGTTCCTACTTCAAAAATTTGTATGTTTCAATATAGTTTTTCTCTTGTTAAATTCAGGTTCTTGGCCAAAATTTTGGCTCCGGAAGGATCAAAAGACGTGGCTGTGGGTCAGCCCATTGCAATAACTGTGAGTTCGTAATGCTTAAACTTGTCTGAAACCCACATTTTTGCCGCTAAAAAGAAAAAGCGGTTTTCCCATGTTGCTGATTGTGAATCATTAGCAAATGATCAAGTTCATATGGAGAAATATAACTTGCTAGGTTGAGGATCCTAATGACCTTGAAGCTGTAAAATCATCTGTTAGTCTCGATCTGAGTGTCAAAGATGAAAAGCCTGTTCAGAAGAATACTGCAAAGGAAGTCAAAACTCAGAAAACAAGTCATAGTCGAATTAGTCCTGCCGCGAAGTTACTACTTGTGGAACATGGATTAGATGCATCATCAATAATGGCATCTGGTCCCCGTGGTACTTTGCTAAAGGGGGATGTTTTAGCAGCAATACAGTCTGGAAAAGGATCTGCCAAAGTCTCTGGATCTAAGGAGAAGATTTCTTCATTAGATCCAGCCCCCCCTCATCCTCCTTCTGCATCAACGGCATCAAAATCCACTGTACAGCAGACAGCTGCATATGAAGATTTGCCTAATAGTCAAATTCGCAAGGTATGAAATCAATTCTTGAGTTAAATTTGTGTATACTCTTAAGTATAATTCATTTATGTCTTCTTCTATTGACAGTTTAGTGAATAATGGTGTCAGATAAATCTGAGTTCCTTCCTCCGCATTTAGTTATAAATGCTCAAATGTTTTCTGGACGGATTATTTCCTGGAGAGAGTTGTTCGCAATTGCAGCTTATATTGTATATGCCTATTGCTGCTCTGCAATTAATGGATGCTATTAAAAGTTTCTGGTTTCCGCTAGAAAGGATTAATAGCTACCAAACTGAGTGGAGGATGCAATCTTGTTGAATTTTGTAGATGAGAACAATTTAGGCCATAAATAATTGGCTGTGTGAATTGATGATTGCAGAATTGAGTAGGAATAATCTTTTGAATGTAATGTGTGATAGTGGTGAAGCATATGGAGACATTAAGCTGAACTCTCCTGATGGTGAAAAGAAAGGATTATTTGTCTGAGAAAATTTTGAAATAAGCTCACTGGTAATTTGTCTTTAGCATAAATATAAAAGGAAGTTACTTCTGAGTTTCATTCCTGCCAAATGGTTAAGGTGCTAATGTGATCCTGCTACCTGTACTCCTTGATATATCTACATACTTGCAAATAATTTTGGCTTTTTCATAGAGCTGGTTATCAAAGTTTGCCTCAGTTTTCATCACACAAAAGATCCATTCTTTCTGCATCCAATCACGGGACATTTTTACTACAATAGATAGATTTACAAATGGAAACAGTTTTGTGTGCTCCCCATATTTGAAGATGCAAAAGACTCGAGCACTAGAGATGTGCCAATGATTCAATTCTTCTGACAGATTGACGAGAAACAGATATTCAATTCATATTGATGCATGCTTTTCTCTTGAACAAACTACGTTTGTCTAAATACTGCTAATTTGTTTCATTTCAAATTCCATATTTGTGGCTGCATCCTGTAACTTAAACGATCTTGTTTCTTTTATCTTTCTTGAATACTATCAGCCAGTGTTATTAATGGCGCGCCATGGCGCAAGGTGCAGGCTCAGCTCCATTTTATAAAAAAAATGGCGCTGAGCTTGCATATGGCGACACCATGGTACGCCTCTATCAAGCCCTAGCCTTTGACTCAGCTAATTTAAAAAAAAAAGGAATCAATTAAAATTTCTTGCAAAATGGATGATGATGATGAGATTGGGGAAGATTTGGATTTTGATTGATGGATATTTTGTCTTTGTGTTTGTTTTATAATGATTATGTAGGATTTGTTTGATGTTGCATGTTCTGAACTCTTTTGTTTTTCCTAAGACTTATTATTTTGCAAATTTCTTTTATGGTATGATGATTAAAATAGTTTTTAGTGTTTATGTTTAATTATTTGTGCATTATTGATGTATGAAATATATAATTTATTTTTGTAAATGTGAGCCGTGATTTAAAAATGACCCCGCCGCCCCGTGCACCATGGCTGTAGGGGAGCCTAGCGCCATGGCGCGCCGTGCACTATTAACAACTATGCTATCAGCAAACTTTGAGCCCTAGCATGCTCCTTAGAATTTCATCCTGAAGTTGCCTTGCTTATGCATCCATATGTAGGACAAAAACCTCTCTGGAATGAGTTTGAGGCCTGATGATAGCAGGTTTAGAGGACAGATGATGCAATTTGGTTATCTTGGAAAGACAAGAAATGAATGTCTAATCGTTGATTTATGTCTACATTAAATATTTTTCTTTGAAGGAGTCTTTGTAAGATGAAAACGATTAACTGGAGTTGTATACACTTACATACATTTTTTATTATCCTTGCCGACCTTTATCCTGATAATTCTATAAAGACTTTCTTCTTACTTGCTTATAGGTGATAGCAACACGCTTATTGGAATCAAAACAATCCACCCCTCATTTATATTTGTCGACAGGTTTCAAACATTCATTTCTCTTTTAGCATTACATGTTATTGTACAAGTATGAAACTTATATTTTGTGGTGTCTGCTAGATGTTACGCTGGATCCTCTACTCTCATTCAGAAAGGAGCTTAAAGGTAGGTAGATTTTATCTCTGTTAGTCTGTTTGTTGACGGATATTATTATGAGCTGAGTGATCTTATTTTATTTTTGCTTTGCAGCCAACTATGATGTTAAAGTCTCAGTAAATGATATTGTGATCAAAGCGGTTGCTGTTGCATTGAGAAATGTACCAGAAGCAAATGGTAAGTGTTTTCGTGTTTATCACGTTCCCCTAGCTTTGACTTTAGTGAATTGTGGAAGACAGGGAAGAAAGAATAAAAGAAAAAGTCCTGTCTGTGGTCAGTCAGTCATGTTGTATTATTGTGAGTCTTGAAAAGTTCTATCCTATGAAATGGAGCATAGTTAGGAAACCTTTTGCCATTTTAGTTCTGATGTACTGTTGTCAAATCAGAACAAGGTCCTGAATTATGGAGGTATTTATATGGACAGGGAAGGATACTATACAACTACACTTGAACATGACTTGCAGAAACTTTTAGGGTAAATTACAACGATCTCTCCCTAAGGTTTGGGATAATTACGAATACCTCCTCGTTGTTTGAAAAATTACAAATATCCCTCTTGATATTTGATGAAACTATGTAATCTTTAGATGGAGGTATGAAATTGTCAACTTTACCCTTACAATATTTTTTTTATTTTTTTAAAAAAAATTAAAAACTTATAAAAAAATTAAATAGGGTGGATGGAAAAATTTTAAAAATTATAAAAAATTATCCATTTAGTCCATAAAAAAATTAAAATTTTTTAAAAAATAAATAAAATTATAATTTTTAATTCAAAAGGGTAATTTGGTCAATTCACAAACAAAATTGGATGGAAACCTAATGGATTGTGCTAATTGTTGGACAGTCGTTAAAATTAGGAGGTATTGGTAATTTTTCAAACAACAAGGGGGTATTCGTAATTATGCCAAACCTCAGGGGAGCTTGTTATAATTTGCCATAACTTCTAATGCATTTCTTTGTGCCATAGAGTATCAAGTATAGATATGATTAGTTGACAGTAATAAATAAAAAGGTAAATTATAGCCACCTCCTTTGAGGTTCAAAATAAATGCAAATACCTCCTCATTGTTTGTGAAATTACAAATACCCCTCGTAATTTTAACGCGTGTCTAACAACGAACCCATTCAGTTAGCATCTTTAGGTTTTCATCCAATCCCCTCTTTGGATTATGAATTGTAATTTCATATATTTATTTATTGACTAATATGCCCTGTGGATTATAACTTTACCTACCCACAACTTTTTTACTTCACCGTATAGGTTTACACAATTATTTTCCATTTGAATGACATAGTTGTAATTTTTCAAACAACAAGAGATATTGGTAATGATGCCAAACCTCATAGGAGGTAGTTGTAATATACCCTAAATAAAATGAAATCCATAACCCTAGCCTTTACACACTATCCAAGGCATCCTGACCTTAGTATTTGCTTTCACTCACTAGCCCCGGTCCTTTACAGTTTGGTGTAGCCCCGGTCTTCTACAATCCGGTTATGCCCGGTCTTTTACAGTTTGGTACACCTTGATTTGTTCGCGGCTCAAGTCAACCTCAGACCAGTCAATTACAGATGAAACTCGACCTTTTTTATGAGATGAAATCCTGATTTTTAACTACCTCCCGTTTATCTCTGTGATAAGGACCTTCCGGTTATTACCACAGTGCACTGGGAACTGACAACTTGCATTGCAAGAAACATGCATGTTTAACAATAGGGAAAATAATTTCAATGGTATAAATATCTCTTACAGTCTGTTGTTTGAATAAATTTCCCTCTCATGCATCTTAGACCATCAGTTGCTCACTATCCCCCACTAGTTCACATCTTCAAGTTGGTCCAAGGCTTCTCTAGTGTAATGATCCCCTGCTAACACTTTTTAGATTTTCCATAAAGCTTCTGAGCAGAAAGCACTCATTAAGTTCTTTATTATTTTCCCTTAAACATTTTCACTTTGACGCTTTTATTTACTACTGATCCTTTATTTATTATTGAAACTGCGTCCAACCTTGTTAAGAGAATCTCAAGTATATTACTTTTGAGCTAGAAAAAAAGCCGCATCATACGTAGAAAGATTGGAAGCAAATTTGATGGCTGAATTGTCTAGGCGACAGTATGTAATTTGACCACACTTCCCCTAAAATAAATTTTTCTTAAAGATGAGTAGATTGCTTAGCTCAAATGCAATATAACAGTTCTTTCACCTGGACCATGTAGCCTGCTGACTTTTTCCCCAAAGCTTTTACATCAATCGTACGTGTTTCAGACATGTTTCACCCAAACAGTTATGGGTGCAAAACTTGGTACTTTCAGAAAGTGATAAATTTTAGAAAGAGTTAAAAATTTGAAAGGAAGCAAAAGAGAAGTGTGTTTGCAATAAGTAGTGAGAACTAGATAATCTAAAGTTGGAGTGTTTGGTAAAAAAACAAAAAAGATGGGACCAAGTGTAAATGTAAACTTGGAATCATAGATCATTTACAGAAATACTAGGAGAAATTGGAAACTCTCTCCTTCCTGCTTTCAACGTCTGCTTTTCTTTCTGAAGCATAAACTCAATTTGCAAACACTTCAAATTAGTTTGTTTTCTGCTAGAAGTTCAAAAGTGCTAATTTTTAGTGTTTGCAAACACTCTATTCTGTCTTCTAGTGTCATAAAAATCCCAGTTCGAACATTTGGTTAACACTTTCCCTTTTGTGATTTGATTAGACATTGATGCCAATGACAACAATAACGATAATGATAATAATTCAAAGAAAATACAATCCTGTAGAATATCAGAATTGTTAGTCTCGATCATTGGCTGATATGCAATATTCTAGTCCATCCTCTGGGACCACGTACCCTACTAGTTTTCCTAGCTTCAAGTCTCTCTGCAGCCAATTGGGGAAAATAATGGTATATGTGTTCGACCTTCAAAAAAGGATACTTTGCTTTCAAATGAGTGGGAGTTAACAGTGAATACTGTATATTCTTTTCTTTAACAAATATCTCTCCTTGGATAGTGAAAGGTTGAGGTCATCATCTGTTCTTTTGTGATCCAGCTTGCTGGATTTGGTTAACTTGATTCTTAATTGCCTGGATGAATGTGTTTAGATGTGATAAATATTCTGTTTATTTTTAATATTAGTCTGACTTTTGATGCTTTTCTATAATCCTCTGCAGCTTATTGGGATGCTGGAAAAGGTGAAATAGTTTTATGTGATTCAGTTGACATATCTATTGCAGTTGCTACAGAGAAGGTATTCTATGAGTAATCACTATGTTTCTCAACAAGTAATAGCCTTGTTCTCATCACTCTAACCACATTATCTCTCAATTCAGGGCTTGATGACTCCAATAGTTAGGAATGCTGATCAGAAATCTATATCATCTATTTCCTTGGAGGTGCATACTGGGACGTCTTCCTTGTCTAAAATGTCTTGTCTTTGTGGAGTATTTATTTTGTGATGTCATTCATTCTAGATTAACATTTTTTCTCTTTCCACTTTTGATTTTTCCTAGGTTAAAGAACTTGCTGAAAAAGCACGGGCTGGAAAGCTTAAGCCAAATGAGTTCCAAGGTGGCACTTTCAGGTGACTTCATGTTGCACTTAATTTGCTCATATATTGACATATTGAACTAGCTGGTTTTTGTTTCTTCTAAAGCATCATAAATTTTCCGTTCTCGTGCAGCATATCGAACTTGGGGATGTTTCCTGTCGATAATTTTTGTGCAATTATAAACCCACCTCAGGTTCTGTCACTCTCTCTCTGAGTTTGTTTGTATGCACACACACAAATGCAAATATATAGATACAAAAACACAATTTGGTATTATGGATATCATTAACTGATTACGTATTTTGATAATTTGGCGATTTCTATCTTTAAGGCTGGTATTCTAGCTGTTGGTCGGGGAAACCAAGTTGTTGAGCCAGTTGTTGGAGATGACGGTACACATATATGCTTATTCTTCAATTCAAGATTCTGTTACGATCTATTTGTGATAACTTTCTTTTTTCTTTTTTTGTGATATTTTTTAACTTGGATATTCTTGTTTCAGGGATCGAGAAGCCTGGTGTTTTTACAAAAATGAACTTAACATTGTCTGCTGACCATCGTGTTTTTGATGGAAAAGTTGGAGGTATTTAATGCTATGAGGATTACTCTTCAATTTGTTGCGAGAATTGTGTTAGTTGCATTTCCCCATTATAAATATTGATAAGTTTTGTGAGGCCATCTCCTTGGTGTGGCCCACATTTCTCTCTGACTCTTGTCTCTCTCTCTCCCTCTTCTAACCAAAGAAGAAAAAACAAGTAAAGGTTAGGAGGTCAGGTCTTATATTTTTACAAATGTTCGAGTGTCTTTCAATTTCAAAGTGTCAAAGACTCTTGATCTCTAATGCCAATGCTAAAATTTCAAGCACTTAACATCTTCATCTGACATGGGGCTCGATATAGTTCATTTACCAATTACAACCCAAGAAATATTTCTCAATTTGCAATTTATATTAGTTATTCTCCAGTCAGTTTGTTTAAAGTGGTTATGGAAAAACATCTGCCTCATCTCATCTCAATGAGTACAAGAGACGATTAGTGTTCTTTCTTATGTTCGCTTCCCTTTACCATATCCATTCTTGTATGTAATTCTAGAAACAATATGTTTTGCAGGAACGTTCTTGAAAGCATTACGGTCAAATTTCAGCGACATTCGAAGGCTTCTTTTGTGATGGCATAGAAGTTATTTTCTTGCGAAATATAACACTACTAAATAGCCACTGCAACGGGAAATTTATCTGATCACAAGCTGGAATTTCAGCATATTCAAGACGTCCTACAACTCGGTACTGTTTCTTCTATTGTGCAGTTTCCCTTTCCTGGGATTTCTACTGGACTCATAAGGTCAATTTTTGGGGCTTGTACCCACATAAGTTAGACTTTGCCAATATTTAGGCTTCACCGCTCCTGAGTTGTTTTTCTTTGCCACTACAAAGATCAAGCGTAAAATTGCTTGTTTCTGTTCTCCTGTAAGGAAACAATCAACACGCGGAATACGTTATCTGGCGTTTCTGCAATAAATTGATTTCGCGCTCGTTTCTCATTGTCTTTTTGCTGTTAATTTTATCTCCATTAAAGCTGTTCATAATTTAGAATGTACCCAGGCTTTCTGAAGAACTTGTAGCAAGCCCATGAAAGTCGAGGCTTGTTTGCATATATTAGTTTTCAGTGGTCATTTGCTGAAAACAATGTAGTGTAGAATTTGTTGGATGTTTAGTTTAGTTCAAATGGATAAATTGAAGGCAGAGGTTTGGTTTTAGAATTTTGGAGGATAGAAAACGTCATAAATATCATTTCTTGTTTGTGTAGTGTTTTATGTTTTTGTATTAGTACTATATTTGAGTTTAAAAAAAAAAAATATTGTATATGTATATATATATGTATGTATGTATATCTAGGTAATGATTGAACAAAGAGGACCGCAGTAATTTTTCAGCTTACAATATCAAATAAGAAGAATTATTTGAGATTTATTATTTTTTGTTCCTATCATAAAGGAAAAATGTTACTGGATTGTATACAGTGTAAATTACATTAATATCCATTTAGGTCTAAATATTTAAATATTTCGTACCTTTTTCAATTCCATTCCGTGAGGTTAGAATCAAATTACTCCCCAGGAGATTATAGTTCAATTATAAATACATTCACATTCAGTAAGAAAAGTTTACATAAACACTCTCTATAATATAGTACACTAACATTCTGAAAAGATGTATTTGTAATTTTACACAAAATAAAACATATTTATGTATTTAAATTTAATTTCAAGAAATGTCATTATAATTTATCCCTAAATATACAAGGTTAATTGTATTTTATCATCCAAGCTACATTCGTTTATACACTTTGTTTGTTTAAATTTTTCTTTTTGACAATTATTATTTCAACTTTATGAAATTTTTCACTTTGTCATAGTTTTTTGTCACAAAATCACCACATGTTCACATGTGATTTAAGGATTATGCGATGTATATTTTTCATATATGCACAGCATGTGATATTTTTTCAACAAAAATCAACAAAAAAGTCATATATGGTAAAGTGTAAATTTTTCAAAGTTGAAATGGTAAGTAGATATAGAAAGAAGTTTCGATGAATGTATAAAACGAGTATAGTTCGAATGGCAAAATACAATTTACCCAAAAATATAGTTCGAATATATTCATGTACTTTGTATCGAAATTCTTTTTTGTATCAACTTACTATCTCAACTTTGCGAAATTTGCAATTTTACTATAGACGATTGTTTTTTTTTTTTTTTACTGAAAAGACATCACATGATGTGCATATGTAAAAAATATCATATTATATAATTCTTAAATATCACATGTGATAAAAAAAATTTGATTGAAAAATAGTTATAAATCTAAAGTGCAAATTTTTGTATAGTTAATATAGTAAATTGATAAACAATCTGATCCCAAAGGTACACACTCCAATGTCGGTTAATGATTTTAGACCGATCTCTTGCTGCAATGTTTTATACAAGATCATTGCGAAACTACTTGTTCAAAGACTTAGTGTGCTGCTGGACAAGATTATTAGCCCCTGCCAGACAACATTTATTCCGGGAAGAAGCATTGGGGACAACATTATGTTAGCCCAGGAATTGTTCTCGGGCTATAATCAGATGCGTCTATCTCCCATATGCGCGCTTAAAGTGGATATAAGGAAGGCCTATGACACGGTGGAGTGGGACTTCCTATTAGCAGTGCTGTAGTTATTCAGATCCCCACCTATGTTCACAAGGTGGATCAAGGAGTGTGTTTCCACAACATCATACTCGATCGATCTCAATGGAAAGCCTCATGGATTCTTTACAGGAGCGAGAGGACTACGACAGGGAGACCCCCTATCTCCTTATCTGTTTGTCCTTATTATGGAAGCTTTACATCTACATTTCCTACAACGGATTGAGCAGAACATGCTATTCACCTACCATTGGAAGTGTGAGAATTCTAAGGTCTTCCAGTTGGGATTTGCAGACGACCTTCTCCTATTCTGCAGAGCTGATTGTGACTCAACCAGAGTCTTCAAGGAAGGATTGGATTGGTTTGTGGAATTGTCGGGCCTTCGATTGAACGTTCAAAAAAGCCACTTAATCATCAGCCGTTCGGCACAAGTAGTGAAGGACCAGATGTTGGAAATTTTGGGTTTCTAGGAGGGGCACCTTCCAATGAGGTATCTGGGTCTTCCCTTAATCTCTTCTAAACTGTCAATCTTTGACTGTCAACCACTTATTTCAAAAATTGATGCACGAATTACTGGATGGGAAGGGATCTCTTTATCATATGCGGGGCAGGTACAAATCATCAAATCCATGCTTTCGACTTTGAGCTTATATTGGGCATCTGCGTTCATACTTTCTAAGAAAGTTATCAATGAAATTGAGAAGAGGCTGAGGACTTTTTTATGGAAGGGTACGACATCTAGTGGCTACACCAAGGTAGCCTTGAAAGATGTGTGTCGACCGGCGGATGAGGGGAGACTTGGATTCAAGGACTTATCTATCTTAAATCATGTATTAATGAGTAAGAAATTATGTGATGTCATCCGGTGTGACGGGATATCCATCTGGGTTCAGTGGCTTTACCAGGGCCAATTACGGGACACATCGATTTGGACAGTCACTAAGCATGGAGGATCTTGGGGATGGCGGAAAATGCTCAGGCTTCGTCCTTTTCTCCGCTCTATCGTGGACTACCAGATAGGCACTGGAGAGAGATTTTATATTTGGCAGGACCCGTGGCATCCTTTGGGACCACTTATCGAGCGGTTTCCTCGCGGTCCACGCCATCTTGGTCTTGAAAAATCAGCAAAACTCAGTTTGGTGATTTCAGCAGGAGAGTGGCATTGGCCTCTCATCACGGATTTCGAATGCTTGGAGATCACACATAATTTTCCGGTTATAGTTGGAGGTGAGGATCGGGTGGTTTGGAGATATGATGGAGGACAACCTACTACTCAGTCCCTCTACCGATTATTTGACCCCACTGAGCCGAAAGTAGGTTGGTCTTCACTACTTTCGGGCTTCTTGAAGATCCCTCGACATTTATTCATTTATTCTTGGCAAATTATCCACCATGGATAAACCATGGCTCTCTTACCTTGAGGCATGCATCTTATGTGATGAGAGAGCTACAGAATCTCACTCACACTTATTCTTCCGATGCAGATTTAGTCGACAGTGCATTATAGAGATACGCAGACATATTCAATTTCACTGGCACAACAGGAATTGGGCTACAGATATTGAGTGGGCGAGGAGGAAATGGAGAGGAAAGCACATTGTTAATATCGCTTACCGTACACTACTTGCAGCATGTATCTACCACATATGGAGGGAGAGGAACTTGAGGATATTTGAACACACTGAGCGGACACCGGACACTCTGAGTAACCTGATCACCGATGATGTCAGATAGCGGATTCTTAGCGGTAATTTAGCATCATCAGTCAGTACACGAGCATTGTATAGATTATGGCATATCTCTTGGATTGAGGGAGAAACCATCTGATAATCACATGTTGTACTCGAAAAACCCAATAACAGTCACCCTTAAGAACCATGATTACCAAGACCCACACAAGAAACCAGTGAGGTTTCTTTCTCAGAAAGAGTTCACAAAGAACAAATATCGAAGTAGAAATAGAGGGGGATATTAGTCAGTTGACAGAGCTCAAAAGCCATGGATGGCTTTATAGAGAAGAGATATGTAAGGAGTGAGAACTGAAAGGTGGTGGCAGGTTTCCAATGACATTGAAACAAGGTCGCGAAGAAACAGGGAAAATAGAAAAATAGAAGCGACGCAAGAGAGAAATGGGGAACAGGGTTAGGGTTTTGGATATACCAGGTAACTGGTTCAGGTACAGAGTGGACCAAGCAAATTAGTGTGCTGTGACTGAAAATGGGCCGAGCCATCCAGTGAATAGTTGGACTTAAGTTGGGCCTTCCAAAAGGTCATGGGCCATTTATTCAACAAATTCAATAAGTTCAATGTATAAACCCATGACAATTATGTTGATATGTCATTAACCAAATTATTATCTATACTTTTATATAATTGAAGATTACCATTTTGTTGTTTTCAATATTTTTTATTTGCTCTATTTTTTTTAAAAAATTATTTTATTAATTTGTATTTTTCACCTTCTCAACTTCTATTTCTCTTTTTCTTCTCTCCCCCTGCTTTCCAGCAATTTCTCATAACTTTCATCTACTCTTTTAATACTTTTATTTATTCAATTAATATTTATATTTTTTAAAAAATAAGTAGTTCCTAAAATTTAAAATAATTAAACTTGCATAAACATCTAAATAATTATGCAATAATAATTTTTTCCAATTAAAATAATAATTATTTTCTAAGCTAATGTATGAGGGACCAAATCGCACTAAAAAAAGAAAAGTGGAGCACTAAAAGTATTCTCTAAAAAGAATTGATAGGGGTAATATAGAAAAATCACCCATCAAAGGGACTAACTTAAAATGAGTTGAAAAGACGGGGACTATTTTAAAGTTAAAGTTAAATGTCGGGTACTAAAATGAGTTTTACCCTATATTGGACAAATATACACATATAAAGATTTCTAGATTTGTACTTATACGAAGGTAGCATGGAATCTAGATTTTGCTTTAATTATTAATAGGGTAAAAAGCAATTTATTCCTTGTGTTCTAAAAAGAATATTAAAAAAACCCCTCTATAATAAATAAATTAGCAAAAAAAATCCTATAAAAAATTAAATAGACAAAATACCCCCCTTAATTTGATGAGTGCATGATATGTACCCATTTTAAGTTTTCTTTTTATTTTTTTAATTAGATAATTAATATCCTTAATCATGAACTGTAGGATCTTAATTGGTTAAAACCAACAATCAAGATTTTATCTCTTTAAATTAAACCTGTTTATAAGTAAGAAATAAATAAGTATATCCAAAAGATATATAGTACTAAATATTTTATATAAAATAAGTGAAAAATATAAAATAACTTAAATTTATAATTCAAATTAAAATTTAAAATAAACAAAAACAGAAAACAAACACAGTCATGGCTTGTTTGATCATTTTCTCTTCGTATTTTCTGTATAACAACAAAGACAACAAATCTGGTACGGGAGAGCTCTCATTCTGCAGAACCGTCTTTGACAGCAAGAGGTTCATACCATTGAGGTCCGAATCCAGCAGCACTTCTTGCTGCCTCATTGAAAGGTGGCTTAAGCGGTCCACGGAAGAACACCCTCACGCTTGCATGAAACTTTTGAATTACTTCATCATGCATCTTACTAATAATTTCAGCTTCTTCAGGTTCACTTTCCTTGGAGACCAGGGAATCAGAAGCCATTAGTGGACTTTTTGACCTCAGACAGAGATACTTAAACCACTTGACTCCAGTGGCACAATGAGTAATTTCTTCTGGGTAAACAACTTTCTCCAATAACTCGGCCGTTTTGTCATCACCTCCTTTCCGGAAACGTGATATGGTTGTCGGCAGCACATCAAGTCCTCTAGCCTGACAACCGATAAGTGAGGTCATTACTAAACAAGAAACAAGTGAGAGTCATAACAATATAGGCAGAAGTTAAGGAGGCCTTTCATGATCTTCTCAAGCCTGGGTATGATTGGTACTCAATGACAATCACTTGCAATAAGTCAAATGGAATAATTGAAACTCAAATAGGATCCTGCTCAACCACATTCTACCCTCAAAATTCTTTTAATATCCTTTTTCCGTGAGAAATAACTACCTCATGAACACAATGTTCAATTGCCAAACGTGCCAACAGATCCTTTGAAGTAGCAGTAGCTGAATCCCAGAGACCATCATGAGCAGGCAGCGCTCCATAGAAAGATCCTAGTTCCTTAAGTCGCTCTGCAAGCAGGGTGAAGTGCCGGCCTTCATCTTGTGCCACTTTCACAAAATCTGTGAAAAAATCTCTTGGCATGGACTCTTGCCTGCCAAACCGAGCAATTATATCCTACGGAAACATAATGGAGGGACTGCATTAGGACGATGCAGGAAAAAATGAAAGCATAAAGAAATGATTGTGTATTGCTTAGTTGAATAGAAAGACGAAGATCAAAACACAGAAGCAGTTTGCTTTTGAAGATCTCGAGAAGCCAACGCATAATAAGTAACGTCTAGATAACACAAACACTATTCAGCCTTGAATAGTTGACCTACCCCTTTGGGAAATTAACCGGATGACCTTAAAACCTTGCTTTTAGTACCCCATTTAAGCTAGATTATTTACTTTTTTCCTTCAAGAATTTTCTTGTACCAGATCAATGTCTCCCCTGAACTGGATAATAAATTTATTATAAAAATCCTATATCCCAAATTCTATTCTTTAAGAACCATGCAAATCTTTCAATTCCTTAAACAACAACCAGAATTTTTTCTTCAACTTAAAATAAAAAATAAAGCTCATTCATCAAGCAATTCATATCACTTCCATAATCCATACAGTAAGAAACATGGGAATGAATGGAAGAAGGAGAAAAAGAAAATGAAGAACAGCAACGCAAAAATGAAGTAAACAAGTACCCAAGATAAGTCAATGGCCCAACTTTCAGTATGCACAAGACTGTGCACAAGAGCTTGTCTACTCTGTAAACTCCCAGCCTTTCCCAGCTTTGGCATCTCACTAGGAGACACGAGCTTCACCTGTACACAGAACAAATTATATACAAATATATATATTTGTCTACAACAAAAGAATTCGCTGCGGCGTTTGGTCGAACACTTATCAGGTAAACAGAATGCGACAATCGTTTTATCTTACATTGGCGAGCCGGGCAGGGCGAGCCGGTACAGATATATCCACAGAAGCATCATAGGCGCGAGTGATATGTCCTTGCAGCCATTTGTTTGCAACTTCATCGCCAAGCCGAGCTTTCTCAAATGGGTCCGCGGTGTTCAGCACTCTCAGCGCAGCTTCCACCAGACTCTCCTCCGCAACGCCGCTGCTGCTGCTCATTACTTCCTCTGTTGCTTACTTTGATTCTCACGCTGAAGAGATGAAGAAGATACGGAATACCAAGTATATATGTGAAAGATCTTAGAGAGAAGTGAGAATGAACATGCAGTACTCTCAGTGCTCATGCAATCTTGGAAAATAGGAGCATTTTGTAGGGGAGAATATTTTATGTAATTTATGTTTAAGCCCCCATTATTTTCAGTATTTGTAGTTTTTGCGCCTTTATATTTCTTGATTTTAGATATAATTTTCATTTTATATATATACACTCTATTATTATACTATTCCAAACTTATAGTTTTAAATATTTTATTTTATTTTGAGACTTAAAAGAGTATTATATTAACTTAAATTTTGGTTATTCATATTTTTTCAAAATATATATAAATGTATTTATATAGGCTAAACTTCAATTTAACCCTTTTATTCTCCAAAAATACTTAAAACCTCCCTATTGCACACTAGAAGTAACACTAAAAATGGCTAGAAACATGGCCAAGTTGCACAACCTGTTGCAAAAATATTTGGTTTCAATCAATCGAAATGATGTTTTGAAATATTACAATCGGATTTAGAAATCAAAAGCAAATAAAGCTATATTGGAACAAGTAACACAAAGCAATTAGGAACGCTATTTATGACTAGAAATATAAATTGAAAACTTACAACAATTCTCAGTTCAATTGAAGTCGTTAATTTTACCGAATTGCATAATACTGCTTGTCTCTAAGAAAATATACGCCCCGTACCAGTAGTGCACCGGATTCAACGTAATTTCTCCTAGGATAAGACGGTTATAGTTCTTTCGGTTTTAGCACCATACCGAATAACACCTCGATCAAACACCTCGATCAAACACTCAGAAGCTCATAATCAAACTTTACAGCTCAAATCTTTAAAAAAAGAAAACTATAGAGGCCGAGAGAGAAGGGGGAGAAAATCTCAACAACTAGAATTGTTGTTAGCTCTTTTTGTGTTGTGTGTTTCAAGTGAAAAATGGCATGGGCATGCCAAAAAGCCAACCATAAAGAGAGTAATGAAATCAGCCATAAAGGCCTTAATTTGGCCAAATAAAACAGCCAATTTTTGGTCAAAAAACCGGATGTGTAATTGCATGAAAATAATGGTCATGATGAGGAGTAATTTCGCCTTCAAATTTTGAGTTTTTGCATTTGAAAAATCAAATTCAACACAACCCACTCGTCTACAACACTTTTCGTTAAAAATCTAACAGAAATGGGGTATTTTGCTATATTTTCAATAGTAAAGGAGGTTTTTGCCTATAAAAATAATACAAGAAAATTTCGCACTATTTCAACAAAATATAGGGGGTGTTATGCAATTTATCCTCTCTCTCTTTTTTTTTTTTTTTTGAATTTCTCTCCAACATTACTTATATCTATTTTGGTTTGAATCATTGTTGAAATATTTAAGTGAAATGATTTAGTGTAAGACGATGTTTATGCTTAATGTAGTGGTTTTTATTGTTGCAAACAAGACCATATTATGAACTTTTTTTATGCAATAGAAATTAAGTACAATAAAATTGAATAGAAAACAACATGCTCAACTTTCATAAGTTTAAATTAAATAATATTTTTCCTAGTGGACTCATTTAAAAATTGACCAGTAAACATAAAAATCCACCAAATTTCTAGGCTCAACACACAACAATTAAAAATTAACTGAACAAAATCAGGCATAAACAAACACCACAATTTTTCAAACTACCTTAATCGTGGATGATGTGAGGCAGAGTATCCTTAGCATTAACTTAGCTAATTCTGTTAGTACAAGTGCATTATATAGATTATGGTGTATTCCTTGACCTGTCGAGGGAAAAACCAACTGACGAGCACTCTGTTGTACTGTACATTAGTCATAATATTCAATTTAGTTTAATTTTGCTTTCTTCTTTAATAGAGAATGTATCTTTATAGCTACATTAGTCATAATATTCAATTTTTTATTCACCAATTCTATATTTTTTTTAATAGCATGAACATAACAATAAAATTCATATGAATTAAACTAACAAAATTATTTACCAAGCTCAATATAAAAACATACTAAATTATTTAGTAATCTTACTTTTAGATACATATTAGATAATATAAATAAAAATATCATGTCTTATTATTATCTCAAATTAAAATATGAGATATTGATAAGAATATTAACATATGTTGAATTTTGAGTACGAACATAATATAATATTAACTGTGTAGTTAAGTATATAAATATACTTAAAAATAAAAATATTTAAAAAAGACAAAAACCTCGCAAGCAGAAGTAATAGAGCTCGAGTCGAGCTTGAAAGCGAGCTGAGTCTACTTGACTTGCACCCCCTAATATTTGGTATGTATATAATATTGATATACATCATATTGATCATTTCCTTTTCTTTTAATTAATTTTTGTAACTTTATGTGTATTGTATTATATTTGATGCGACTAGAAATGCCCAGATCCAAGAAGTTGATGGATGAGATCCTTGGACCTTTTTGCAAGTTTTATAAGGTGGAACCTACAAAATAAATATTAGCACTATGATAAGTCAATAATTGGATTAGATCAAAAGGTAGTTAAATAAATTAAGAGAAACAATAGATAAATTGTAATTTTGTATTTGAGTGTAAAGTAAAGGTACCCATTTCGAAGGAAGAGATCTGCTATTTATAGGCAGACCCAAGTCCCTTTTCCTTTGGGTTTCGATTGAGGAGGAACACCCGGTTGTGGTCTCACTGGGTGCCTTTTGCAATACGGGAAAAAGGGCACTGTGTAGCTAGTAGTTCGCAGTAAATGACTACTTTCGCTATACAACAACAATAATAGAATTTCTATTGACACTCGCATAAGCGCTGACAAGAATAGCAATACAAAAAATTCAACAACATCAACACAAGCAAGCAAGGTAAAGTACAAAAGCAGTAAATTGAGCGTAATTTCAGAATGTAAATTTCATTGATATCAAAAAACAAATAAACATTGTACAACGATGCAAGATCAAGGGGATCGAGGGGGACACTAGCATGCAAACTACACAAAGCTTCGAAAACTTATTCATATCTGTAATAGTCTTAAAAAGATTTTTTCTATTTAGAACACTAGATACTAAAAAAAGTTGAAATTCGCACCTCAAGAGACACAAAGTCTCCCATGAATAAACATAAGTTTTTACAAGTGTACAAGATAAAATACCTATGCCTAAAACTCTAAGACTGCCGAGTCCAGTATCTGCCTGCGAAGATTAGTGGTCTGCCTGATTGAGCAGTTATGTGGCCCAATGTGCGTCAAGGGTGCCTAGAGTGTGGGTTACCCTTGACATTTTCCCCCACCTGAGATGGTGACATCCTAGGAGTAAGGGAAGCATAGTAGGCTTTGACTAGAGGTTGGAATGCCTTAAGGTCTGTCACCCACTCCCAAGTATTTTCCTCGTTGTCGCATCCCTCCATTTTCACCAAGTACTCTGTACGACATGCGCTTCAACCACCTTCTTCTTCAACTTCGTCAATTCAACTTGTGGGCGGCTGGAACAATTACAAGTTTCATCCTCCTTCTCTATCGAAAAGCTAGAGCTTGAGTTGAGCTCGAAATCGAACCCTTGCGAGCTTGCTCAGCTTATCTTGCACCCCTAAATATGCATGTATAAATCTATACTATTATAAAGGGAGGACAGTTTATTAGACTCACAATGGTAGTCTTAATACTACTACATTAAATTATTATAATATCAAAGTACCATTCAACTTCATAACTAATGTTAAATTAACTACTCAATCAAGTTCCTTTAGAAATTTAATTCTATGCAATTACGTGTACTCTCAAAAGTTAAATTTACTCCTATTTTGTTTAAACTTATTGTTAATCAAAATTGAAATAACATATTAGTATTTATTTTATATATATATAATCAACTTTATCAATATAACATATATTGTATAAAGTATCAATTTTTAAATTAATTTGAATAAAATATGTATTGATAAATAATGCATAAAAAGAATAACAGATAATTTTTGTATGTGAGGTTGTAAAATAATGACAAATTTTAATATAAAATGGTAAATTATGAAAATAAAATAAAAATATTATTAAAAATTATGCGCACAGATACTGCATGCCATCGCATTTAGTATAATGTATTGAGACTAATATACATGAAAATAATTACAATTGCAATGTTCGGATAAACAACTTGGGGTTGATACACAATTTCTCCAAAATAGTGGGCCTTATTTAGTAATATTTTGGCCCCTGGAAAAACTTTCCCTCCTACTGTCAGTTCTCTAGTGCAGGTGCAGCTGATGGGGTTTTAGAGATTTCAAAGATAACGATGCTGAGCTCGTTCCCACCTCCCCGGCCGACGGAGTCGATCCACCATCGTCTAATCGAGTTCGTGAAAACTGCCCTCATCAACATCTTCGTCTCCCCTTACGCCACCGTAACCCATTTTCCCTTATCATCTCTCTCTCTCTCTCTGTCTCTCTCGTTTGGTTAATTTTTGAATAATTACATCGATACGCTCTTCTTGCAGACAGAGGTTTTTTTTAATCTTTTTGTGTCTGATTATGTATGGGTTTTGGATAGGTGTGTGATTTGTATTGTGGGAAAGTGCCAGATGAGGCAAAGTGGGATGAAGCTCAGATTGGTCACTACATTGGCATTGGTAATTTGATGAACCTCTCTTTATTTTTCCAAATGTTTTCTTTTCTAATTCTTGTGTGTCTGTTCTTTTTGTTGGGTCAGAGGTGTTTGAAGGGAAGCTCTAGAAGAGTAAATTTTCTTATCATTTTGACTCTTCATGGATTGTTTAATTGTTCAATGTTGTTACTCTATATACATGGGCTTGTATAATTTTGTTGTTTTTCCTTTCAGTTTAATGTGTTAAACGAGGATTGTTTTTTAGTATAAGATGTGTTATTTCACTTCGCAGATGTGGCTACGTCTGGAGTTAGTGAAGTGCGGGAAGCATGGGAGAGTCGACGCAAGGCTTACACTTCCGAGTTTCTCGAATTTGATCCTTGCATTGTGAGCCCTATAAACTTTTCCATATACTGATATTATCTGTACTTTCCTGTATCTGTCCCTGAAACTGTCAATCTGGAATGTCTTTCTTTTGAATGAGTTGAATTCTGCATGAAGAGATTATCTTGCTTATTTGCAATAAGAGAAAAAAGAGTGGTGTTGTTAAGTAATTTATTGCTGATGTAGAAAAATTCTGGGATTGATCCTGGAATGGAAGGGGATGAAATTTCTTTATTAGAACTTAGGAGTACGACTTTCTTCCTTATCAAAAGGACAAAAGGAGGTGCTTTTGTTTGAGGGCGTAAGAGGGGAACACAATCTACAATAAATGCTTTTAATGTTACACATAGAGGTTATAGAAGCTCATTTTGGTTTTCTAAAAAACAGATTGCAAGTATAAAATTTTTTATATTCCTGATGAACTTGTTTCCCCTCCTCCATCCATATCAATTGCTCACTTTTTCTCTTTTTGGTTTGCTTTCAGTGTGGTCAATTCTATTTCCAACTGGTTTGAATTGTACGTGATCATTTTTGAGCTTTTAATTCTTACTGCCCAGCATATCTTTGTTTTTTGGGCTTGTTTGCTTTTTATATTGATTATTCTCTTTTCACTATGTGATAGAATTATGTCTTTACAGGAAGAGGTAGACTTGTACTGGAAGAACAAGGAAAACCAGGCTGATATTGTTTTCTGCATGCAGCATTTGCCGGTAGGAGATCTTTTCCATCTGTGTTTCTCCTTTCTCTATGTGCTTAAAGACAACAATAGATATAAACCTTTATATCCATGTGTTGCCAGTTATGTGTTGAAACTGAGGAGAAAGTCAGGAGACTGTTGCATAACGTCTCATCTCTGCTGAAGCCCGGAGGTTATTTTCTTGGTATTACTCCGGACTCATCTACAATATGGTATGAAGATAAATTGTGAGAATTTGTTGTTTTCTTAACATATGTACTCTTCTCCAGCATATTTCGATGTGTATACTGCCTTTTGTTGTAAACCCTTATATTTCTTAGCTTTATGGATATTAGAGTTCTGAGTGTCAACCTGATTGGCATTAATAGGTTCATAATGTCATTGTAGTTTTCAATTGATAGTCAATAGTCTCTAGTGTATTTTCTACTGCATGAAAGATCTACTTTTGTACTAACTTTATTTACCGTTTTTAGCCATGTGCTTTACTGCCATCTAATGGAGTGCTATGTTTATTAGTGTAAAATATAATACAAGAAGTTTGCCTAGCTTCCCTCCATATTTTTATGCAGTTATTATCATTTGTATGTAATCTTATTATCAGCAGTCCTGTGTTGAATATAACATTCCTCTCTCCTAAGTTACATCATAAGATCCTGTGTCATGCATTGTTGAGGGAAACGGTTTATCGCTTTGTACATGCTGCCTCACGTGTTCAGACTTCAAAGGTTTTCTTGAGTTGTGGCTTCCTATTTCTAGGTCTAAGTACCAGAAAAATGTTGAAGCATACCACAATAAGAGTGCTGGAATGAAGCCCAACATCTTTCCAAACTGCATTAGATCTGAGAGCTACATGATCACTTTTGAAGTTGAGGAAGAGAAGTATGTATGGAATACTATACAATATCTTATGCTCCATTTCTTTTCATATTTTATTATGAGATTTGATCTCCCTAATATATACTCAAATGTTTTCAAGGTTTCCGTTTTTTGGTAAAAAGTACCAGCTGAAATTTGCGGGTGACATGTCTGCTGAAACTCATTGCCTGGTACATTTCCCGAGCTTGATCAGGTTGATATTTTTTCTTATGAGTTTCTAGTATCAAATAAGATGGTTAGCATTCTCTTTTCTCCATTTGTGATCTGCTGTAAACGCATCTCTAGGGTTCATTTAGCTACCCTAAGCTTGTTGGTTTAAGTTTCTAAAATGAAGATATCTAAATTAGGATACGACAAATCTTGATGCCTGATATTATTCAAGTCATGTTTTCACAACCTGAGCGAACTTCTCTGCATCTAAAGGCTCTAAGGAGGGCTAGGTGTTCATGTGACATACTCTACTTGGGTACTGCACAGCTGGAGGAGTATCCGGTACATTTGCATATGACTGGATACTTCATGCTTTTTTATTAAATAAAAAAATTGGGGGCCAAAATTTAAATAAAATAATATTGTCAAATCTATTCTGAATCTTTTTGTATAATTTATTTAATTTTCATATTCTGTAATATTTGTTATTCTTTCACTCTAACCCAAACTATGACCAAATATGAAAAGATGAAGACAATTATAAGGTTAATGATTGATTAAATATTTATATGAAAGTTGTATTATAATATTATAGTTAAAAGAATATGAGTTCTTAATTAAAAATTTATATTAAAGTTGTATTTGTATAATCATATAATTTATATTATATGTTTAGCACATGTATAGTATGCATGACTCCACTTATTATTTCATTCCTAACTATTACTTTGGAATTGACATTCCATCTTTTTACAAATTTCAAGTTCTATTATCAGATTGATAATTATGCCCTGCAGGTTAGCTAGAGAGGCTGGTCTTGAGTACGTGGAGATACAAAACTTGACTGAATTTTATGATGACAATAGGTGAGATTTTTCTTCATTTGCATCTTATCTTCTTCCCATGTGTTGTTTACTTGCTAGGTAATTGCAATATACTCTTCTAATTTGGCAACATTGTGTTGTTGTAGCCTCATACCCAGATTGTTATATGCAGTTGAAGTTGGAAATATATTTCTAAATATAAACTCTGGCACATTGGCTGGAGAATTCTTTTTCCAAAATTCTTTTTTATTGGCAGAGATCATTTAGGAAAGCTCTTTTGTGGTTTCCTTCATGGACTTCTTTTTGTATTCAACCTTTGGACATCTTTTAACTGAAAATAATGAATTCGATGAGTGTTCTGAAATCTTTACCAAAGCTTTGCGTTACCTGATTTACTGCATGATTCTGGTCTATTATATCAGTTAGACTGCTCACCTTTTTTAACTTGTCTCTTAAGAGCGCAATTGGCAGGAATGCTCATGGATGCTGGTCATAATCTTGTTGATCAAAGGGGAAGACTTCTTCAGAGATCATACGATGTTTTAGGTGATTTTTCCTTAATCCTGCTCATTATTTCTTTAGAATTGATGAGTTTTCTGCATTGCAATACTCTGGATGCATACTAAGTCACCCCTGTTGCAGGTCTATACACCACATTCATCTTTCAAAAACCAGATCCAGATATTGCCCCTCCTCTCATGACGCCATTGTTGGAAGATGCAAGCCACAATCACGATGAGGCAAGTTTTGTGACACTAAGAAGCGCATCATAATAAGGGAACTTTAATTTTGGCAGCAATTAGTTCCATCACTAACTGAGTAGCTGTCCATGTGGTTCTTTCCCAAAAGCATTTTAATCATAGATTGGCATACTATTGCTTCTGTAGTAGGAAAGATTTGATTTCAGAAGCTTATATACTGCTCATTCGGATTCCTCCATTATTCTTTGACATTTAATTTCTCTGAGTCTTCTTCTTTTTTTTTTTTTGAAATATATATAAAAAAAAGGAGGGATAAGTTCAATATGTACCTGGAAAACCTTAATGAGAGTAAAAATGACATTTAGAATCCCCAAATTCTTGGGAGGAAAAGATAAGAAACTCCAGACAAAAGGAAACAACAGGCAATAATGCTATGGAAATCATAGATCATATAACTTTTAGTAGCAACAGTGTGGATTCACACTAAAGCAGCTATCTTATGTCACCATGAAATCCAATTTTCCTCGTAAGATTATGGTTTTACGAATCCAAATCAGAAAGGACTTATATATATAGCACTCTTAACTATAGAAATCCAAACTATGCCTCAAACCGGACATTGTACTTGTTCCTATCAAGAGTCAGTCAGAGGGTATTTTGCACTTATAGTACATCTGTTGCTTTTATGATGAACTCTTTTAACTTACCATCTTCAGTATCAAAGACATGGAACAAGACAAGGAAAGAAAAATTAGTTCACAAGATACTGCAAAAGGTCTAGATGAACAATCTTATATCTGGAAGAAAAAGAAAGAAGACGAGGAAAGAAGTCAATCTCATAAAGAACCATTACCAATAGAAGTCGCAGCTGCAATCATAGTTGAAGATAAGGACTCACCAGAAAGTTCTAGGATAAGGAAAAGTTGAAAACTTAGAAAGAAGAGTTAGAGAATCAACATATCAAGAAGGAAATATTAAATGATCAACAATCTTGGTACATAGTTTACATAATTAGCATAGAGGAAAAATTATGCATCTTTCGTCATTATGTAAAATCCACATAATTATTTTATAGATTATTTTCTATAATTGATTTTCAGTTAATTATATTATGTATTGTGTTTAGTCAAAATGTTCCGCTTTTCCATGGCTTCCACACATTTAAGATTTTGGGCAAAGAAAAAGAGATATTACATGTGAAAAAAGTGGAAACTTCAAGCATAGGAAAGCATTCAGTTTCGTTTATTACTCTTAGATGAGATAGAGCACTGCTTTTGTGCATTGGATGGCTGGGTTATTATATTTATCTTTTATCTGTAGCTGAACTTAAAAGTATTGTTCTGGATATTCAGTTATATGTATGCCTACTTGTTATAATGACCTATGGAACTGCCTGCAGCTTTAAATGGGAATTCAGGAAAGAATTGACTAACATAAAGATGTGACTAAAACTGACCAAGGAACAAACTGTGACATGCAAAAGATATCCAATGTAAATGTTTGAAAAATGAAAGAAAATCTTGGATCATCCTTGGTAATTGAAGCAATGTGTCCTTAAGGTCAGAATGTGCTCCCCTGTGACACAGGGACTTCCCCTTTTATTGAAGCTTTATATTCCAAAAAATGACATAAATCCTTAAACTGTTTCCACCTTTATTTACTCATCATCAGCTGTACTAGACTTTCATGCCTCGCGTTGGTATCTCTCTTGTAGTTGTCCCCTCACACCATGCAGCCAAATGTTTTGGTGTAAGAACGATGCTTTCCTGATATTCTAAGTAGTTTGGCCGAATGTTTACTTTCATGGCTACGGCATAGGATATCTCTCTTGGACCTTTATTCATTCGCTAAGCTGTAAAAAATTATTAATTCACAGGCATCTACATAATGTGGAAACACTTACTAGACTAGATATCTTAAACTAAATGGCGAGGATCATGCCATGTCTGCAAAATATGTGTCCTTCTATTGACTTGGCATCGTTCTCAAAATTTGCATTGAAACACTTGGCGTAGTCAAGAAATTTCATACATAATGAAGTGATTGATCTATTGAAGTGCACAATATTTACACAACTCCCTTAGTCTGACTGTTTTAGCTGAACGTAACCACCCTAAAAAGACAATATGATAAATTGGCTGTGCATTTGTCCAATGCCAAATTTTCTATGAAATGAATGCAGCTGGCATTGTTGTATGTATTCATGGTCGCATCTATGAATTTCCTTTCTGTTGATAGTTCTGGTGCTGGGCTATTAATAACACATTTCACTCACCTTGTTCTTCAAGTTTCCGCAATGGGTTTGCTAAGGTCTTCTCCAAATTTGGATCCACCTGACTGATATTCAAATTGTTTTTACAACAATGGATAACATATCAATTTTGCACTAATATGATGCCTTGTGATCAAGTCAGGCTCCTCTGATGCCACAGAGAGATTGGCAAGTGGTTGGCTGGAGAGAAGATGACAAGAATGTGCAGCCAGAGCCAAGCTCAGGGCTGGGTAAGATAACCGAGCAGAAAGGCATATTAGGTCCTGGTCCAGCAGAGCTTCGCTTTCCAGAAGCTCTTTGAACATGCAGAAGGGAACCGGTGAGGTCTTGACTTGGTTCCTCTAAAAACCACTAACATTTCTCATATTTATCAAAACCACTCACACATTTACTGATTGTATATACATGTGTTATTTACATAATTCTGGTGCCACACATTTCATTGAATGCTTATACATTGTCTCAGCATTCATAAACTTGCCTTAGTTTGCTTCCACTGTTGTGGCTTTGCTGACGAGAATCGTTCTTTCTGATTAGTGCTGTTTAGTGTATCATTCCTGTATGAAGTGTCTTAGCCATGTTTAGTAAGTTGTTTGAGGCGCTTATTCCCCGTGTATTTTTGTGACGGATTTGGTTCAAGGGGTTACTCTCTGTGCCTTCTGGGGATGGAGCAATGGAGTATGATTATACATTAGAACTTAACCGCATCACTCTAGTTTTGTTCAGGATATTGACACCCCATCTTTTGCTCTCTTGAGCTGACCAACATTTGTTTTCGAATATTGGGTTAGTTATACTTAGATCTTTTCAAAAATACGAAATTGTACTTCCGCAAAAAATTGAAAAAATTACACTTATACCCCCAGAAAGACTGTTAATTAACCCAAACAAAATTAATGAAATGTCAGCATTTTCTGTCTAGTCCAAGACATTGACAAGAGGTGGTGATTCTAAGTGGATTATATTCGAGAGGGATATATAAGTGTAATTTTCAATTTTCTTAGCAAAAAGTATAATTTGACATTTTAGGAGGGGATTCAGGTGTAATTAATCCGAATTCCCTTACCTTTATTATTCTTATATGGATTATTATTATTAAATTGTGCCAATTATCTTGAATTAAAGTTTATCGATTCTTTGATTAAGCACATGTTTGATCCAGCATATGAGTTTCCTACTTTATTAAGCTGATTAATAATTTTTTTTGATTAAGCTAATTAATCAATTCTTAATTAAAGCTAATTCATTAATTAATGTGGTTATAATTTGCTTAATATACAGTTTGCTCAATGATAATGTGAAATTCTTTTAGACACTAGCCATTATGGTACGTCGTTCTACGTGTATGTTATAGATAATTTTTCTTACTTTAAAATGTATTATAAATAAAAATAAAATATATAATCATTACATTATATTAATTAAAAAAAATTAATAATTTATTAATTAATGTATATTTTAAAAAGCTGATAAGTTAGTATAAATGTACATGTAGTTATAGAATAAGCAATTAGAGGCCCACGGTTATTGTGGACGAAAGCATTCGGATTTAATGTAAAGATTCAAGATGTTTTTTTTTAAAAAGAATAAAATTTCATATTAAAAGAAATTAAAACTCATTAATATTTGAAAGAATAGCAAAAATAGTGCGTAAATTTGCATTTAGAACCACTTAAATCTCTTATCTTTATTTTCTAACCTTAATGTCCCTAAAATTTAAACTTTTTCATTACAATCCCTCGTGAACTTCCGGATAAAATGTCACCAAGATTTCAATTTTTTTAGAATAAGATAGAGAATTCAAATTTAGGGACTAAAATGCAAATTTCAAATTAGAATTGACTCAAAAATTGAAATCCCAGTGAGTTTTTGCCGGAAAGTTCAGTAACAAATATGAATGTTTTAGGTGAAGGCAAATTTCGACTTACATAGACGACCTACATCTCCCGCTGATGAAAAACGACATTGCAATATTTAGTCTAAGTCTCTATACACTTATAATACCCAGTCTTGAGTTTTCGACTTTGAACGTTTCAAATTGACCCTTGGTCCCATAGTTGCCAGCCTATGCGCAGCCCAACTCTTTAAGTTTAATCATTCAACTTGTGGGCATTTGTTTGATATTGAAACATCGTTCAATGCTAAATAGTAAGCACAACAAATATTTAAGCCATTAATAAATATTTACTTTACTCATCATAATAATATTATTTTAAAAAATATTGACGATTAATTTTGAAAATCGTCAATCTAATTGATTTTCAGGTTATTTATTCGAACACTAAACTGTTGGTTATTGGTGTTTATTTAAAAGAAGTTGCTCCTTTAATGCCCAACAGAATATTGAGAGAAACTTTATGTGAGATAAATTGGAAGTCATAAAAATAGTTGTTACATGTTTTGTGGCAGTTAGCAAACGTTGCGAAGCTCTTGGACTGATGCATAGATAGGAGCAACGTTTTTTTATTGGAAAAGATACGGCCTAAGAAGTTTCTTTATCATTTTTATTTTAGTTTTTTGCTTGGAAAAATACGTACCAAGTTTTATTTCCACAAAAACATATAAACAACACACATTTTTCCCACTTTTAATTTTCGTATTTTTAATTTCTCACAGTATGCTACTGACCATCAAGAGAGCAGCCTTTAAATAAGCCTCAACGATAAATATTTGAGAGCAGCCTTTAAATAAGCCTCAACGACAAATATTTTAGGCGGGAAGCTACGGTACATTCCCGACCATAATAATGACCAATATGATATTTTTTTTAAATTCAATGAACTAAAATAAAAAATACATATATAGAAATAAATAAATCTCGGCAAGACTTTGGCTGGGGAGCGACTAAAATGACTAATTTAAAATAAAACTTAAAAATTTAGGGATGCTAACGTAAAAAAATAAAAATTACGGACTAAAATAACTAAAGTGCTCTCAATGCATAATCCAATTGTGATCTAATCTATTTTCAGACCATCTTTTTGTATTTAATTTTCCAACATATTTTTAGCTCTATTTTTATTATAAGAAAAAATGCAAGGAACCTCCTTGTGATATCGTAAATGAGCAAATTACTTCCTAATAAAAATAAATAAATAGCATTTACCTCCCTATATTTTTTAAAATACAATAATTTACATCCGTATGATTTTTAAAAATGAAGCAATTTACCTCCCTTTATAAGGAGGTAAATTGCTTCATTTTAAAAAAGTATAGAGAGATAAATTGCTATATTTTTTTTATAAAGGGGTAATATGCTCAATTTTAATATTACAGGGGAATAAATTGCTATGTACCCTTTTATTATATTTTTCTTCATCCAATTCAACCCACTATTTTTTTTTTTTTTTCTTTTGATGAATGCTAACTCCACTCCATTATCATTCATATTTCCACTGCAAAAGTAATCAGTATAGCTACCGAAATTAATTCACGCCAATAAATGAAAAATATATATTTAATACAAACGTACAGTGGTCAGGAGAGTACTTATTAATTAATCTGTCCTCTTTGCTCTTTACCCCCACCACTTTTGCTTTTCCTATCAATGCTACAGTGCAAGTTGGTGAACATTATCTTTTTGAACAAGTTCAATTTTTTCATTTACGTGATATAAGAGACGGATGCATTTTGAGAGCATTTTGGTCCACACAAAATTTAAAATATAGTGCTTTAATTGGCGGTAGAAAGCCAAACGACAGTAACTTTTGATTTAGGAAGCGTTGCAGAATAATTTACTTACGTATGCAATAGTGTTTTCAAGAAAATCTAACCCTTTAAAATTCGTCCCCAAGTTATCGGACGACATAGGGTGGGGGTGAATTGTATTTGTGGCGTATGACGCGATCTAGGAGTTACGTCTTGAGGGGCCATCGTTTGCCGTGGATTTAATTTATTAGAAGAAATATTACTCTTGGTAATGACTAATTATTATGTTAAAAGTAAAAAAGTGTGGAGGATAATAATTAATTATGGCTGCACAATGACTATTAGACGATGTTTCCACAAGCGAGGCTAAATCATTTGTCACAACTAAAGACCATAGTGAATGCTTTGGTTATAGTTAAAATCATTGCAAGTGTTAATTACCCGTGGTTAAAATTTAATTTTTGTTTCGGTACTTTTTACTGTGGTGGATAGCATTAATTCGCTATGATCTTTAAGCCACGGTCATTTACAAGATAAAAAATAATTCAATTTCTTGTAATGATTGTTTTAGTTATTACATCAATATGTAATAAAGATTATTACAATAATCATATCCTACTCGACAGCACTTACTATTACAGTAGACAACAACTCCTACTAAGCAGTAGACAAAATCTCACGCACATAGCGCGATTCGAACTCATAATCTCTAAAATCATGAGACCTCATTTTTGCTAATTGAGATAGACCTCATTGGCTGCTTGAACGTTCTTTTTAGGGTATTAATTTTTAGGTCAAGTTTCAACTTTGTTTAATTATTCCGAAACTTAGCCCATATTTTTTTTTATAGGTTAGCTAGAGTACTAAGTTTAAATAGCTGCAAATTACATTTTTGAGAATTCATTAAAAATGGGCTAAATCCAAGCTACCTCTCTATGACCCCCCCCCAAAAAAAAAAAAAAAAGAATACATCACACTAACTATTACAGAGGTTAATGCAATTTATCGTCAATTACATTACAAACGAGCAAATTACTCTCATATAATAAAAAAAATAGTAATTTATTTTTTCTACACTTTTTAAAATGAAGCAATTTATCTCCCTTCTAAAGAGGTAAATTGCTCCGTTTTGAAAAACACAGGGATGATAAATTACTGCATTTAAAAAAACACAGGAAGGTAAAGTGTTATTTTTTTTCATAGGGAGGCAATCTGTCCATTTGCAATATCACAGAGGGATTGGTTGCATTTTTTTTCAAATTTTTTTATATTCACTTGTATCTAATCTTTCTTACCATCATTTAATAATTACTGAAGTCTGAATATTCAGCTAATACTTAGTTTTCTTTTCTATCCAACCCCAACAAGCAAAAGATCGATGGTGTTGAGTCTGTACAAAAAAATAAAATTAAATGCTAGCTGAATATTTTAGCTATTATAGTTAATAAATAAGTCGAAACATGAAAGTTGGTAAAAGACCGAATTTTTTTTTTCAACTTTGCGAAGTTTGTACTACCCTTATATGTTCGTTTTTTTTCTTAATTTTTTGGCCAGAAAAACATCACAAGTTGTATATATATGAAAAATATCACATTGCATAACCCTTAAATATCATATTTGCACTGCATGTGATATTTTTTTGGTAAAAAACTTGATTGAGAAACAGTTATAAATGCCAAAGTGCAAAATTTTGTCAAGTGAACACAAAAAAATTAGATGCCAAAATATAAAAACAGTATAATTCGAATATCAAAATATAATTAAAACCTAAACAAAATTTAAATCTACTAAGATTTAGGTGATTATTTTCACGGCTTGTGATATATAAGTACTAGCTTTGGCTAAATCTAAACATAACTTATTACAAGTATTTATAAATTTCAATTACGAATATGATGAGAGAGATTATTTAATTATCAAAATACCCTTATCTTTTAAGGTATTTTTATTGTATATTTGACTGTATTTGACAAAGTTTGACCCATCTTGACCAAGTTGAAAGTCAACTCTAGTGGCTGTCCTTAGATCAGGTGACGTGGCGGCATCCCAACGAAGCCACTTGTAACTCGCTCAAACGGTACCGTACGATTACAAATAGCTTCATTTATGATTATTCAAACACACATTTATTATTGTTTACCGCCATTTTCTGGTCTCCTTTGACCTTACTGTGCTTTCAACCTCATATTTTTTTATCCCACATTTCTAACTTAGGCATCGGAGGGCCATCGCCGAGGGCTACTCGGCTAGTCTTACGTTTACTTTGTTCTCAAGATCCACTAACAGGTAACTCGAAAGAAGGATCTAGCGACCCGACCTTGGGACTCATTTCTGCGATCCGATCCGAATTTTGCACGACCTACATTAGAATAGTTGCGATAATTAATCCATCAACAATTAACATTAAATAATAATTTATGATTAATCAATAATTGTTATTATAATTAACAAAAAATGAAGTTTACAAACACTTGTACATTAATAAGAATTTAAACACGTAACCTTGTAATCATGGAACATCAACCCCATGATCAAAAAAAGAATGGCCGCAACCACTTAAACTAAGTGTTTATTAATTTATTACTATAAATAGGGATAGAATGAATTTAATCCCTATGATATGAGAAATGAGTAAAAAAATTCTTATAAAAAATAAAATAGTAAATTATTCCCCGTATTTTGAAAAACAAAATAAATTACCATCGATAAGGGGGTAATTTTCTTATTTTCTAAAATACAAGTTTTTCCACTGAAATTTATTTATTCAATTCATATATCACAGAGGGTAAATTGCATTTAATCCCAAAATATTATATTTTTTTATTTCTAATTCATGCTTTTAAGCAATTTTAAATGGAGTTATTCAAGTAAAAAAAATTAAATGAATTCTTACTAAAATTTATAATTTATTGATAGAATTATAAATATTAAATTATTTTCCACAATACTCCAATTTTCCACTTTTCATTTTTTAATAAGATTAACGAGAACTCGACGATTGCACCTCATAGAATTATTCTCCCATCACTAACTGTTTACAGGTCGTGTGGGGTCCACTTGTGCTTGAAGTGGGCTTGTCCCCTATGGGGTGGTCATCCAATTATTTATTTAATTGAAATAAATATTACATTATTATATCGATATTTCAATAAATCGAGAATATATTGATGCATCTTTTTAGCAGACATCAAACTGTAAAACAAAAACAAAAATAAAATAGTAAATTAAAAAAAAAAATTGTATGTAGAAGTACTCTTTTTTATGTGGACTAAAAGGTAGACGTATTTTTTAAAGTATTTTGATTTACAGAAAAATTAAAATACAACCCTTGAAGTACGTAGTTTGACGGTAAAACTTCATACGACCAATAACTTCTAATTCAGAAAGAGTTAGAGGATAATGTAACTACATGTTCAATCATCTTTTTGATAAAACCTAACTTCTTGAAGTTCATTCCGAAGTTATCACACTGATCAAGTTACGTGTTGAGGAGTATGGGGTGATCTATGAGGAGTTATAATGCATTAACACTTTGAAAAGTTATCTGATGCAGTGCCAGACACGGATCGGACATGCCATCCGCTTGTCTGAAAATATAAATATAAGATATAAAATAAAAAAGGATACGGCATTGGAACATGCGTGTCCGACACGTTTTGGATACGCTTAAGATTTTTTTTTTATAATTCAAAAGGTTTTAGGCTGTCTTTGAAATTAAAAAAAATGAGATTAATAAAAAGGAAAAAAATTAATTTACTGTAGCACCCTCTATCGCTACTAGGGCTATATCTCCCTTAAACGTCGTACTTAAGACAACCCCTGTATCTATATATTAAATATGCACATAATCATCTAATTAATATGCACGTAATCCTAACGTCAGAACAGGCATAATCAACCCAAAATATTATATATATATATATATATATATCAAACACCACAAGGTGATTCATCATAAGTAATCACCATGCTTTTACGTTCTCTTTAAACAAACAAAATGTGATTTGTATTCTAACCAACAATGAGGAGAAAACTGCGTACTGACCCGATCTGACTGAATATAGCGTTTGGACCTAGCCTTCGACAGGCAGACACCTCAAAGTCAACTCCTAGAAAAAACTTCAATAGAGGAATGAGTATGCCACTCAATAAGAAATAACCAGCCCCATCTACATATGTATATTAAATATAGCCCCAAATAAGATAAGTAGGCAACATGCATAAAATATAGTCAATTTAATTCTATCATAATCAGTTTCATTGCACCACATAGCTAACTCGCAATAAAACAACCAATTGAACTCCCTTTTTTTCCTAATTTGCTTACCAGAAGGTGATATTATGTTTTTCCCGTCAACTCAATTTCACCGTTACATAAATTCAAGTGAATCCTCTTGACAGTCGGCTCATCAATCTCGTTTCGCATCATAGCTCTTTCAATTCGAATCATAGCTCTTTTATTTCGCATCATAGATCTTTTATATCGCATCATAGCTCTTTTATATCTCATCATAACTCTTTTCATATCACATCTTTTTCATATCGCATCAAAACTCTTTCATATCACATCTTTTTCATATCACATCAAACCTCTTTTCATTTCATTTCTTTCTCATATCGCATCATAACTCTTTTCATCTCATTTCGCCTTACAGGCTTTTCAACGACATCAATGGGTATTCACACCATAATTATATTCAATTTCCACCACTTTCTCATTTCCACGTATCACCATTCTTGTAAACAACTAGTAACGTAAAACCATATATCAATATATTCTCATTTTTAGACACCCACACATATCATACAACAAATATAATATTGCAATGTATTTCTCTCATTTCACATACATCATATCGTCAATCAAATTAAATCATCCACCACTCATATGTTTCAGATAAACCAGCTTTAGCATGAATCACAAATTTATATAACATCAATACCACAAATAAAGAAAACATATATAGATAATACTAATTATTTACTTACATCGACCTTACAATGCTTTTATCTACTCAATAGGTAATGGTTCGGTCCTTTCACTTTTCCTCTATATCCTATAATGAGTTATAACGCATACAATTAATATATCGAGAATATCATAAATTTAAAATAGAATATTAAATATTATTCGCACAATTTCTAATAATTTTTTAATATTTCATTTCTACCAAAATATAAATCTTCGTTCTAGTTCTTTTTAATAACTAGACACTCTAGGCTTCATAAAAATACTTATAAATTTATCGTTTAATTCATAGGGATTCATTTAACCAAACTCCTTATACATTTATAACTATCATTTTTAATAACATCCCTAAATTAGGTTATCATTAAAAACCTCATTTTTTCTCTTTAATAACATAATATTTCTTAAATATAATTTCTGAAATATTTCTATGAATTTTCTATCAATTTTTGGCTACTATATAATTTAATTAAACAACAATATGTAGAATTGTGTATTTGGTTAATAATTCCGATGGAATTACATAAATTAACTATAGTAATATTTAAATTCAATAAATTTAATAATTTAATTAACCAACGATATCATTTTTATACCCGATTTGATATTTATTTTGGCACTAATTTAAATAGTCAAAATTATAAAATATTTTGATTAAATAGTACATCGCTCAATATAAATAATATTTAATAAAAAAATTAATTAAATAATATAATTATATAAATTAATAATAATTATAATCATAATTTTCGTACCTCTGTTTCTTTTTCTTTTTCCGCCGAGAGAATTGCAATTTTTCAGTTGTGTGTGTTGTGTGTTGTGTGTGTGTATTGTGTATGTGTGTGTGTATTGTGTGTGTGTATTGTGTGTTGTGTATGTGTGTGTATTGTGTGTATATAAAGAACAAAAAGAAAAGAAAGGAAAGAGAGTGAGGCGGTGGGGGTTGGTGGCCCCACCTCCCACTCTCAACTCTCTCTCTCTCTCTCTCCTTTATATATATATATATATATATATATATTATTTACTAAATATATATAATAATATTTTTATTTTATTTATTTAATTAGATTTTTTTCAAAATACCCATTACGTCCCAATTTTCTTAATTAATATCATTTGCTCCCAAATATTATAACGAACTCCAATTTAATCCTTTTAAATTATTATTATATTTCAGTTATTACCTATAATTTATTTACTAATCACTAGGTTTCATAAAGATTTATCAATTAATCCTACTATTATTAATTATAATCTTTGAGGCGTCACATTCACTCCTCTCAAATTAAAAATTTTGGGATGAAATTACTAAAAATTCGAGGGATAGCCATAATGATTTAACTAATCTGAATACTAGAAATTTTTCTTTACGTAATTTTTAAAATAAACTGATTATGTATATTTTTTAAGCCATATTTTGTTCAAAATATAAATAAACATGCTTAGTTTATATTTTTATCTTGATAACTTTTATATTGTATATTTTAATTTTATGAAAAATTGAGAAAATATATAATGAAAATATATATCATATATAGTCATATCAGTGTCGTGCCGTGTCCTAATTCTTTTATATTTTTCATATTACATGTCCGTGTTCATGCATCATAGAGGAGGACTTATGTCTTAAGGGGCATCGTTTTGCAGTGAATCCATCGTATCAATCACAGTCCAAACACTTTTTACATATTTAAAAGTCAAATATTCAGCTAATACTCGATTTTATTTTTTTTCTTCAACACTAACAGGCGAAGAATAAAGGTATCAAGTCCAGAGCAAAACTAAAAACTAAGTACTAATGAAATATTTGAACTCTTATGATTAGTAAATGCGAGGAAAATATACAAATGTAGGTTAGAGAAAAATTGCATTTTGTCCCACAAGTTAGTCTTTTTGTAATTCTGATCTCATTATTTTTTAATTCATTATATTGCATCTCATAATTCTAAAAATAATTGTAATTTTAGTTTCAAACCTTAAATTTGTTAATTTTTCGACGAAAACATTAGCAACGCCCTTTAAAAGAGCACGTGCCACGCACGTGATGTTTTTCTAATTATAACTTTAACGAAATTAAGGTTTGGGGTAAAAATATAATTTTTTGTAGTTATGGGATGTTTTTATGGTAAATTCAGAAACAATAGGACCAAAATAATTAAAATACTAACTTATGGGACGTAAAATATAACTCTTCCCTTTCCCTCCATTAATTTTGTTATTACGGCATGTGCTTAACAAGATGTTGAATAATGTGAGTATTATTAACATAAAATGGAAATAACTTTGTAGGTATATACTATGGGGGTATTTTCGAGAGTTTTTATTTTATACTTTTCAGACAAGCGATGCTATGTCGAGCACATGTCCGAGTTGTGTTCGTGTGGAACGCGTGTGCAACACTACATCAAATAATCTTTTGAAGTGTTCGTGCATTATAGTTTAAGTGCAATGGTTCAATAATGTTTACAAAGATTCCAACTTTTAGCTCTGCATATTCGAGGTGCGTACATAATTTAAATTTTTATTATATTTATTAAATTAAATGTAGAAAAGAAAACAAAATAAATAAATGAATAAATTACTCCTAAATATTCATGAATATGGTATTATTCATAGAAAGTTAACTCTAATGAAAAATAAATATATAGTTGATATAGACATATTATCAATTTATTTATTTTCTGTTCAAACCCCATCATATACAAAATTATCTCGCATCAACGGCAGTCACAAACCTCAAATTGTTAATGATTAATGCATCAATTCTTAGCATTAAATAATAATTTATACTTAAATAACAATTATTATTAAATTAAATAAAAAAAACTAGTACTATTATTAAAGTAAACCAATAGTTATAGATAAATAAGAATTTGAACGCAAAATCTTATAATCATGGAACATCAGTTCCGAAGCCGAAAGAAACGGTACATCAACCGGTAAAGGGGTGTTTTACAGCCACTCAAAATAAACGTTTATTAGCTTACTGTTAAAAATAAAAATTTTGATTTACAGTTTCTGCTTTTGAACGATTTAAATTAAACTTATTTAAATTAAAAGTTATAAACAATTTCCTATCGACTTCTACTATTTATTAGTAAAGTTGTAAATATTACGGAAGTGTTTGTCAAAAACTTATGTTCTTATGAAAGTGTTTAATTTTAGAAAAAGTCGACAGGTGATTAAAATATAAGAGTTGTGACTTGTGAGTATTTGAAAATAATAATTACAAGTAGACAAAATTTGGCATATTACCAACTTATTTGTGAAAATACCTAACTACCCTAATAGGTGACTAGATTTTAGCCGTTACTAAAAAAGGTATTCTAGAAATATGCAAAAAATAGTTAGGGTAAAAAAGTCACAAAAAAAATTAACTATTTAAAAACCCTTAGACTGCAATAAGAACTTTCTCGGCAACTTACTGCTTTTAGCTTATTTTAGAATCAGTATAAGCGAAAGTTGTGCGTCTGAACGCCATCAATCGGCTTAATTTAATCTATAACTTGAAAAGCACTTAATTTTAAGTTTTTACAAATGCTCACAAAGTTGTTTTTCACAATATTCCAACTTAAAATTTTTAATTTCACTTTTCACTTTTGATAAGAGTTATGTGAATCCAACCGCTTTAACTAACAGAATTATTATACTGGTCGTCTTTCTCTCTCTTACTTTTAACTACCAAACTACCACTAACTGCCTTTGGGTTGTGTGGGGTCCACTTGTGATTGAAGTGGGTTTGTCCCCTCTTTGGGTGGCCATCCATTTATGTTTTAATCAACTGAGATATGTTATTTTTATTTATTTAATAAAAACGACAATTACGTCAATATTTTAAAGAAAATGATCAATATATTTTTTTAAGTTTTCATCAAATATAAAAATAAAAAAATAAAATAATAAATTTATATAAAATAAATAAATATGCACAAAATTCGATCAAACTCTAATTCGGGATATAAATTTTTTATTATAAGATTTCAACTTTAACTATCAGATTAAGACCTCATGGGACTGGTCAATGCTAAACGTTATGTCTTGATGTGAATAGTTTTCCTTTATAAATGTACTGTATATACGTAATATTTAATTCAATTAAATTAATCAATGAGACCTAACTCAATTTATAAAATGAGGCCCCATAACCTTAGAAGTTATGGGTTCGAACCGCACGCATTCTATTGCATAGTAGATTTTGTCTTTATAACCCTACTAATGAGTGGGATATTGTTCTACTGCATAGTAGGTGTTGTCTGTCTATTATAATAATAGGTGTTATTTAGATATAATTTATCTGATATTGTCGATCAGGGTATGATTGTTGTAATTGTCTTTGTTAGATATAGATATTGGACATGAATGATTGTAATAATTTATTTCAAATAATAATAGTTTATCGTTTTCACTTCAAAGAAAATCAATCAAATTAGCTTTTTTTTTTTTTTTGTAGATAATTCGTGATTCTCTTTTATATCTTCCATAATTTATTTAAATTACTTGTCTATTGTACAATTAGAAATATAAACTTTATTTAAATTTTTTTTAATAATTTATAATTTTGGGTATTACTACATAATTATCTCTAGATTGCGTCATAATGTTAAGTTAAACTAAGTAGCGTTTTATACAAAATTATGACTATGTTTGGTTTCATTTTTGGATAATTTTCGAGACAAGATAAAACATACCCAATGTTTGCCTCCTTGTTTTCACACATTGATTGTGTGTTTTTTTATTTTTGAACTTTCTGTATATAATATATATATACACACTTATATATATAAATATAATATAAAAGAAACATGATTTGACAATGAACAGTAATTTTTGTTTCCAAAAGATACAATATTAAACATACAATATTTATATACATACATAAAAAAAAATATAAAAGAGACATGATTTGACGATGAACAGTAATTTTTGTCTCTCAAATCCCAACAACACTTATTTTAAAATATTTTAAATTACCTCTAAAAACAAATCCAAACATATACGCTATCTCCAACACACACTTATTTATCTCTATTTCTCTCTCTCTATCTCGAAAACACAAAATAAAACACTCTAAAAATAAAATCAAACATAAAGTATATTTTTAGTCTATTTTCAATGGTAAATACAATTAAAACTATAAAATTTAGTAATCCACTAAAATAATAATTATTAAATAGTTCCCTATCTGCCGTCATCCGTACAAACAATTCGTAATTTAATTACAATTACATACAAAAATATAGAAGATTAGATAATAATTTAAATATTATGACTTATTATATATATTTAGTGATAAAAATATTTATTTTATCACTAAAATGAGTTTTATAAATTCAAGCATTTATAATTATTCCTCAAAATTTATTATTACTAACAAAAACTTGCATATTGTGACAAAAAATATTTTTTATTAAATATACATTTTTAGTGATAATTTTAAAATTATTACTTGATAATTTTATTATTGATATTATATTTTCTTATGGTGTTATCATATATTAAATTTTTTTTCTTGTATTTAAATAATTAGGACTATAAATAAAATAAAAAATTGTTACTTCCATGATTCGGACATAAAGTAGAATGATAATGACCCCTCAACCATTTCAATTTCATTTCATCCTTTACTCTATCATTATTCTTGGAATAATTACACGTAAATTTTATATAGTTTAAAAAATTACATTTAATATCTCTGAGGATTGCTTTCGTCTAACAAATAAGTCTTTTTGTTAGTCAAAATTCACTAAATTTGTTGAAAATTTACAAAAAGACTAAATAAAATTAAAATTTGCCTTCGATCGACTTGTTATTAACTTATTGCAAGTCAACTAAAATATTTTGACTAAACTACCTTTATAATAGTAAATTATACCTCCTTACGTACATTAACGTGTGAAAATATATGAGGATAATTTGGTCATAAGATTTGACCTGTAATGAATTAGTAATAAGTTAATCGAGGGTAAATACAAGTTTTTATTAAATTTTGTTGCTAATATAAGCAAATTCGTTGGTTTCTTACCAACGATGAGACTTATTTATTAGACGGAAGCAAACCTCAGATGTATTAGATATAATTTTTCAAATTACATAATATAATTACACCAAATTTCATAGGACAAAAATATAATTATTATCCTTAGTTCTGTGTTTGGTGGGGCAGACACGTTTTGCACGAACTACTAACCAAAGAAATAAGGAGTGCATATGTTTCAGCACCTTTTGTTTAGGTCCTCCCACCGCCACGCACTACGCGGAATTCACGAGGATTTCAGACAATCAACCTCAAATGACGATATTGCCCCCCGTCTTCTTACACACGCCCGACAAGTCGCCCTCTTTCAATTTTTCCACACTCATACTGGTGTGTGTGTGTGTCAAATTAGAAAATTAAAAATTTAATTATTATTTTTAAAATTATATTTTAATCGTATAAATTCAAATATTTTATAGAGAGATTTACGAAAATTACGAGTTTAAAAAGTTAAAAATACATTAAAGTTGAAAGTTAGATGGTTAAAAAAAATAAAAATTTTAAATATTTGGTGAAGCAATATTAAAAATTTTAAAAAAAAATTGTATTTTAAAAATATCACGGGTTTTCGTATAAAAAAATTATCGCAAAACATCCTAATTCAAAATATATATACACTACAAGAAATTTAACATTTAACGACGACCACGCAATGTGGTTGCGATTTTTACGAGTGTGACTAAAACATTTGTTCTGACTAAAAGTCATGAGAAAAATAATTTTCGTTGCGGATAGTTTAAGTTTTTATTTAATCATCATTAATTATAATTATTTACCATGATTTTAATTTATAACCAATAGTAAAAAAATCTCTATTAGTATAGTTTCATACTGCCGTGTCTTTTTGCATAAAAAAATCCATCGTCAAGAATACAGATCCAAACATTCTCGTTCTGTTACGTCTTTTTATAGAAAATAAATAGCAAAACATACTGATTCAGACATATATTTTTCACGTAAAATTCGATTAAAAAAAAATCACAAACTCGCTCGAAAATACTACGAATATCGATCCTTATTTTATTTCAAAAAATAAAAAATAAAAAGATTTATGGTGCCAACTATACCCTGATTTTAATATAATTAATCAGTTGTATATAAATATGGTAAGTCATAAATCAATAAATCAGCAATATTCTGTATTTCATTTAATATTATGCAACAACAGAAAAAACATTATGGGCAGAAAGCTGTTCAACAATTTAATTCAAACTTTCCAAAAAAATTATTTAATTACTAATTAATTATTGGAAAAGAAATTATAAAAAAAATATATTGGCTTTTCATAATTATTTTCTAGAAAAAAATTAAAAATTAAAATTTAATTGTGTTCAGTACATATACATATGTGTATAAGTATAAAAACATGTATATGTCAACAGCGTATTTTTCTATTTTTTCTTTATAAGAAAATTAATTACGTCATTACATATACGTATAAATACAAGTAGATTTGTATTTTTAATTTTAAATTATGTTGCATCTTCTATTTCATTTAACGTATACGTTCTACGTCTATCAATTTTTTTTTCTCTAAATAAAATAAATAGCGTAATTTTTGCATATATATTAATTGGGATAGAAAATGCAACGAGGCTCGTCAAAGTTAATTATGTCATTACATGTACGTATGTGTATATGTATAAATACAGGTATGTGCCGTAGCTGTATTTTACTATTGTCAGGCGTTTTCTACGTCACATTTACTGACTGAGTTGTTAACAGCAGTGAGGAGACTCACTTACCAAATTTCTAAAGCTTGGAATTAATGCATCCCAAAATTGATTTGGGCAGAACTGAATTTGCTATGTCAGGGCATAAACATAGGAAATGGCAGTAATGCCCTTGGTTAAGGTTAAGTCATTTCCTGAAAGCAAAACTTGAAATAAATAAATAAAATGTTGCTCATAAGAAAATTAGCCATACTAAATAAGATGGAAATCAAGTTGATTTAGGTCAAATTTTCTAGATTTTCTGGTTATTTTTAAAATTATTCCATATTAAAATTTTAAAATCTGCAGTAAAATATGAGTGTTTGTGACAAAGATCTCGTCAACGATGCTGTAGGGGACACATAATTTGTTCTTTCCCTGGTCAACTTTGTACTTATTATTTTTTGGGAAACTAATATTAAAATCCTGTTAACAAAATTAAAAGAAAAAACACGTGTCGTTGTAATTCTAACCGGTACATAATGACATGAAGATCGTTATAATAGAATTACAAGAAATCATGATAATTTTCCTCTAAAACTAATTCGATATACCTGCATTTAAGCATTCGAAATCAAGAATCCGAACGCTTTTCATACTAGGTAAGCTGTTGGTCAGCTCCATATCTCTGTTCAACGCTCGAGTTGTGTAGATAACAAAGAATTCAATGCGGTGCTCTGAATGCGGACGCAATCGATATAAATTCACGTAATAAAAAATAATGTCATGTGTGGATCGCCGTAATCAGGTAATTAGATACGCAATAAAAACGAAAGAGAATGAGGTTTTCTCTTTTGCCATGGAGTAAATCAAGAGGGAGGGATTCAAAGATTTTGTGAGCCATGAATATGGTTAATTGACCATAGTGAGAGTGCCCTTATTACCAAAAAAAAAAAAAAAAAAGAAAAAAAAAATTTCCAACTTGCCTAACCATGCACATTTCTTTTGTGTACATAAAGCCTACCTTTACTGTTCATTTCGTTTATTACTTAGTAACATTACTTCTCTCTCTTCCTCCCTCTCCCTCTCTCTCTCTCTCTCTGTGTCTGTGTCTGTGTCTCTCTCTCTCTAAAACTCCACTGTTGTAACGATGAGGGACTTTGTTCTCCGGCATTGACTCGTCGTTGGAGGTCGTCACTCAGGTTGTATATATAGCTGATATGTATAGAGATCGGCCTGCTGAATTATACCTGATTAAGTTCTTGCTTTTTTTTCTCTCTCTTTGTTTTTCTTTTTGTGTGTGTGAGAAATTCTGGTGCTGAGTTAATTTCTCTTTCTGTCTCTCTATGTCTGTTTTTTTTTTTTTTTTTTTTGGGGGGGGGGGGGGGCGCATGGCTTTGTTCTGGGCGTGAAGAGAGGATATGGGGACATGGAGAGAATCTCCATTCAAGATTTATGGGTTTTTATTTCAACTGAGTTAAATTTGGAATTAAGAATCCTGGAATTTACTTGTGGTGATTCAGGTGCTGCAACTGTTTGTCGTGATTTTTCTGTTTTTGTTTCCAATGTTTCCAATTTGTGCAATATTGGTGTGGGTTTTTGGTAGGTTTGCAATAAGGTACATTTGTTGATAAGTAAAGTTAGGCAGCTGGGTTTGCAAGAAGTTGGGAAATTTGGTAGAGATGTATATGAATTTGTTGAGAAATGTTGCTGCTTTTTGGGATTGAATTTGTGGGCATTAACTGCTGTGGATTTCATCTCTCTGGGAAATGCACTTGTTTTTCCCACATGCTGCAATCTTGATATATATACATATACATATGTGCAGATTTTTAGCAATTTTGTCTTAGTGAAATTTTTTTCCTCCAGTTTCTTTCAGGAAGAACAGATGGTTCGTTCTTGGCTATCTATTGGGTGATTTGATGAATTGGAGTGATGATTTGATTTACGAGTACAGGGAAAAGTTCAGATAAGTGGAAAATTTCTATAGAAATTTTTCATTGTTTTTACATCAAATTGGAGTGATGAATTTGGGGAAGGGATTTTCGGTTCCCTGGGAGAAAGGGATGAAGCAGAATGGGGAGATTTGGATTCCGGCAACGCCAGAGAAGCCGGTTTTGCAGAGAGGAAATAGTGCAGAATCTAAAATGCCAGCGTCTCAGAGAGGGGAAGGGAATTGGCAGGATTTGCTGGGAATTTACACTGGGCTTTTACAGAATGAGGCGGCTAGTGAGCGGCCTCAAAAGTTCAATCCAAATGTCGTTCTAAGTCCTAATGGCAGGGAATGTAGCGTTCAAGGTGTTGCTCCAGGCGAGACGTATAACTGGCTGCAGCAGAATTACAATCCGACTGGGGTCATTCCAGTGAGCACCAGAGTCCAGAGTAGTCGAGATGTTGTTCCTGTTGGGAACTATAACCGGCTGCCTTGGAATTTTAACCCCAGTGACCGTTTAGGTATAAACATCATGGATCGTAACATTCAAGATGTTAGAACATTGCAGAATTCGAGAAGTTTGAACCAAAATGCTGGAGGTGTTGGGTCAAGCGTGCAGAATGTAGGTGAAGCCATCCCTCCTCAGAAAGTTAATTCTTTAGCAGAATTGATGGGCATGAGGAGTGCTACTCGTGCACCGCTACCGAATCTAGCACCAAACGGGAGCACTTACGTCGTGGGCAGACCAACTAGTATTTGTCTACATTCGCAAGGTGAAAGGAACCAGATGGCTTACACATTGGTTGGTGGAAAACACCAGCAAAATCACGTCTTGCATGCAATCGGTGACGGTGATGGTTACAACCTACACGAAATGCCAAATAGTGAGTACATCATATGCAAGACTAAATTTTTTGAAATTGTCCTTATCACTTCATCTTAGGACAACCCCTACATGTATCTGCAAGTGATATATGTTGCTTTAAGTCTCATTGCCACTAATATAAACTGAAACAACAAATGTGCTGTATCATCTCAAAACTTTCAGTAAAAAAGTAATTTGCACATGAAAAATGAAGTGACTTAAGCATATGTACTTACCTCTGTGGGGAAAACTACAATCTCTGAGACTCTGTCCGACATTGGCCTTACACATGCTGAAGAAATAAGATGTCTCATGTTGTTCCTTGACTCATAATGACGTCCATATTAGGTGCTAAATGACCAGCAAATATTTGCATGGCCATATGTATCTGAAAGAACAAACTCATTTTCAAACACTATACTTGATATTTGTTTATTTTCACTTTTGCTTGTTGCTTTATATCCAAGCTGCTAGATAGAGGATGCAGATCTCTTGCACCTCCCTACCCTTATACATCTTATTTTTCATGATTTTCCATGTTCCTCAAGTTTTGCCTATATTATCTGTTTCACATAGCTACCTATATATGGCCCTTTATTATTCTTTACCGGGCAAGTTTAGAACAACTGAGATTGACTTTAATATTTTCTGGAATGTTGCCATCACCTTATAATCATAATGTTGCATTTTCCGTAGGTAGACTTGCAGTCCCTTGCTGGCCCGACTATAACATAAATGTACGTCCAAGATTGGAAGCAGGGGAATCCTCAAGTGCCCCAAGGCCATTCCCATTGGGGCCAGTAACGCCAGATCAGCAAAAGCAGCCAAAGAATTACCACATCATTCAAGTACCAAGTTTGTTGATAGATGAAACCTCAACTCAGGGCAAAGATAAGCAAGAAACTGCTGTCTTGTCTGCACAACCTCAAATTCTCGAGAGCCAATGTAATGAATTCTCACTCAACACTTTGGATAAGCCAACTGGAGCAGTTTTGACGCCACCAAAGGAAAAGAACAATGCTGGTGGTGAAAATGGAGGAATTGATCTCAACGAGACACCACAACAAAAAACACCCAAGAGAAGGAAACATCGGCCAAAGGTAGTGGTTGAAGGTAAACCGAAAAGGACTCCCAAGCCTGCTGCTAAAAAAAGCAGCACTCCTAATGAAAATCCTACTACAAAAAGAAAGTATGAGAGGAGAAATGGCAGTAAAACCTCAACAAGCCCATCGACTGATGCAGTAAATGTGGTTGAAGCATCCAATATGGAACCTGCCAAGAGATCATGCAAAAGGGTGTTAAACTTTGACTTAGATACTGGAGAACAAAAGAAAAGCCAGGGAAGAGAATTTGACTACCAAGCACAGGACAATGAAGGGTGTAAGCTTCCTTTTAATTTGAATTTGGATTCTGATATAGCAGAGAGGTCTAAAGAATTAAGCGAGCCATCGGCATCCACACCAAAGGTACGGCAGCAAAAGATATGTGGAAAAGAGATACAATGGATAGAGACTGCACATGATTTTGTCCCCTCAAATAACATCCCTCCCCTAGAATCCACACCAGTGGCAACTACAGCATCGCCACCACTGACATCTACTCTGAATATCATTGCCAGGAGTTTGAATGTCAGAAATGCTAGTATAAATCAAAGTAGTGGCAGTAATAGGTACAGTCAGGTTCATAATCCCATCAGTGGAGGCCTTGCCCAGCTTGTCATTCAAGCAAATACCATAGCACCAAACTTAGAATGTAGAAGACAACCAGTAACTCAGAGTACACCTCATATTCTGGAGGATTTGGTGAACGTTACTGAGCATAAAGGATCCAAGAGAGAGCACAGCCATCCTGAGCTGAGACAGCCCCATGCTATCACCCTCATGGGTTCTCAATTGTGGTCCCACGGAGTCTCTGCAACAGACAATTGTGACAGAGATAGCAGCAAATTATTGCAGAACAGTTTTGAAACAGGCAAGAAAAAGAAGATTGACGAAAAATTTCATGGAACCTCGTCCAGCATGCCTTCTGGCATTACAGCTGTTGATAATTTCTCAGGACAAATTGAAAGCAGGAGTATGATTTTCCCTGCACAAAACTCCAGAATGCACCAGAACAGTGGGTTAACAGATTCTAATAGTAATGAACTGAGCAACTGCAGACATTCGAATGATAAACTGAACATGGTCACTTGTGATTGGTATACGACCTACCCAGATTTCAGGCATAAGTTTCAGCAGCAACCTGCTTCATCTCAAGTGCATTTATGTGCAGAACAAATGGCACAGAATACATCCAACCTTGCTAAAAAGAAAAGCACTGACTCCCTCACTGCAGTTACTAACTGGAATCTGGAGTCTGCATCACAACAACACCCTAAATCCATTCCACCAAATGAAATTATAAATGCGCCTGATCGTGTTGCAGTCAAGAGACGGACTGCTGGACAGACATCATCCAAAAAATTGCTGATTACAGATAAATGTCTTCAGCAAGAGTCCAAGAACTTGAGAAGTTATGGGCATTCCTCCAAGAAAGTCACAGGTAAACACCTTTAAGTTATCTTGTTAACATAAGCTGGATATGCTCTTTAAAAAATTAAAGCTATTTTTTGTATTTCTGTTCAGGGTCAGATGAAGAAAACAGAACTTTATCATACATTGATGATATTGCCGACCGCATGAAAGATTTGTGCATCAATGATAAAGGCAAGGGAATAGAAAGGAAAGAGCAAACTGCACTTGTTCCATACAGAGGAGATGGTGCCATTGTTCCATTTGAGGAATTTGATCCAGTCAAAAAAAAGAAACCACGGCCTAGAGTGGACCTTGATCCGGAGACAAATAGGCTGTGGAACCTTTTAATGGGTAAGGAAGGAAGTGCAAGTGCAGAAACAATGGAAACTGATAAACAAAAATGGTGGGAAGAAGAAAGAAAAGTCTTCCGGGGTCGAGTCGACTCATTCATCGCACGAATGCATCTAGTTCAAGGTACCTGCTTCCAGAAAATTTATGTCATTAATATTGCACATATATAAATCATCCACCACAAGATGTTTAATGATCCAAAAAGTTATATGATTGTTCCCTATCTCAATTGGTCATAAAAGAATTTGTTTCAAACGATTGAGAAACAAAAGAGAGAAAAACCAGATTTTCATTTAACAAATAACTTACTATTTCAAGTTGGAGATTGGAGCTTGGGTTGGTCCATCTTCATTCCTACAGCATTTAGGACACCCATTCAGAGGAAAGATGACAACTATGTCTTAGACATCGAAAGCAAGAAATACGGTACAACTTGGAAACAATGCCATACCTTAAATGTCCTGATGTACTAGTGATGAAAAAGATATTGAGAATGAGGCCAAACTTTTGAATCTGCCCAGAGGGCTGAAAGTCATCTAGCTCAAATTAAATGTTAGTTATAAAAATGGTGGGCAAGCTCATGGCCCATCCTCATAAGGAGATCCAAACTAAACACGAAATTCCAAACATACGTGTATTGAACCCACCTTCTTTTGGGTAAGTTCCCAACTTAAGTATATTTTATCTGGCATTTCAATTTGCACTCTAGAAATAAGCAAGTCTGGACTCAAAATGGGGGCTTAAGGCGTATTGTCTTCTCGCACTCCTTTATTTGGTTTTCTTGCAGAAAGCTCAGCAAATCTGCAATGAGTTCTACTATACTGAGTTTCATCATGCAGATTTACATTGGATTTGTTGTAGCTATCCTCGATGACACTTTCTAGCACTTTGAGTGGCTCTGTTGGTGTTTGTTCATCAACTATGGGGAGAAATTTCCCATACAAAGCTCTTAACATCTCAACTGATGAACTTGAGTTGCTCGTCTCATGGCGCTCTTTAATTAGGAACTTTTGACCATTTTTTGAACCACAATAATCCTATTTTGTCGAGTTCTAGGAATGCTCACTACAAATTAGTTAGTCGCATACTAATTTTGTAGTATTATTATTCCATAAAACAGACTTAATCAGATACTGTCTTCAAAAAATGATCAAGTTCGACCAAAGAGTCAACCTAGAACAAAAAACAATAACAAACTAATAATCTTGGATTTACCTCATCAAGTTAACTGAATTCTAGACCGTAAACCTAAAACAAAATTGCATCTTCACAGGGGACAGGCGATTCTCCAAGTGGAAAGGATCAGTTGTTGACTCAGTGATAGGAGTATTTCTCACACAAAATGTTTCAGATCATCTTTCAAGGTACAGTTGAGTTCTCCGTGGCCGCAGAGTAAGACCATATAATGTAAAGGATGCTAATCCAACTTTTATAACTTTCCTCCTTGCTTGCAGCTCTGCTTTTATGTCTCTTGCAGCCAAGTTCCCTCTCAAATCAAAAACTGTGAGACAACCATGCTGTGAAAATGGGGAAAGTCCATCAGTTGAATGCCATGAGGTTCGCATAACATATCCAGATGGAACAACTTATGATCACAGAATTTTAAGACAACCATCATACAACCAAAGCTCAGTGACATCCACTGAATCATCTGAATACAGGGGAGAAAATGTCATGACAGAAAAAAGAACCTCCATAATAAGCGACCATACTAGGAGAACAGAGGAAGAGATTATTTCATCACAAAGTTCTTCAGAGTCTTTTATTTTTCAAGCATCTGAAGATATCAGATCAAGCTCAGGATCAAACTCAGAGGCAGAAGATGGGTGGAATTTCAGCAAAAACCTTGGTTATCTAAGTGTTTCTGAACACACTGACAGAATTGCTGCATTGCAGCAATCTCAGTTTCAGTTCATGGGAAGTTTATTCCCAGATAAGAGGCCTTTGATTGGTCATCAGCAATTAGAAAATCCAGTATACAGGCAAAATCCAGGACCAGCCAACAGCAGCAATGGACATTCTTATCCATCCATTTCCAAAGTCCCTCATCATCAGAGCTCAGTACCCTCATCCTCCACTAATTCCTGGCTGAGCCTGGAAAAATGGGAAGCAGATGTTCTTGCATTCTCGGGAAAGGAAAGCATATCTTCTTTGGTTTCAACAGACTTTGATATTAGCAATAGAGTAGGTGTGGAATGCAGAAACAACAACATAGGACAGAGCCCAAATATTACTTTTACAGCCATACAAGATGGAAGAGCAAAACTTCAGCCATCAGCAATGAATCATGCAATTCCAAACAAAAACCTTGAACTGCAAACTGATTTTATAGATGTGTCTCAGAATGGAAATGGCCAACATTCCATCAATCATAAGCAAGGAAAACAAGAGGACTTTCACAAGGATAGTGTGTTTCGGATGGACCCCACAGGACCTGGTGAAGCATCTACACAACCAAGTGGTAATGTACTGAACTACTTCCCCGTTATTGCATCTATTGGACGATACTTTGATGTTCAAGTTAATTTAATTGCAGATACCTGGAAACACGATGACAGAAGACTTGAACCAACTGAAGTGGGACAAGTGGATTCTTCCGGCGGACCATCCGTTAAGGTCAGCCCCACAACCCCAAATGCAAGAAAGAGAAAGGCTGAGAAGGAGAAGGCAGAACCATTTAATTGGGATACCTTGAGAAAGCAGGTGCAACCGAAAGCTGGAACAATTGGAAGAAGCAGGGAGGCAATGGACTCCCTAGATTATGAAGCATTACGAAATGCTGATGTCCGTGAGATCTCTGATACAATCAAAGAGAGGGGAATGAATAATATGCTAGCAGAGCGAATGAAAGTACGTAAAATGATTATATTTGATGACTCTTTAAATTACTCACTACTTCAAAAACACCTAGAAAACAAGGAATGTCCATTTTTGCAGGATTTCCTCAATCGTATAGTTCAAGATCATGAAAGAATTGATCTAGAATGGTTGAGAGATGTCCCACCGGACAAATCCAAGTAAGTCTCTTCATTAAAGTTCCATGCATCCATATGCTAATAGCATATAGCGGTAGGCATCTCCATATATTCCGCCCAGTGTCTGCTAACATCTAAAAGGGAACTCTTTGCTTGCTTAACAAAATTTCTTGCAGGGATTATCTATTGAGCATACGAGGGCTAGGGCTAAAGAGCGTGGAGTGTGTACGCCTTTTAACTCTTCATCATCTTGCTTTCCCGGTAAGGTCATCTGCCTGTAAAGATCAATTTGTACCCAACAAGACATTTAATTCTTGCCTGACTAATCCACTTATTAGGTTGACACAAATGTTGGGCGCATTGCTGTTCGACTTGGATGGGTTCCTCTACAACCCCTCCCTGAGTCACTCCAGCTGCATCTCCTTGAACTGTAAGTACATGTTAAGCATCAACAAAGAGAGCTTGTGAACTGTCTGTTACTTAATTGTTTCCTTGCAGTTATCCAGTGCTGGAATCAATCCAGAAATATCTTTGGCCCAGGCTCTGCAAGCTGGATCAGGAAACATTGTAAATTTTTCTTAATTGCAATCATCTATCTCAATTACAAGAACTCTACACCTAGCTTTGGAAATCCCAAATGTCGACTAATTAATATATTCTGACACTACAGGTATGAGCTACACTACCAAATGATTACTTTCGGAAAGGTAAGCTTTTTGCCTTCCATATTTCTTCACTGCCTCACTAGTAACCAATATGTACACTAACCACATGCAAACACTAGTAGTCATTATGTACACTCGCCATATGGAAACAGTATCTCAAAGCATGGGTTTCCATATATTGGCTACAGGTTTTCTGCACAAAGAGAGAGCCAAACTGCAATGCATGTCCAATGAGAGGAGAATGCCGACATTTTGCAAGTGCTTTTGCAAGGTTACTTATGTTGTCTTTCTAAATGATATTATCTCTCTATAAATGGCAAGAAAAGCTAGCCAGTGAAAGACTTACATACATTGAAAGATATCAAACAGTCATGATCCAACATATGCATTTGGTGCAGTGCAAGACTTGCTCTTCCAGGGCCAGAAGGGAGACAAATGACCAGTTCAGCTTCCCAATATAGTGCAAGGAAAAGCTCTGAAGTAGTAATAAAGCCTATCGCACTACCTGCGTCCGAGGATAACATAGAGAGGGGAACGGGGTTGACAAGAAATTCTGAACCACTCATTGAGGAACCAACAACCCCAGAGCCACCCACAGAAGTGTCAGAAAAAGACATGGAGGATGCATTCTATGAGGATCCAGATGAAATTCCTGTCATAAAGCTCAATGTAGAAGAATTCACAACAAACTTGCAGAGCTTTATGCAAGAGCAGATGGAAGTGGGAGAAGGTGATATGTCAAAAGCCCTAGTTGCTTTGAGTCCAGAACTTGCTTCTATACCAATGCCCAAACTAAAGCACGTCAGTCGACTGCGGACAGAGCATCAAGTGTGAGTTAAATGTTTCGAACTAAAATATCGAACCTATTAACTATACAGCACAATGTAGGTAGAAACTATCAGCAACTAATGGCTTACACTTGGTGCAGGTACGAACTCCCAGACTCACATCCGCTACTGAAAGGGGTTAGTTATTTCTCAGCTCTAGTCGTAGCTACTATAATTCTACTTATATGCAACTTGTTTCACTGATGTAAAAGTTAAAATGTCTAGATGGACAGACGAGAACCCGACGATCCAAGTCCGTACCTTCTGGCTATATGGACTCCAGGTAAGTTATATAATCTAAAATCCGTTGACACAGTCCAAGAATGCCCACAGAAGGCACTTGTTTCGAGAATGGTAGCCTAATGCTAAAAGTATTTACTAATTTCTAAGCCTCACCAAAGAAACATAACAACAACCCCTTCCCCCTCACCCACTAATACACCTGCATGAAATAAATAAATCCAGAAGAAAACAAGAGCATAGGGTCATCCTGAAGGTCTGCTGTACTTCAATTATCTTGATGAAACGGACTGTTAATACAGTCTGCTGATTGTACCCACATTGACGTCATCTTAACCAGGTGAGACAGCAGATTCAGTCCAACCTCCAGAAATTAAATGCAGCTTTCAGGAAGGAGGCGGCCTGTGCAACAAGAAAACATGCTTTTCATGCAATAGCACAAGAGAAGCACAGGCTCAAACAGTCAGAGGCACAATTCTGGTGAGAACAAAATGCGATATAATTATCAGCAAAGTTATGACAATTAAGGAACCCTTTTCTTTTCGTCTTTGTTTTGTTGCCGTGCTGAAAAGCCCATCTTGTTGTAGATACCTTGCAGAACAGCAATGAGAGGCAGTTTTCCTCTTAATGGCACATATTTCCAGGTCAATGAGGTATTAAATTCCTATTTTCAGGAGCTTGTGTATATAGCACTAGCAAAGGGTGATTTCTGCAACACGAAATCATATTGGAAAAGAAACATTCCCCATTTGATAACTTGTATAAGAATAGGTTTCCTTACTCAATGAATAGTTACATGCTTTCAGTGGAGGAAATAGAAATGCAATCCATTATTACTCTTATGCAGGTATTTGCGGATCACGAATCCAGTTTGAACCCTATCGATGTGCCGAGAAGTTTGATATGGAACCTGCCAAGAAGAACTGTATTTTTTGGCACTTCTGTCTCAACAATTTTCAAAGGTAAAAAAAGAATCATTACTTTATAGCTGAGGTATAAAAAGAAAAAGCCACTGAAATTCTCTCTGCTCACCAGGCATGTCAACTGAAGATATCCAGTACTGCTTCTGGAAAGGTATCAAACGGGCTTTCTTTCAGTATTGTCCCTCTTGTACATTGATGATTATTGAGCCGTAATTTTCACACTGGTGTAATTTCAAAAATGCACCACAGGGTTCGTATGTGTCAGAGGATTTGACCAGAAAACTCGAGCACCGCGACCTCTAAAGGCCAGGTTGCATTTACCTGCAAGTAAGATGGCAAAGCAAAACGAGTAAAGATGAAGTAATGCTACTGGTAAGGTTGCTAATTCAAATAGCAACCAGCATCTCCAGGAAGAAAAGAAGATGCAGAAGTAGGATAACTGTAGACAGCTAACAATTTTTTTAGATCCATTTGTTCCTCCTCTTCCCATGAGTTGCAGGTAACCTGTTCTTTGAGCAGCTTTATGTACATTTTTTTATATCAAATAAGTTTTCTACTGCTCAAAGTACGGGTTGTTCATAGAAAGGAGTTGCATGTACATCGTACATTCCCAATTTTTCATATTTCTTTTTTTTTTTTTTTCCCTCCAATTTATGCTCACAAAGTGAGCCATTTTTCAATGATACCAATGTTAAAGGGGAAGGGGAATAAAAGAATGTAATCTACAGTTATATTACATTTATTCATTTGTCACAGAATTCTCTCCATGCAAAGAAGCTGCAATTTCCTCCCAGACATAAATTTTAATTGCAATCATCAATATCAAAACCTATTATGCAGACAAGATCTACCATATTATACACCAACTTCATCCTTTCACCAACTGAGTCACATGCTTTCCACTATTAGTACAAATAGCAAGCAAGAAAATTTTGGTCATATAACAATACTATATTTTAATATCCTAATAAAGATACCATCTACCACATTCATGAACTTGAAACAAATACCAAATTTGTTGGCAAAATAATAAACATGGATTTCATTTTTTAAGAATCCTGTGTTCCCCAAACATGGGAATATAGATCCAATGGAGTTAAATACAAAAAACTGATAAATAACAAACTTAGATTTCAAAACCTGAAGGTAACTTTGAATGGCAAAATATTACTTGAGGCAAAAGACTGAAACAGAGAAATCCAAAAAAATGTAGTATTACTCATACTTAAAAACCTATCTTCTGAAACTGCATAAGCCACCCTCTTATAACAGTTTCAATCTGGCATGAACATTAACCATGGCATAATTGCAACTAGCACATAATCTTGCCTCTTATTCTGTATTTAAAATGAGAAATCTTCAGGTGAGATTTACAAGTATCACAAAATCTTGCCTCTGATTCAGTATTCAAACTGAAAACTCGTCTGATTGCATAATAGTGGGAAAAATTCTAAAAAAGTTATGGACTCAAAAATGCTAATGATTTCCTTAATAATAATCCATGTATTGGATTACGTCAATCTCCAGATCCTATGCATTGATGACAAAATAAGTAAAGCAGATACCAAACCACTGTCCGAAATCTGATTATATTTATTTGGCAACAGAAAAAGCATATTGCCAAATAATTCATATTCTAGAGCACAATTTTCAAACATCAACTGAGAATAATAGTGCATTATGTATTCCCGTCACATATCTATGCGAGAGAGATATGAGTGCAACCAATGCACCCAGCGTTCACTAGAATTACCAACCTAATGAAAAGCTTGCTACACATTCATGTATGTGAGGAAATTTTATGGTTCATTTCCTGTGCATTGAAAACAATGCGAGAGAGATATGAGTGCAACCAATGCACCCAGCGTTCACTAGAATTACCAACCTAATGAAAAGCTTGCTACACATTCATGTATGTGAGGAAATTTTATGGTTCATTTCCTGTGCATTGAAAACAAAAATCATATCCATGCAATAAAAGAGAATCTGATACACTCATACACCAAACCTTAGATTTCATGACTCCACTACTAAGTCTACTATAACACAAAAGGTAACCTTTATTTAATTATTGTAAATCTTCCAATCACAATATCGAAAAAGGAGAAATTTTAGCATATGGTAGTCCCTAACCCACTCCCCCCCCCCCCACACAAAAAAAAAAAAAAGAAAAGATAAAATGGCTAAAGCTATTTAAGAAGCTCAAAATAAATATCTAGAGAATTGTTTAGTTTGATCTCTACTAAATTGGAATGCGAAGTGTTTTGTTTCACTTCTAAGGCTTCATTAGCCAACTTGAACTGCAGAGAAAAGTTTGGAAGAAACTATTGAATACTCAAGTATCAGTTTACTTGATTATGGTACAAGCATTCCTCTTATCAATATATGAAATGAAAATGTTTGGTTATCATAGCTTAAACTTTAGTAAATTAAAAGCCAACCAAGAGAACATTTACAGACTCTCCTTACCATCATATACAAACAGCATCCAGTCACTGTAAAGTACGGGGTGCTCAAAACTAAAAATTCCTCAGTTGAATTCCTACTTGCCAAAAGGACCAAACAGATTACTGGAGACAAGCAAAGGAAGATCGCAAAGCATATCTTGTGAAGTGTGATATACTTAATTTGAGCACATTGTTATCACTCTTAATTTCAGGATTCATCTGAATGGTAACATTTTGAATTCCTAAAGTGATATTGGATTTGTTATAGAAATTAGGCAGACAGCATAGGAGACAATGGATACTAATGCAGAGCGTGTTACTTTTAATGAGAATAAGCTAATATCCTAGTAGCTGATTTCTCATATCACTGGACCAAATCATAGCCTTTGGTTAATCATGTTTCCCCGAGAAAAATGTAGTCGTGGCAAAGTGATAGGAAGAAAGCCAGAGGATGTGGGGTATCCTAATAGTAGGTACTATCACTCTCCCAATTGAGGTGTTAGATATCAAATGTCAAAAAGAAAACCAACCATGAAGAATTCCTCCAGTAATGCCTTCTATAATAGATAATAAGTTTACATAAAGAAGTCATCAACTCAATACTTCAGTATGACATAAACTCCTTATCAAGGATAGGGGCAAACTGCTATGGCTACAACAAAAGAGTGCCAATATGCTGTATGATGTCTACCAAGTTGAGAACCACATGTCCTTAACTGTAAAGCAGTGCCAAGAAATGTACTACTTTAGTAGTTATTAATTATTCACAAGGGTCTCTAGTTTCTCATGCCTGAGTTCTATAAAGTTATGAAAATAACTGCCAATTTGCAGAACTCTATGGGCTTGATAATTGCACCAACTCCTTAAACAATCGTATATTGGACATCTTAAATGAGATCTAAATTGCTAGTTGGAATCCACAATCCGGGACTTTTAGGTTCTTATCTATAAGTCTATAAAGAGTGCCGATTGAAGTCTGCAGACTTGCAAATTAGACCATATTGTTCAATGAATACAATGTCATATATATGATATTCTACAGGAAACAAATACTTTAAAGGTTCTCAAAATTCCCTTTTGTCGGGAATTTCTCTATTAGGAAAGATCAGGTGATTAATGTCTACAAACCAGCAGATGCAGAACTCATTTCAATCTTCTAGTGCCAAGTGAAGTGACAATTCAAACAGATACATCGAATCACCCAATTGAATGGTAAAGGAAGAGAATTGTAATCCTATAAAGTCTAAACAAGAGTACCCTCCCCACAGCATCCATGCACAACAGTTGTCATTTCTTCAGGCCTATATTTGAATCTCCAGAGTATGGGTTTAGGTATTCCGGTAGAAGGATAATAGTCTATCTTTCATATATTACATAGAATTATGGAAAATTTGCCTCATTTATGGTTTAAAGCAATCTTACACTTTCAAAATATGAATCGAGTGCTTAACATGCCAAATTAGTAATCTATTCAGTAAGTTAAACATAGTTCCTACACAGACTGAAGGACAGATACAAGTTGATCCTTCAAGGCAGTTCTGTCTTACTGACAACAACATTCTATGATTCCTTCATTAAACCTATGTAACCGATCAAAAATACTTTCAAGGCCTTAGACTTGGTTATCTGCCACCTTTTGTCCCCAAATTTCCATTAGCAGTGTTCTTCATTTATCATAATCACCAGTAAGGGGAAAAATAAGTTGCTATCTTAGAGAAGCTAACAAGGGATATCAACCGAAAAAGAGAAACAAAAAGAAAAAATAATATTAACAATGACCAGCGATATTCAACGGACCTTAACCATAACACCTCATTGCAAGGATATATATTCTTACCTGGGAAACCTTCACAGACACCCTCAATTTTACTATTAATTTAACTATAAAACTAAATGGATGAAAAGGATACAGTTATAGATCTGATAAAATTCCAGGAGAAATTTAGTTAAAGGGACAGCTAAAGTTAGAAGTGGAACACATGGCAAGATAATTATATGAAATCTATTTGGATGGAAGGAATTATATAAAGCTTGGAGCAATTAAGAGGATAATAGTGTACGACAAGAATGGGTGATGCATTAGATGTTACCATACTTTCCCAGTATAGTAAAGAGTTTGATCTTGGACATTTCTCCTTCAGTTACCCTTTTCCACCACTACGTCAAATGTCTTCATCCTGCAACCATATAAAAAAAATAGGCTTAAACACAGAATGAAACTGTGCTAAAAACATACATATTACATACCAAAAATAACTATGAAGCTTGGATATGTATGAGGCATTCCTGGGGTTATTCCCAGATAGATGTATTCGTGATTAGAGTTATGAGATGTGAAGCAACTGGCTCTGGAGACCAATGCCTCAGAAGCTGTAGCATTCCCTAAAATGTGACTAGGTGTTCTGTAGAGATATAGAATGATTAAATCAAACAAAATAAACTAAACCAAGAAACTGTGTAACCATTCTTACTTTCTCTTGACATCCAGGAAATCCCCATCTTCTATCAATTGATATTACTAAGATCCTGCACTTGTATTTCAGATAAATTTCTTAGTTATTATGGCATGTCCGCCGCGATCAAACAATATCCAATTTCTTTCACCTTAGCTTCTCAATCAGGTAATAAGTGAAACATAAAAATTCTAAATTCTTAAAAATATTTCTGAATCTCTAGCAATCAGACATGGTTACATTTTTTGAAACCATAAAAGAACTCCAACACAAAATAATTACTCCCTATGCTGTTGCTACACCTTGTGAAAAGTGAATAAACTCTGTTGCTCTCATCACAAACAAAACCATTGATGATAAAGAAGATTTGACAGTTCAAAGTAGCTATACATTTTTATTATCCTCCATAGAATCTATGTTCCCCAACACAACATTTAATGAATAAAACATGTGGAGAAAACATAGCCAACCAACTATAGGCCAAATGCCATCCAAATCAGAAAAAGAAAACCATCTCTGAGAAGAATCGATGATAGATCCAGTCCATAGATAAAACATTAACAAATCACATAAGAAATTAGTGGCTTTGCATGAAAACATTCAATGTTCCTGTTAATAACAAATGTATGCAGGTACCAAAATAGGTCAATAAGCTCTTGGACACATACATATGAATATATATATATATATATATATATAAATATGCATGTCAAGAAAGATTGCTTAAAATCAGTATTTCTTCATAATCTGCCAATTGCATTGCACTGACCGTTAAAGAAACTTAATGCATGTATGAGAAACTAACGACGGATCGCCCTTCCAACAATTGTTCCCCAGGTGGTGGATGTTTCACTGCTAAAACCATGCTCTGTATTTGCTTATTCATACTTCAGTCATACACCAAACTTGCTAAAATGTATTCGAATTAAAATATTGATATATACATACGACGAAAAAAGTAGATAATTTGTATATATTTTCAAGATCTTATCTTCAAGTTAACATATTATAACAGATATGTATGCAGTCAGTTACTAGAAAAATGGCCATTTCAACTTTCTGTTATCACAGAAATTTTGATGCACAATATCCTCAGCTAAGCATAAAGCTAACCCCTAGAGAAAGCCATTCCAGAACATTTAACATGCTCACAGTCATAACTGAATTTATAAGGACTACTCTATGTACCTTACAGCTTGCCATAAAATCATTTCCAAAAATGTCCATTTTCTCAATGCCACATTTCTCAGCATTTGCACGAGCAGCAAGAATAACTTTCTTGTTAACGGCGGTCATTATCTGATCAACCAAAGACTTGTGACCAATTGCTGCCTCTTGATAGCTCATCCAGTACTCCCATAACTAGTGCAAGTCATTAGACATGAGACAGGCCCTACTCACCTTCATTGCCACTCGCGTAAACTAACTTCAAGTAATTGGGTCCAGCAGTAGGATAAGCAATGGAAGCTTTGAGAAAAATCAAATCTAGTTAGAATTTTTTTATTCATTTTATGATGTACACAACTAGTAATCTAATGCAATATTTCTACATTAACAAGCTTTTTCAATAGGTTAGATAGAAAAACTCCCAAAGGAATGAAAACAAAATAGGTGATAAGGAGTACCACTTGATTCGCAGAATCTTAGTCAATCAATAAGGAAACATGGGAAAGTGACAAAAGTTTCCATATTCAACACATAGATAATTTAACCAATAATCAGAAATTCAGTGAAAATAAACCAACTTATTTGAAGTGGAACATTCACACTCTGCAATGAACCCCTTCCCCTGTCTAAATCATTTTCTGTCTTCCTACAGAAACATTTTCATTGTTTCTTTAAGCACAACGATCCTAAATAAAATGTAGAAAAATATAACAAAATATTCCTTCATCAAAGGATAACCACAAGTATATTCTTATTAGAAGATATTTCGTCAACACATCATATTTTACTCAAATCCTATTACATTAACAAAATAAATGCAGTTCAAATAGAACTCAACAGGCCCTAGTCATATTCTCGAAGATTGAAAAGTAAAATATGCAATGACCTTGGTCTAGAAAAATCACAATAAAAAGCAAATATTACACTATGCCCAAATACGACTTAAAATTTTTAAAAATAGACCAAACCCACTAATTCTTACAGCACCCGTGCAAAAGATAAACAATCATAAACTTTTTCTACAGCAAAAACATTGATGGGCTTGAGATTGATGCCTAATACTACATACAGATATACAGAAATAATCAATTAGTAGGGCATTCAAACAATAGAAATTCACAACGAGCAAAAATGGCAATCAAGCATAGGTTAATACTATACTTATACCTGGGTAGTATTAGATGAGAAATTCTCGGAGGCTCCAGAAAGAAAGAGAGAGAGAGAGAGAGAGAGAGGGTGGCGGGGAGGGGGAGAGAAACGTGGTGGAAGTTTTGCCGCCCTTTATTTGAGTTTGCCGCGTGGTTGCCAGAATCTTTATGCTTTACAAGAAGGTTTTTGGGCTTTAAATTTTGTGTTTTTTTTCCTTTTATTTGTTTATATACATATATCTTTTACATAATAAAATAGTATAGATATATCTATACCTATCTATATTATCTTCTATATCTATATCTATATATATACTTATATTTATTTAATAAAAAGAAAAACCCTCGTAATTCACAAACAACGGTAATGACACTGCCACACCAATTTTTTGTAAAGTTAAAAATGGCCTTCATGATAAAATAACTAACTTATTCAACTTTTCAAAATTTACATTAATTGATAAATTATTTTTTTTCTTTCTTTCTTCTTATTAATGCAATATACTGATTTATATATTTTACTCTTATTTATAATATATTTTAAAACGTGAAAGATTATTTATCATATGTACGTAAAAACGACGTGTCACAATGGTTAGTATAATAAAAAAAAAAAGACATTTCATACTCATAAACGTTGTTTAATGACACCGCTGCACCAATTTTTTTGTAAAGCCAACAATGCCCTTCAACTAATAAAATAATTAACATATTTAACTTTTCAAATTTTATATTAATTGATAAATTAATTTTTTTATTTCTTTCTTCTTTTTTATTTTTAATATAATATATTAATTCATATATTTATTTTTATTTATAATATTATTTCTAAATATATTTGAAATTATATAAAAAATATATATTTATTATATACACGTAGAGACGGCATGCCATAATAGCTGGAATATTAAGTGAAAGCACCCTTCTCACTTAATTTTAGTCTGTCATTTATTTTTTAAAATTTTAAATTACTTAATTATTATTTAACTTCTTTATTTTTCATAACTATCTTTCAGTAGTTCATTTTTTTCATGTATTTTTTTTATTTTTCTTACATTATTTATTATTTTTGTATGTCAACTTTTTTATAAATTAAAATATTTATATTAATTTATTATCTTAATATATATTTTTAGGTACTTTTTTATCCTACAAAAATTAAAAATATAACTCATATAAATATTTTATTTTAATTTATTTTTAAAAATTATGCTCTTTATTAAATAATAAATTTTTTATGTTAAATAATATTATAAAATTTTCACACACATAGAATGTGCCATAAATTACTAGTATAATATAATATATATTTCTTAGGTACTTTTTTACCCTACAAAACTAATAATGTAATTCATATAAATATTTTTTTTAAATTATTTTAAAAATTATGCAAATTCATAAGATGTACTGCGCTTACTAATATTATCTATATTTTATTATAAATTTTTATATACTTTATTAAATAATAAATATTTATTTTAAATAATATAATAAAATTTGCACACACATAGAATGCGCCACAAATTACTAGTATAATTTAAAGATACTCAAAATTCTTTTGAAAATACTATTTTTTTTCAAAATTATTTACTATATTTTTTTTGCACTTGCTAATATTGTTTTTTCAAAATTATTTACTATATTACAATTGCTCTACCATATTGAAGATAATTGAAATTTTATTTAAATAAAATATCTAAATAACATTTTTTTTAATCAAATTTTATCAAAAATTATTCAACAATTCACAAATGTCTATAAAAATAATGTAACACACAGATCAGAAATGAAACAAAATAATTAATAATGAAAAACATACGAAAGACGAAACGAAATATATGAACAATACAAAATTAAATATTAAACAACATCCAAAACCACGTGGAGTTGCGATAGAAGGTGGAGGAGAATGTTCGGGTGGTTAGGTGAGGACGACGGTTTGGCCGATAGGTGATCGAATTTGAGGTATTATGATGGAGCATCCAGATCTAGGCCTATCAATTGGTAGGGTCTTACCATACCCAAACCCATACCTAAAAATGCCCAATAGAATAATCAATATATACTCAGATCTAATGGGACAAAGAGAAAAATGAAAAGAAAGGTGAGTGATGATTTCGCAAGAAGAGAGTCATACACAAAACAAAGAAGACTCGCCGCTATGTTCGACTACGATGAAAGATTAATTATTTTTAGTTGCTTGATCAATCACAAAATATTTGCGCTTCAAACCAATTTTACGAGTTTTTGGGTTCAACACATTAGGTCACTACTATATTGTTTCATTTAATATTCGTGACGGTGATACTTAATATTTAAGATATTTCCATTTATAAGTCCACAAAATACATATGCTTTAAATATAAATATCTTATTGAGTATATAATATAAAGTTATGTGCACTTTTTATGTGATTTAAACTGTCAAATTAAGTATAAAAACAAATAATTTAATTTCATACAACATATGCAAATCGTACTCAATGTGGTAACTATACTTTCTCAATATGATAATTTAATTTCAATTCGCGGGGTTTTGAGGACATAAATAGGACCTTTCACTATTATGTTTTTTGGATAAAATGCTACATTTGTTTCTTTGTGTAATGAAATTGTACGTTGTTTTTATAATTTAGATTATATAATGCATCATTTGCGATAAACAATTGAAAACAGTCAGACTTGATTATAATTGAAAATGTTGATTATATGTGGAATGGATGCAGATTGTTGTGTTGAGTGATGGATGCGATGAACAATTGAAAAATATTCAATGATGATAAGTGGTTACTCACTTGTAATGTACAAGGTCCAAAAATATTCTTTCGACTCCCAAACACTTTCCCTATAAATTCCAATCGAACTATGCATTACATATGCATACCAATTGTCATTGCTTAAGCAAATTAATATTCTCGTTGATTCCACTGGTGTAAGTAGCTATATCGTGCCTCTATGGAGGTTTTTGTGATTTACACTTAAAGATTTTTACGGCATTCACTGGACACTTGAGATGGAGCGAGTGTTCATCACATGTTGTGTTGACTACTCGGCCTTTGGGGATTGAATAGGTGAAAAACCCAAGTCCAATGACTATTCTGGTCGTATACGTCTGTGGAGTGAAACTATGGTTCGCTTTTATGTTGACCGATTAGGGCATCTGTGAGTAAGGTATAAGTTGCATATTTTCTAAGCAACATAGGAATGTCAACTCGGTTTGTGTTGCATTGTTATGTATTAAAACTTGTTGATAAGTTGTACTTCGTATACTATGTAGATCGGAATAAAGAATGCATTGTTTAGGTCAATATGACAATGCAACTATATTTGGTAGCGCGAACTACCAAACAATTTTCAATTGGATGTGATATATGTCAACCTTGCCATATGACCAACTTCTTAGTAGAATCCTGACTGGAAAAATGTGACTGCAATTGTCCTAATTGAGGTCCAAAATTGTGAATACTTTTTTCTTTCTTGAACAATTTTCTATGCATAAAATTGCTTCCTCAAAGTGTTGATAGTAATTAAAATCCTGCAGTATGTTGGTCAAGTTTACGTCTGGGGCCAAACAATGACAAATATATGCTCCCATTAGATATAGAGAACAACAATTGTTCAAAAGCTGACTTATTTTACAATCTTTAATTTTTCTAAACTTCTGCTTTAACAACAAAAATTTTGTGGTCTATTGGATATTGATGATAACCTTGGGAGAACTCCCTTCAACTCCACAATATTATTTATTTGACACGATTAGTTGAAGGGAAATATCCAAATCCATGTGTTATTATTTTCAATAATCCATACTTGTAGCACAAAATTCTATTATTCCTCCTCTAAATGATAAATGATTGATTACATATTATTATCATTTCTTGATGTCGATGAGCATAAGAATCTAGAATTGCCTTGAAGCTAAACCCTAAATTATCTAATTAAGAATTTTATCATGTGACTAAGTATCTGCATAGAGCTTTGGAAGTGGTAATGGTGATAACCAGTAACTTAGGTATCTGAAATAGTTCGGTCTTGAATTTGCTTGTAAGGCTGGCGCCAAGAATCCCCATAATATATATTTTACTGTGACCAAATTGAATTAATTTAATTAGAAATTCAAATAAATCCAAACAAGAAATCCCCATTTTTCTCAAACTTCAACCAAAAGCAGAAGCAGAAGCAGAAGGAGCCTCCGCATTTCAAAGCTAACAACAGCATGATGGCAAGCATAATGCACATAAGGACGCGTCAGCAACTCGCAATCCCACCTTCTCGCCGCCTCTCTCGACGGTTTCTCCACCTCTTTCCCCATCACCAGCCTCGCTAGTTGCTTCACCCCCACGAACGTGAATTGTGGATTTGTGAGGAAACCGATGATCGCGGAGGGGATGGAGAGGCAACAAATGAGTTGAAAGATGAGGCAGCAGCGGCCGACGCAAACCGGCAGCGTCACGGCCCGGCTCGTGATGTAGGGGTGGCGGCACCACTCAACCTTCAGTATATATTTTTTCTATTTATTTATCTATTCTATATAAAAAAAAAATATTTTTATCTCACAAACGACGATTATAACACTGCAATACCAATTTTATTATTATATCAATAATATCACTAAATTGATTTTCTTTCTTTTTAAAAATATGACGTATTGTTTTATATATAATTTTTTTATTTATAATCTATTTTGAAATATAAAAAATTATTTACTATATACATGCAAAAACACGTACACGGTGGCTAGTTTTTAAAAAAAGTTCGGTACTCAATCGATTTCGATGACAGGAGCAAAAAACTCAAATCTGTTTCGATTACAGGAGCAAAAAATTAAAACCGACCAAATTACCAAATTTTTATAAGAAAAGTAATACCAAATACCAAACGAAATTCTGGATTCAATATTCATTTCGATCCGATATGGTATTCGTTACAACCAAAATTTTGATCGACTCCCGATAGATTAAACCGAATATCGTACACAATATCCCATCACCCCAACTGAGCGAGCTACCAAAGCTATACCTTCTCATAACAGTACTGATCTAAGCAATGCTATTTATTATACCATTCATTATAATTAATTGAAAATATTAACAGAGCAAAAGGGCAAACAAATATATTCAAAGGCTGATAAAGATTTACAACCAATTTTTAACGTGTAGAAAATAAAGAGGAGAGGGAGAGGGAGAGAGAGAGAGAGAGAGAGAAATGAATATGTTTATATCAGGAAGAAGTAAAAATAAAGCAGGATCCATCAGCAGCAGTTGGAAAAAACAGACTGCAATTGCTCTCTTACTCACACCAAACCAAGAAAACTAGTAAGAAGGAAGCCGGCTGCCACAACACTGCATCCTTTATCCTTTGAAATTAATAAAAATGAAGAACCAGAAGAATGACGGTTCTTGATTAATCACCCCAGCTTCTCAATGAAGGTTTCTGTCAAGGCCTGGCCATTCACAATTTTCGTTGTTCCTACAATCAAGTCGTATGCCATTCCCTCCTGCAGAAGACGTTTGCGCCATAAGGAATGGTATAAGGTAACAATGACGAGACGGGGACTTAATCTACAACAACTGCCATCCTGATCAGATAGCTATTAGCTAATAGAAACTCGTGCTAAGAAATTTCATTGGACAGTGAATATCCATCCCATTTCTCTTTGGTAACTGATGATGAGTGTTTGGGAACATGATTCGAGCAGAACATATTATGCCCATGACCATTGTCTTTTACTCTTTTATCTTACAGAAGATGGAAAAGCAAACTTGGTTCAACCGGTTACATTTCCTAAAACACTCCTCTTTGTTAATCCATCACTGACATTCTGAATCTCTTGACTGAAATGAATGAAAAGTTCTGTATACTTAATGATGGAATATTAAAAGCATACCTGGGAACATAGGAAACGAAGGGCAGAGATCTCAGCAAATGTTACTCCACCAATGAAAACTACAAGGACTAAGGAGCGTCTTCCATCAGCAAGTCTGGAATAATTCAAATTGCAGTATTTGATCAGATCAGAGAATTGCATAACACACATTTGCAACTCTACCATGAGATGCACCACCAAGTTTTCTCATATTCATGCTTATCATAACTATAGCAATTGAAAGTTCTGCAAGTTTTCTAACTACTTTGTGATGCAGACACTGATGATATGGATCCAAGTAACCCACCCCCATTTCCTTTTTCTATTTTCTTTTGGGTTGGGGGAGGGGTGGAGGAGTTTGGTATATGATGTACAATTATCATATGGAAAATCTATCACAAATGTTGACAAATCTTACTTTTCAGAACTGTTCAGAGATCCTGGCAGTGTTTCATATGATGGGATGCTAGCATATCCACCCTGTGAAAACATACAAATGTTTCTATAAGCAATTTGTTCCAAGGTTGACATGAAAAAGTGGAGGTCGAGAAACAGAGACATATAAGATGACTGACTCTCTTGATTTCTGAGTGTGGCCCAGGCAGCAGCCTTAGTATTTCTTCAATAGGGCGCCTGTAGGATAAATTGCAGGCGAAAACAGAAGAATAAAAAATCAACTGAAGAGAATGAAAATTTATATTTGGGTATAAATGTCTTTCTTCTGTCTTCCATCATATGGAATGATGTGCAACAAAAGTGTCATTTCAGATATATCATAAGCATTTAATGTCATTTTCAATTGTGATAAGATTCTTTATTGCAACAATCATGAACTTGAGGATGAAAGCTAAAGCTTCAACGAGATTTAATAGAAACGTCAAGCAACTTCTCATTGGAAATTGCAGAATTTCAGGCATACTAAGAACATATGAAAATAATAGCTCAGTGATGAGAACACAACTCAAACCTTAGTAGAAAGCATTACACAGCATAAGTTTATCATTGAACACATCATTTTTCCTTTTTCTTTTTTTTTTTCTTTTCCTGTTTCCAGTCAGCTAAGTCACAATCTTCTAAATAGCTACAATGCAGAAATTAAATGGGGAAAAATGAAGCCTAAAAAGTAAACATTGTGAATATAAGAAATTGTACTTGTCCAATATTTAATTAATTTCTGATACGGATACGTGAAGCACATAAACATCCTACAGACTCCTTGGTATCATATTTCAATGAACAATTATGGGAGATAAACCACAGCAAATTAGACTAACCAAGAGAAGTTCATAGCCTGCAATTAATGGGCACCTGAATTACTATTCTGTCTGAGCACAAGAACAATGTAAGGTAACAGGAAAACTTTGAAAATAAGCTCACCATCCAGATCGTATTGCCTGCTGAACAAGCCGAATGCTCAGAGGTGCGTATCCAGAGAAAACATAGGCGATATCATTTGGACTGATAGAGAGAGAAATTAAGATGTGTGAATATCAGCAAAAGGAATCACCCTCAATTAAACCCTAATATTCACTAAATATACTAATCATCATAATCATTTGCTTTTATTCTCACTGGAATCTTTAACTCACAAGTGAGTTGTAAAAGTAGAATTTCATTCTCTGCATTTAGGACTTAGCAGAAATGCAAGATCACAGATCTTAACTATTCACATAAACAATGACAACACCTAATGCCTTCAAGACATAGACAATAAGATCAAGCTTGCTACCGCAACCACTTCTGGCTCATAGCACCTGAATTTCCACATGGTCACAATACGCTCATTTCCAACTAGTACTCACAAGTCACAACCTAAGGTATCCTCTTGTGCTTGGTAGAAGTAATTTAAGTCTCTTGAATGAAATTAGAAGCAGTTCAATCTAATGTGAATAGATTACGAGTCCAAGTGTCCAACTTTGCAGGTCCAAGCCCACTTTCAAGCTGTCTGCTGTCAAAGACATGTTTTGCTGATTTACAGCAATGAGACCCAGTTGGCAGCAATGAGGCTAAGCCAGTAACATTTCATGGTATGCCAGCCAAAAGAAAGTATCCCACAGGCTCTCTAAGAGATATAAATAAGCAGCACTGCAGCAATATAAATATTAGTTTTAAGATTTTTCCATAACCAGATTCATCTTCATTAAGAAATTATATAAGTTGATAATGAAAATGATTCTACAAAATTGGCCAATAAGAACAAAGTAATTTATTAACAGATATAGGGGACCTGCAACATAGTTCAGGAGCTGCTACCTAATACCTCACATGACATTCTTACTACAAAATAAACAATAGAGTGCAGTCAAGATCAAAAGAAAAATACTTCGCGGTGTCTGTGTCCTCAACTACAAGTTGCAGAGCACGTTTGATTGTCAGCCAGTTGCTCCTTGAGTCCTGCAATACACAAACAGAATAACTAACCATTTCATGAAGATTCGGTTTAGGTTAGAACAGATGGATAGGCATACCGAAAAAAGAAATTCCTTATTTAACCTGTTTCCTGAACAGCCCAGCTTTTTCCAAGTTATTCAGCGTAGCAATATGCTCAAAGCCGTAGCTATGAAGAAGCTCTCTCCTGAACCACAAGTAAAAGTTCAACAATTTGAGAGAAATTCCATAATTTTTACAAGTTTAAAAGCAAAATGAAAATATAAATTCACTTGCCTCAGATAGTCAAAATTCTTTTTTGGCAACCCTGAGTTTGTTACTGAAAATAAGATTAGAAGGCGCAGGACGTTTACAAGAGGCTCCTGCTTATGAATCATTTCTTCAATGTAATCAAAGCATCTGCGGCCATACAGATTGCAGTTACAAAGAGCAAAAAGCCCATATCAGTAACAAATGTAGAAGAAGGACCACGAGAAAAACAGGTGTTGAGCTGGTAAATCTGTAGGATTAGTTGAATTTAGGGTGTTCATCACACAAGATGGTTAAGGATTAACAAACAAAATGTTAACAATTTTTCAAGAAACCCATAAAGCTGACAATCATGTCAATCTCTCGCACTAAAATCAACCACAAGAATTGATAATAATCATATTCAAAAAACATTTGAAAACACTGACAGATCAGAAAGTGCCTCTAGCATATCATGTCCAAGATTTTCAATATATATGGAAAGGCCTTTTGAGTCATACAGTTGAATGCATTAAACATGTGGTTTACAGCAGAAAATTACTTTGATCTAGTGGTCAAGAATAAAATAAAGGTCTTCCCCCAGAAACTCAGGAAACTAGAAGAAATGGGTGCAGATACACATTATGCATTCGATAAAAACAAATGTCCAATATTCATCCAAAATCAGGCAGACATCAATAAAGAGGTGGAAAAAAAAAGAGCAACCATGAATCCACAATTGATGTAAAATTGTGCATGCATAGCATATATACGTCATATCTTCTAATGTAAGTCAAGGAGGTTGGGCCACAGAAATGAGAGTAGGACATCCTAACTTCACATCTGTATCCATGTATTACAATTGAGGAAGCATTTGACCTTGTATTGATTTGAGAAACAAGAGGTTTAGATCTCGATTATTTGGCTAGATGTGCAGGGTAATGAACCAATACAGAGGATTTTTTTATTTTTTTATTTTGGGGGGGGGGGGGGGGAAGAATTTCAAATCCATCATAGTGATCTTCAACAATCACAAAAGAGATATATGAGGATATGGATTCTGTTAATATGTACAAATTTTGTACATTGGATTTGAAATCCTGCAGTCCAAATCCTTCAATCAAAACGACTTGAAAATTCGAGTAGTGTACCATCCTTTATCAATGATAGAGATCGCACAAGGTAATGCTGCCAATTTCTACCAGAGAAATCAAGACACAGTAACATATGAAATAAATATTAAGGGAAAGTTCTATTCATGGAAACTTTACTGAAATGCACTCGAGTGTCTTCTATCGGGAAACTTCAAAACTCCATTGCCAAGTCAAAGAGAAGTATCAATATTCTTCAACATTTTTAATAACCTATGGAGATCTTAGAGAATCTTGGTTTAGAAATATAAGGAAAACCAAACTGGCATCCACCCTCCAGACAAAATCCCATGCCTGTTTGCACGTAGCTTGGGAGATAGAAGGGGCAGATAGGTGGGCCAGCTTGGGTTAGGTCAGAATTTAATATACTTGTATCAGTTAATTAAAGGCTGAAATGGTTTGTGCAGGCAGTGGCTGACTTTATACATCCTCTGTTTTAGCAAGATGCAGGTCGAGAAGATGCACCAAAGATCACGCAAGCAACATGAGGCATTAGAGGGAAGCATGAATTTGCCCATTGAAGTAGAACTTAGGCGCTATACATGCTGCTGGCTCGCATGCAATCATATGGTTCAACATAAATAAAGCTTGTCAACTGGGTTAATTTATAGCCACCTTACAGTTGACTGTCCACCAACTGAAGAACAAGGCAGATGCTCTGACTTTGAATAAGAGATAATTGCAATAGTTTCTTCTTATCTTATCCATCAACTAACTTATCCTCATTCAGAATCCCATATACTGGAAAGTACCTACGTTTCCCATTGAAATGCAACAGGGAAATAGTCGTTTATCAGAACAAGCACAGAAGATATTATTATCATGGACTGAGAGTTTGATTAGTTCCAGACAAAACCTGCTTCCATCTCTGAGATAAACAAAACCCACCATGCTTAATTTTTTTACCCAACCTAAAAAGACCCCAAATGTCACTCCTTATCATAATTATAAATGTGATTAACAAAGCAATAAGAACTCATCAAGACTCAATAAATATCTAACAGAGATAAGAATGCGGAACAGTTGAAAAATTTCATAGCATACATGTCATAGCTCTGCGCCTCCACAAGTGTTTGCTCCATATCAAGTCTCCCAAGAAATGACGGTTTTGATGTGAATGTCGATAAATGCTGAGCAAGATTTATGTGCCTCTGAGTTGACAAGGAGAGGCACTTAGTATGTAATAGATTTCCAACATATACGCAAATTCTGAAGGGATACTCACAGTCATTTCAGGCAATGAGTTAAGCTTCTTCACAAAGTCCTTCAATTCAGAGACGGTCTGAGACTGTATACAGGGTGCAGAATCAGAATTCATGTACTCTAGTAGCATTAATTTAATGCACAAAGTTGTTCTATACAATAGAAAGCAACCTCCAGATTTCTGGAAAATGGCCTGAACAGGGTTTCTGAGAATTTCTATTTCACAGGTCAGGCACTGTATCTGAATGTTCTCATTTTCTTATTGTTTGTCAATGTATAAATGTTCTATGCAAATTATTGTTCTCATTGTCTTATTGTTCTCTTAGAATTCAGAATTCATGTACTGTAGTAGCATTAATCTAATGCACAAAGTTGTTCTATACAATAAAACGCAACCTCCAGATTTCTGAGAAATGGCCTGAACAGGGTCTGAGAATTTCTATTTCACAGGTCAGGCACTGTCTCTGTGAATGTTCTCATTTTCTTATTGTTTGTCGCCATATAAATGTTCTATATCCTAAAAGAGCAGTTTTACTTTCCTGAAGGATACTTAAACATCATAACATGGTGAATAAAGCATAAAAGTCATAAGGATTTCCTATTTCAATGGTTAACTGCAACTCTTTGGCCACTCAACTTTGGAACAATACTACCTAGCTTGTACATGACAAGTAACAAGAGAGACACAAATATCCCAGAACAAGATATCTGGTGGGAAATTGACCCACAGCTTGAAGGACATTCAAAAAGCTTATTTCAAGAAAACTCAGGCTTCATTAAGATTAAGGTAACCTCAGAAGTTTAATTTATTTTCGATGTCAACTCAATAAGCAGAATGACCATGTTTTTGCAACAAGAACTGGGTGAAAACAATAAACAAAAGGCATCTCAAAGGTGGATTGGTGGACACTTACAGTAGTTGAAATCTCTGTATAATCTTGCTTCATGGATGTTGCTTTTTGTCGAAGAACCTGAAACATGCTGCAAATAGCAATTAAAGAAATAGAGCTTCAAAAGTAATAGACTAGAAATACGCCTGAACAAAGAATTTCAAGACACAGGCATAGTAACAAGCATGTGAATGTGATTGTTTGAACGCAAATAACAAATGCATCAACCTGGACAACAACTTCAAAATTCAGATCCCGGATCTCTTTGAATAATTTGTCACTACAATAAAGACAACAGAATTGTTAGTCATCATAGCATGTCTGGAACTAAGAAATAGAACTTTCTATTGACTTAGCATGTATTTGGGTATACCGGTATACCCATGTGGATAACATGGATGAATTAGGTAATATCAACCCTGTGTCAATTACACTAGTCAATGAAAATTTTCAAGGGGAAGCTGGAGTAAAAAGAAAGCCTAAAGCAATCCAAATAGTGTGGATGTGGGATTAGCATTCAAAATATAGGAAACATAAATGAACTTCAGCGAAGCAAAATAAATCATGCCTAAAAGAAGAGATGAAACACTGACAAGCAAGGGGAGATGAAAAACACACAGCCTAAAGATGTACACTAAATGATTAATTCAAAATTCCTACATTTGTTCAATGGAAACTGAACTATAAAACAAAGCACACTATCAATTAATGAAATGTTGTACCTAGAATTAAGGGGAACCTTTATCTTCTTGCCTTCTTGCTGAACTCCCATGATAGAAGCATCTAGCTCCACAGCACCATTATTGACACCAAGAAACTGCACCGAACCTATTAGAGATAGCTTATAAACAAATCCAAAAAGGAAAATATCCAGTACTATTATTACGTCATCGGTTCTTAGGGAAGCTCATGGCCTGCATGTACATTTAACCATAACCACTGTGAATGCTTTTTCCATTTACATAACAAAATTAACAGAAACACTTGTATGATAAAATGATATCCACAACTCAAATGCATTTCAAGTTTTTCATAATAGCCTTTCAAGATGGCATTTGGAGAAAAACACAGTTTCATCTCCACTTGCAGTCTACCTCATCTAGCAATCCTTCATATGTCAACTGAGAACACATTGGAGTGACCATGTCCACCTGCAACAAGAAAATAACTCAATAGAATCTCAGTCTATATGCCAAACAGTATATAAAAATAAGCAAGTGTTAAGTTGTATAGATGTAAGTAACCTAAGAGGTCTAGGTGTGTTAATTTGTGGAGACATAAACTTGCAAAATAATGCAATAAGAGAGGTTATCAGATTAATCATTCCAGAGTTGGAACAAGTTTCACACTCAAGACACAGAATATAAGCCTACTTTCAAACAGTCTACAATAATCAGGTATTACCATTTTGGTAACCTCCCTTGAGAGCTCTTCAATAAATGCAACACTTTTTCCATTAAGAATCCAGCAAAGGATCATGACAAATGCATAAGAAGCACGTAAAAGGAGACTTAAGTGAAAATATTGGCTGTACATGAGACCATGAGAGTTGCTCTTGCAGAATTACTTCCTATGAAGGGGTGTCCATTGGGTAGGATAACGATCCTAAATAATAGGGACTAGTTAATAAAGCAACAACCTCAATTACTTCCAAGTGCACTTTTGTGGCCAAAGGACCAAGTGGATCCAAGAAAACAACATAGTTGCAGGAGAATAAAAGGTTCAAGTCAAGCTGACAATTTCATACTATTGTAGCTTGATGCTTCTGAGTCTTAAAGTTCAACCATCTGAGGTTTTAACATGTTTTTATCCATGTCAATTTGCATTGTTCAATAAATTTTAGATTTATTCATGTAGGTCTGTGTCCGGAGGCCTTCCGGTATATTTGATGCTATGACAAACAACTAACTTAGATGGGTCACCCTTGCAACTGAACACTGATTATATGCCAAATCTCATGCAGGAATAGATGCTAGCACTTTCAGAACTGCATTAATCCAAAACAGCACCCTATAATCCTTAACATCCTGACCGATGTACATAGCTCTCCCCAACCAATTTAAAACAAAAAGAAATGTATTAAACCCTAAAACCTAGATGCATTTTCATATATCATTTTCATCACCCTAGTCTGACCATAAAAAGTTAACTGGTCCAACTACAATGCTTAAATTTCACCCAATTATTTTAGGTGTCAAACTTGTGATCAACTGCCAAATATGGCTAATATGATCTTGCAACTTCTTGTCTTCTTAGCCGTTAGCATGCAAAGCTTAAGGCCTAGCTTTGTTATTTGACAGTTCAATTGACAGTCTACAAAGATATCAAATAGATTCCAGAACGCCTATAGAATAAATTGAACAGGGAATAATACTTACCTCTGGACAAACTATAAGGGGGAATGTAAGGTCATAAAATTGGGAAATATATAAGGAAAAACAGAGTGGAAGTTTACCTCTCTATCTAGAAGTACAAGAGTATTTATTTCTGGAATGCCCATCTGTGGTTCGAGCAAATAAACAGTCAGCATGTTTTCATACAAACGCTCAATATTAAAAAAAAAAAAAAAAAGGTATTATATGCCTTTAGTGAAGAATAATTACGTCTGATGTATTAACAGGTTCTTCAGCTTGCATGCGGTTCAAAATGTCAGCAACACGTGTAGCTGCTTTGCCTTTCGCCCGAACATTTGGTATTAATCCAAAGGAAAACTGCATTACAATCAACATACAATTGTCAAAAGAGGTTGAAGAGAGTAAAGGCAAAAGATATTGGAGACCACAAATATAATTTTCCTTCAATTAACATGGTAACATACCAAACACTGATTACAGAATTTAGTAAAGCTCTGAATATTTTAAAGTTCTCCACCAACATTAACAAACTATGCAGAAAATCAACTATACCTCTAGATTGTGAATGGCTTTTGCAATATGCCAGAGAGACGTAGCATCTCCATCTGCCAAATATTCCTGTCAGGCATATCGTGACGTTAGACACAACTGATTCAAGATTGAAAGAAAAGATAGGCTTTCTTCTCTCAAATTAATTAGTCATTTCCAACATAATAGATAAAATCACATACTTTCTGAGCAAGGTCAAGTTCAAATGATAATACATCCTCATCCAGAGGGATCATGTATAAGGGAAAGTCCCCAATATTCAACAACTCATGCACTTTTTCCTCCTCAAGTACCTGTACACAGACAAACATAAAATACATGGGGTGTTGTCACAGAACAATTTTCTAAAATCTATCAAATGTTCAAACATATGCTGCTTACCTTCTCACATACAACCGCTCGACGTGGAACAAAGTAAAGATAATATTCTCTGTGAAGTCCTTTTGATGTATCATTGTGAATATGCGAGCAAATGAATTTGATCAAGTCAATCTGAGCTCGAACAAGGTAGACCACCTTGGTGCGATCGGTTTGAATTGGCTCAGCCGTTAGATGCCGCAATTCAGCACCATGTTTCTGATCATAAGAAGCATCGTTGATTAAATTTTTCCTTAGCAATCACCAAATTGTTCAAATTAGCAGCGGCAGAATCACAAGTAATATCTCTACTAATTAAGTTGTAGAGGCTTCATCCAGTGTTTTTCTTTCACTTTTCCATGTAACCAAATAATTACAGATGCCCACATGAATACAAAATTCAGGACTTCAACAGGAAGTAATAATTATCCTTCAAAACTTGTAAGAGAAATTTTCTGAATGATTGAAACATAACCTTTTACAAGTTCAAAAAATTCCAGGCCAGAAACGAGAGACAATTGCAAATGTTTCAATAACCCCTCTGACACTGGATAAGAAAACCCCACATAAAATGCAACAGAAAATGCCATACATTGACCTTAATCTGAAGCCAGAACCTTCAACTATTGACCATCTTCAACGATGTTAAAGGAATCATTCGAGTAAAATAAAAGAAAAATGAGTAAGCAGACGAACACAAATACCTTCAGTTCTGAACTTTGGACAAGAAGCGAGAGCGAGCCGCTGAGCTTCGGATCAATTACCAAACACTTATCTCCTCGAACCTTAAAGAAAAATAACAGAAATTGCAAAACAAATAAATAACTCAAACAATTACAGTAGAACAACGATTGAATTGAACTGCACTGAACTGAACTCACATTTTTTAGTATGGTTTCCAGCTCCGCTTGAGCCCGGGCTCTGGATTTCAGCAACAATAAAACAAAAACTTAAATATATAACAAAACAAATCCCTTATGACCAATTGAAAATTTGCTGTCAAAATGTTCAAAAGATCATACCGTATGGCACTGAGATTGATCGGGGCGTTCTCCAAATTGGGAATCTGAGACATTGTTTCTCGCTTTCCCTTTCTCTCTCTAAATTCTCCTTCCGGGAGATGGACTTTTGAGTGAGTGGTGAGTTTGTACCATATGAAATATACTTTTCCTTAATCTAATGAAGCAATATTAGTTAATAATTAGTTCAACATTTGGGAATTGGAATGAGCTTCGGGAAAAAAATAAATTTGGCAAAATCTCATTTTTTGTCCCATTAAATTTGATCATTCTTATTTTTTCGTCCTTTAATTTTACATTCTATTAAATTTAGTCCTGTAACTATGCTCATTAACTAATTAGTCCTTTTGGTAGACAAATTTAGACTAACATATTTTATTTTAATTAAATTACTAGGGATATTGTAAGTTCTCCATTTTATTGTTATTTTAGTTTATAATTTTAGAACGTCGTGAGACAGTTCGGTTCATATTCCGTGTGCGCGTTAGAGCATTGAGATGACCTTTTCGAAGTATGAGAGGACCGGGAAGGACGCACCTCTGATGTACCAGTTATCGTGCCCACGATAAACGCTAAGTAGTCAAGTAACTGCTTTATTTATCACCAGGTAGAGATTAATATTATATGTTAGCGGCATGAAATTCTTTGGCGTTGAATTAACATGTTCAGGAAGAACAGGTTGTTCCAACTCGATACCGTCAAGAATTCTTGACTATTGCATGGGAACGGGCTCATCTTCAAAGTATTTTTCCCTTCCAATATTTTCTATTAGAGCTTCCCTCATTCTTTTTATTGAACATAAATGATGCGAATAGGGCTTTAATGAGTTCTAATATGCAATGTCAGGCAGTGACTCCCCTAGCCTTCGTCTCTCAATGCCAGTGTCAGCCCAACAAAGTGCTTTCGTCGTTGGTGTTCTTTTCGATCTCTACGCATTTTACCGCTCCACCAAAAATTCCCTCTGCCCCTACTGTACTCCAGCTTGGTAGTTTCTACCGCCTATCTAGGGTTGTGCCCTAGAATTTGACCGCGGACTTAAAAGCCACCTACAGATGCTTTGCGCCCAATCGTTCCGGATAACGCTTGCATCCTCCGTTTGGAAGAGCTATTGGGTATGTCACACAGGTTAGTTACCCAAAATCCCTTCTTTTCTGGCTAGGAAGCATATGAGGATGCTGAAACCTGTTCCTGTTACGACTAGTGCGAGTTGCTCATCTCTTTGATTAGCTCACGGTGTATTTCATGGTATTAGAATGCCTAGGCCAATAAGCCGAGTTAGAAGCAATCTTTATACCTTCTATACAAAAAATATATTAGTATTCAAATATCAAAAATTATTGTAGAGTGTAATAATTAGGAATTTTGTCGTTGTCTTTACAGGTAAATAGTTTGTGCGACTGAAAATTTTGTGAAGATACCATTTGGATTGAAGAGTCGGACGAAAAGATGACATCATGGTATGAGTCAAAGGAAGTTCAAACTCGACCTACCTCTGCAAACATATGAAATTTATGATTTTTCAAAATATGTTCACATTAATTACATGTAATGTTATTTAAATATTACATGTAATTGTATTTAATGATATAAATGTATATTTTCTTCTCCTTTGCCCTTTTATTATATTTGTCGAAACTTAAAATCGACAGCTCTAAAAGATGCAAGTTCTATGTAGAGGTTGGAAAACTATCATTGAAATCTGAACCTAGACAAATGGATTTTTAAGTATCAAGAAAATACAATAGACATGGGTAATTAGGTATGTACATGATGTGTAATTCTTTAATTTCCTTCTCAAATTTCAATTTTAGTTACAAATATGGCAATAGTGAGAAAAGAAAAATTGATTGGATAGAAGGCTGACATCTTGCAAAGGTAATTTTTTTTAATAATTTTTTTAATATTTTTATAAAATATTGTGAATTTACACTAATAAGGTTAATTATATATATTAATCATATATTTATTTGAATGGTACATGTACGTATATTTGATCTTTTTTTTTAATTTCAGTTCACTTGATGCTATGTATCGAAGGTGGTCAAAGTATGTAATTTAAACATATTGATTAATGTGTACTATTATTTTTATCGTAATTTTTTTTATCATTATTTACACATATTTTTATTTACGTATTAAAGCATGTGCATGGACTACTAATTTATTACACCAAACACGTTGAAATAACTAACTTCTGACAATATAATTTGCCTAAAATACCCTCGAATATACTTTTACATAAACCAACCACCTCCTAGACACTTGGTTATATCATAATTTCATTAGGGTATTTAAAAGTAAATTACTTTAATAATTTCGACAATTTATATATTTATTTTTATTTAATAATAAAGACAATAAAAATTTTGGGTAGCTTTTTTTTATTTTTTAAATTTTTTTTCATGCTTTTGTTTTCTCTGTACTACATTATATCATTAAATTGTCTCGCTCTCTCTCTCTCTCTCTTTCTCTCTCATCAAGCTTTCTCTCTTTCTCTCTGTCTCTATCTCTCTCTCTCTCTCTCTATCTCATCAACCTCTCTCTCTCTCATCAAGCTCTCTCTCTCTCTTCTCTCTCACACATACACACATACACACCCCAACACACATACACATGCACACACACACACACATACACATACCCACACACACTGCACACACACACACATGCACACACACACACACACACACATACACATAACCACACACACTGCACACACACACACATACACACACCCACACACACTGCACACACACACACATACTGCACACACACACCCTACACATCAACCTCTCTCTCTCTCTCTCTCTCTCTCTCTCTGACATCAAGCTCTCTCTCTCTCTCTCTCTCTCCCTCTATCATCAAGCTCTCTCTCTTTCTCTCTCTCTCTCTCTCTCTCTCTGTCTCGGCTCTCTCTCTCTCTCTCTCTCTCTCTCTTTCTCTGTCATCAAGCTCTCTCTCTCTCTCATCAAGCTCTCTCTCTTTCTCTCTCTCTCTCTCGCTCTCTCTATCTCAT